>NC_133762.1:26144655-26449030 GCF_036562045.2 Rhinolophus sinicus
TGGTGGACCTGGCCATGCCCATGGCAGATGGGCGGGAATTCAGCCTGCGACGTGGTGACCGCCTCCTCCTCTTCCCATTCTTGAGTCCCCAGAAGGACCCAGACATCTACACAGACCCAGAGGTAAATGGCATACCAGGGACTGTGGGGAAAAATCAGTGGCTTCCAGGTCAGCCACATCTGAGTGGCAGCCCAGCTCAGCTCTTTGCTGTGTGACCTTGTCCAGATGACTTCACCTTCTGTGTCTCTTGTTCCTCACCTGTGAAATGAACCTCATAATAGCACCTGCCTAATAGGGTTGCAGGAAGATTAAATGAGATCTTGTAAGAAAGATCTTCATAGTGCCAGCCTCACCATATGAATGCTTTATAAATGATAGCTGAGTGATTTTCCTTTTCTCAGAATATTGTAATGTCAGCTTCTCAAAACTTTTCCCTTTCCTTGGACTTTGAGATGAAGCAAGCTTTCACAATTTCTAACAGATTTAGTTGCTTACTGTGTGCCAGGCCCTGTGCTATATGCTCATCTGTCCATCCATCAGTTTATCCACCCATCTATCCACACCCACCCATCCATCCATCCATCCATCCACCCATCCATCCATCCATCCATCCATCCATCCATCCATCCATCCATCCACCTGTCTGCCTATCCATTCATCCATCCATCAATCCATCCATCCATCCATCCACCCATCCACCCATCCACCCATCCATCCTATTCATCCATCCATCCACCCTTCCATCTATCAGTCTACCCACTGGTCCATTCACCCATCTTTCATTCAGCACCTACTCTGTGCCAAGCCCTGTGTTCAGATATAATCCTCACCTTAATACTCGGCAATGTAACCAAAGGGAATTGGCATTCTCCTTTTTAAACATAATTTTATTTATTATAAATTACAAAAGTAATATATACTTATAAAATAGAAATATACAGATATGCAAGTATATATTTAAAATTGAAAAGTTGTCTTTATTCCCCTTCCTCTCCAGTTTCACAGAGTTCCCTAACGATGCTTGGGATTGTATCCTTTAAATTATTTGTATGCCTTTACAGACATGCACACAACACGCTCACACACATATGAATAGATAGGTGTGTATATAGGATCATATAATGCATGCTATTCTGAAACTTGCTTTTTCTACAAACAACCAGTCTTAAAAATTCTTGACATGTCAGCACACACAGACCAACTCAACCTTTTAAATAGCTGCTATATTTTTTAAACCAATCCTCTATCAATTTACCTTTATGTTATTTCCAGTTTTTCCCTGTTGTAAACAAGACTGTGGTGACTATCCTCATGCCTTTTTCTTCACGTGTGCACGTTATGGGGTGACGTCAGAAATGGACCCTCTTCCTATTCTAGGTATTTAAATACAACCGATTCCTGAACCCTGATGGATCAGAGAAGAAAGACTTTTACAAGGATGGGAAACGACTGAAGAATTACAGCATGCCATGGGGAGCAGGGCACAATCAGTGCCTGGGTAGGGGTTACGCCATCAGCAGCATCAAACAGTGAGTGTGGGGGAAGGGAGGCTGGGGGAGGGGAGGCTCCTCCTCTATGTGGATGGCAAACACCCTCCTCTCCCATCAGCCGGGAGAAGGGTTTATGGCAGAGGCTCCAAAAGGATGACCCATGAGTGTCTCCTGCCCACAAATATATTTATTTTTGTTTTGAAAATGTGTGCTATCTTTTAAGAATCAGAACTCACATAAAAAACCAGATTTCTGATTTCTTTTGAAATGATCAGATCTGGCCACATGTTCTTCCCTTCAAGGCTGGTGTCCAAATACCAAATAGCCTGAATACCAAACAGGGGACGTTCCATAGAGCTGACCGTCTGTCTGTAGCTGGTGTGCGTGCTCAGAACCTCTCGGCAGGAACCAGCCAAACATCATGGTCCCGTTTGGTTATTTTAGTGCCTCACGCATTCTCGTCCCTCAACCCCAAGAGCCTCGGCGGCTAAATCACAAACAGATTGGACCAGGGGTTATGACATCTGCCCTGTCCTTCTGTCCAGCCCAGTGTCATCATAAGCTGGGTGACCATCCGTACCCCTGTCTCCTCAGTTATAAAATGGAGGTACTGGATGTACTGCATCCCAGGGGTTCAAGACAAAGGAATCGGAAGTTTCTAAGTACTTAATCTACTGCCTGACTCATTGTAGGCACTTAATAAATGTTATTATTGTAATTACTAATATCACTTTTGTTAATGTGTAGGCGTTATGCTAAGTGAATGGGCACATTGCATTAACCTCTTGGCCTCAGGTTTTTCGAACAGTAAAATGGAGATCATAATACAGCCAGTGCTGCTCTAACGCTTTATGCGGGTGCCTACAAAAATCACTGCGTCATGAGAAATCATGCGATAAAATCCACAGGGATTATGGGAAAAATGGGACCAGGGCGCAACAGTCAAAAACCTCACCAATGACACACTGGAAAAAAAGATAAGCATCTAGGAAAAAATAGTACAGTTTTTTACACATGTTAAATGGTTAAGAAATACCTAAGTGCTGCAGTAAATATGGTGCTTTCCTTTGAAAATGACCTGAAGTTTGCTGTGGAAGTGGACAGTGGATGGAGTTGCTGCTGGGAGCTACTGTGAAACATGAAAGGAGGGTTATCTGAAATGGGGCACCTCATATGAATGATGTGGTACACCACACACACACACACACACACACACACACACACACACACACACCATGAGCTGAGGTCACTGGTGGATAGAGTTTAGGTCAGGATGTGCGTTTTGTGAATTCCTGCTCAGCTGGGTTCAGCTGGGTGCCGGTTTTTACATTTTCCTGTTTCCCTCGCAGATGAAATTGCTCATAAGCTAACTCAAAATTTGCACTACGCTTTATTCGTGCCCTAATATACCGAGCACATTGGAAGAAACTCATGTGTTCAAAACAAGTGCTGTATAGCAGAACCGACTCAGTCTTTGGACAGATAAAGAGAGAGAATGGCCATTAAATGCTTAGCACAGTGTCTGGCACGTCGTGTTTCAATAAATTAGCTAATTTGTTATTATTTTTATCTCAATCGTCACGACAGCCTTGCTAGGTAGGTGACAGTCTAACAGTGACTCAAAAGAGGTCAAGCTGTTTGCCAAGTCATGTACCTGGTGAGTGGAGGTGCCAGGATCTAGATCCAGGTGTGGAGACCCCCACCCACTCTATATAAACTCACCCTCTAGCATCCTACAGATTTGGAAAGGATACATCCCACCTCTTTGATCAGATGGGGAAACGCAAGCCCCGAGTGGGAAAGAAACTTGAGGGTCACGCACCCTTAAGGGTTCGAGCCCAGTTGTGCACCCAGCTCTCCTGTCCAGAGTGTTGACTTCGCTCTAGCCTCGTCTTCCCTCTTTACACACTCAGTAAGATTAAAACTACCTGCATTGGTCCCCTGGGGTGGTGGATGCACGGGAGGTAAAGAGCCAGTCCTGCCCCTTACTGATGCAGGAGGTGCTAAGTAAGGTAAGGCAGGTGGGCAGGAATCAGTTAGCATGAGGTAAAGCTGCCATCACATTTATGGGCACATGGATTACATCATAGAAGCAGTTTGTATACTTAGGAGAGCTTTCCAGAAGATGGCAGTAAAGAGTGCTTGTTCTTGCAAAGTTGGTATATTTTGACAATTTTCCCGTAGACACAGTGAGCTGTCTTGAGGGAAGCATGCCTATTTCTAATCTCACAAAGGCAGCCTGTGGTTAAAGCAGCAGGCCAAGACAGACAGTAAGGGTTCCAGGAGGTTTTTGGGAGGGTGGGATGAGTGTGTGGGGGGAGGGGTCAGGAAGGGTCACAGTCCATACTAATCAGGAGAAGCTAGGCTATGCTGCTATAATAAGTCACCCCCCAGTGTCAGTGGCTTGTCACAACACAGGTTTAGTTCCAACTCACACAAAGTCGGCTGGGTTTAGCGGTTCCTCCCCACCCCATGCAGAGATTCAGGGGCCAGGCGCTTTCCATCTTCCCACCCCACCACCTCAACACGAGGCCCACACAGCTGCCAGGCAGAAGGGAAAGCTGGAGAATTGTGCACTGGCTCTGAAATGCTTTGATGTGGAATTGACACACGTCACTTCTGCTCACATCCCTTCACCCAGAGCTAGACTACGGACCTGCGTAACCACCGAGGGTGGCATGTGGAGGAGTTCATGGGCTTTTGGTGAGCGGTAAACGCCTGTGCTCTGAGTTGGGGTCAGACTCAGGAGGAAGCCATTGCTCTCCTGCCTTATCCGGATGTGCCCTCACGCTGCCTCTCCTTCACATCTTCAACACCTCTCTCTGCAGATTTGTGTTCCTCGTGCTGGTGCACTTTGACCTTGAGCTGATCAACCCGGACATGGAGATCCCTGAGTTTGACCTCAGCCGGTATGGCTTTGGGCTGATGCAGCCGGAACACGACGTGCCCATCCGTTACCGCATCCGGGCGTGAGCTCTGGGAGCAGACGGAGCTCCGTGTGCTGGCTCCACCCCACCTGCCCCCCGATCACCCAACTTTCTGTGTCTGCATCTGGCCTGGGTGCAGAGCTTTGAATAGCCAACAGTGCCAGCATTAGCACTTGCCTGCGTTTTCCTTAGGAGGTTGGTCCAGGAGAGGAGGAGGAAGGGAAGCTGAGAGAAGGTCTAATTCCAAAATGAAGCTCTTTCTGCTCCCGGCTCACCTTGCTCCTCTCACCTCACGATACCCACAAAAGCTGGGGCAGACAGGGCAGAATAGGAGTCCTGACTGCTATGCCCCCAATTCTCAGAGGGGCCAAGGCCTTAACCATTCAAAGCTGATGCTGGCCATAAAAAAACCAATCGGGACCTAGCAATGTGTCCCTTGAAATAAGCTCTGTCTCCAAAGTATTTTAAACTAGCTGAAGCCAAAGGCGTCTCTAGAATATCTGTTTCCCTACATGTCCCATGCCCTCATCTCTCCATGCACACTGATACTTGAGAATATGCAGGAGGGTGTTCCCGAAGCTGGAACACCCAAGGTACACATCGTCACCACCTCCTGACACTGGGCTCTGAGGAGTGCAGCTCTCTGTTCCAGATTCAGAGGCTCTAGATGGGATGAGCTTTGCCAGTACTGAGACTCGGGTCGGGAATAAGGAAGACACAGTCCTCACAGGAGGGCCTCAATGGAAGGAAGCAGCCAGGCTCTTTGCACTGGGCGCGCCAGAAAAAGAGGAGATGTTGGTTTCCTACATTCTAGCTGAGAAGCTCCAGCTGTGGGCATGACCAAGTCTGCAGACCTGTTTTGCTTGGCCTACACTTTTTTTTAAAATAATACATTAATTGTTTTCATATTATCTTTGAGAGAGTTGATTCAAAAGGTCTAGCTTCTCTTGAAAAGTCAGAAGATCTGGCCATACTGGGCCTATATTCCCAAGGGCAACCATTGACCAGAGCTAAGAAACAGCTACCTCCATTATCTGGGGCATGTGCACTCTGGTTCACCAGGGTTTCTACTTGATGGGAATTTCCCTTTCTGCTTCTCCATTCATAGTAACTCCTGGCCCCTGAAGGCACTCGAGTTTGAGAACCCTGTTCTATCTCTTAGAAGTGATGTTTCGGAGATGACGAGTTCTCAGACCAGTGGTCCATCCTCCTGGGTGCACCACCCTTTGAACAAATAGATCAATGATGAAAACTTGCCTTTCCATCAGCTTAGGAAACACAGACAGCTCAAAGAAAAATTGCCTAGAAAACTATATTATGATGGCAAGTATTATTAGTATTAGGTCCTGTTTTTTGAGGACCCTTTAAATGCCTGTGACAGGCACAGTAGACATAGTATTTCTACTTCTCACGGCATCTCTGCAAGGAGAGGATGGTTATGCCCTTTTTATAGATGAGGAAACAGGCTCAGAGCGGTGAAGTGACTGCCCGGGGTTAGACAGCTCATAAACTCGTAGAATTCGGCAGACTTATGGTCCCAACAGCAAATGCATTCCTCAGGCTCAAGAAGGTGCTGGAAAGGCAGATCTGTTTGATATCAGAGCCAGAGGCACCCATGGGTCGGTGCATCTCATGAGATTCAGACACACATACGCACATAGCTAGGTCCCTTTAGCTTTAGCGGAGACAAAGAGGAGACCTGAGATCTCCTAATGTTTCGGGGATGAGTCTCTTCTCAGAGCAGTGCCAGAGTTTGGGGGCTTCCTTGGCCCTCAGCCTCCAGGTGCTCCCCTTCCCTCACCCCCCCCCCCCCGCAGGATTCCCAGATAGACACTGTGATTGGCAGGAGGTGGGATATCCCCAGGGAAACCCATCTTCATGCCTGGGTGACCCCCCCAACCCCCCCTCCACTGCTGCCTGCTTCTTAACTCCATAGGAAATCAGGGCTGGCAGCCTCCTGTGGGAGGACGGGGCCGGTTTCCATGACAACCCTCTGCTGCCTTATCCTGGCTTGGAAGGGAAGGAAGAAGGCCCGCAAAAATAGCTGCAGAAGAGCTCTCTGTGAGGCTGCTACCCTGGTGTGCTGGGGAAAAGCCCTTATGACTCCCCTCTTCCAAATCAGGGCTGCTTTGTCACTGAGACAATTCTTACCTATGTTCAAAAAAGAGCCAATGGCCTTTAAAGGCGGTACCTCCTTGGAGCCACAATCATTAAGAAGAGACAGTTCTCCCCTGGTGCCAGAGGTATTGAAGTACAGCATAGGAGAATGATTTAAGCCTTCCCTTGTTTTAATCTTTCTTTTTCTTTCTTCTTTTAAAAAATATAAGTTACAGAGAAAAGAGGGAAAGATGAGTGGGTTAGCTCCTTGCTATAGGTTCGTTAGGAAGGTACCCAGACGTCTTTGTATTTCTTCATAGCTTGCTTTAGAATCACGAAATTGCAAGATGTGTTAGAAACACTCTTAGGTTGACTTAATGAAGTGTTTCCTTACCATCGTCATTATTATTTTTTGCTATATTTTATATGTTGTTTACCAGATATTTTCCTTTAACTAGACTCATTTTTTTAAACTTATATTTGTTCATAAAGGGAACTTTTTTTGATTGCTTCCAGTAATGGACAACATATATCATTTGTTGCCAAAAATAGAAAGTGACTGTGAAAAATAAATTCTCTGGGGAGGGGGTCTCCATGCTGGTGTCACCAAGGCTCAGAGCCTGAGATCTGTGTCTTCTCTGTTACCAAATGAGACGAGCAAGTGTTTGAGTGGCATTAAAGCCAGGCCAGCACCACCCTGAGACTTTCTCCTTGACAGTCACGGGTTGAAAAGGACAGGAGGAGTAAGCTGCTCACCATGTGGGTCACCTGTACATTATGCCTGGTCTGAGTGCCAACCTGGGTCTTTGCCACTGGTGGCCCTCAAGCAAAGTGAGCTGGTGACATCCCACCTGCTCATTCTCCAGGTGGAGAAACAGGCTCTGAGAGTTGAAGTGTCTTGCCAAAAGTCATTGATTTTGATGTTGTTGTTTGTTTTTTAATTTTTTTAACAAGCATAGTGTTTGGTGAGTAGCAGTGATTATTATGCTTGCTGTTTAAATAAAGAGTTCTATTTTCATATAATATTGTTGAGTGGAAATGTGCTGAAATATATTAAACCATTCTTGTATTTGGAACTGCGTCTGAGTGTGATTCAGCTTGAATCGACTATGTCCAGAAAGGCAAGGTTAGCTTCTGGGAAGGGAACACAGAGCACCTACTATGTACCCGGGTCTGGAACAGGTTCTTTAGAATCAAGTCACGGCTCCAGCCACCCTCCAAAGCATATGTTATTGTCTCCATTTTTACAGAGGAAAAAACTGAGGATCAGAGAAGTGATTTGCCCAAGGTCAAGTGGCTAATAAGAGGTAGACACAGAATTCAAGTGCAGTCTTCTCTGCCTCCTGAGACCGTGTTCAGGATCTTCCCATCAGCGATCCTCCTGGTGGCAGAAGAGGGACAGGGTAGCCACAGAGGACCTTGGGGTGGAGGCTCACAACCCCAAAGCAGAAAAGGTCCTTAAAAATTCACTGGATATTCTCTAGTCTTCACCATGACATATGCATTTATTTAAAAAAAAAAAAAAAAGGGGGGGAGGCTGAAATGCACTCAATTAGATTTGGAAAAAATTTAAAAGAAAATTGTGGGGTTTTTTTCCTCCCAAATATTTGAGTAAAAAATAACATCCCCAGGCAAATGTCCCTCATATCAGTTTCTTCATCTGTGAGGGGGCCTTGGAGGCACATTTGTTGGGATTCGAGTTGGCTGAGTGATAACCATCTCAACTAACATTAAAATGTTACATTCAACACAGCAGACATTTGTTTCTCTGTCATGCAGATTCAGGAGGCCGGAGGTGATATGGCATCTCCACAGTCACCAGGCCCCTTTCTTCTGGTCCCTCCAGCATCTGTAACCAGTGGTTTCCACCTCACGGTCCAGTATTGCTACTTGAGTTCCGCCATTTTGTTCCCATTCCAGACAGCAAGAAGGAGCAAGGAGCAAAGAAGAGAAAATCTTCTGCTTCCATCCCATTGGTCAGAATTTAGTCACATGACACTTCTTGCTGCACAGGAGGCTGGGAAATATAGTCTTTCTCTGTAGAGGGGCACTGTGCCAGGCACTGAGGGAATGGGGAGAAACAGGGAGTGGCGACTAATGGGTATGGCATTTCTTTTGGGGGTGATGCTATGTTCTAACATTGATTGTGGTGATGGCTGCACAATTCTGTGAATTTACTAAAAACCATTGACTTGTACACTTTAAATGGGTGAATTTTATGGTATATTAATTATATCACAATAAAAGTTGTTGTATATTTTTTAAAGTAAATATTTTGAGCACATCACCTGTACTAGGTACTGTGTTAGGCAATGGAGACCCAGCAGTGAGTAAAACAGACCCCCCCACCCCCAAAAAAATCCCTGTCCTCATGGAGTGACATTCTCATGGGGGAGGCGGCAACGGGCTCGGTAAATAAGTAAAATATAAAATATTGCAAATGGTGATAAGGGCCACAGAGAATAAAGGAGAGAAAGGGGATGGGGAAGTGAAATTCTAAATAGGGTGGTCAAGGAAGGCCTCTCTAAGGTGACTTTTGAACAGAGCCTAAAAGGAAGTGAGAGGAGTAAACCATGTGGGTATCTGAGGGAAGAATGTTCTAGAAAGATGAAACAACACGTGCAAAGGCTCTGAGGTAGGTAGCTTTTCAGCAGTTTCCAGGAACAGGAAGGAGGCCAGTATGGTTGGGAGCCAGGGAGGGTCCCGCTTTGAGAAGGGACATGATCTGATTTGTATTCTAGTAGGATCCCTCTTACTGTGTGTGTGTGTGTGTGTGTGTGTGTGTGTGTGTGTGTGTAATGGGTTGTATGGGGGGTGGGCAGGAAGCAGAGAGACAGGCGAGGAAGAGACTGCGATAATCCAGGAAGGTCTCTGCACTCCTAGATTTTATTTTCAGGCAGAAGAGACAACCCAACAAAGAAGCAAGTCAACATAAATGTCAGTTACTGAGAGGGCTCTGAAGACAAGCAAACAGCCCAACGGAATGTGATTGTAACGTGGAGATGGAGATGGCCATGACCATGGAGATGATCAGGAAAGATCTCTCTACAAGGAGATGGCATATGAGCTGAGGTCTGAGTGGAAAGTAACCAACCTTGCAAAGAACTAGGACAAGACCATTCGGGGGCGGGGGGGGGGGGGGGGACAGCAAATGTGAGGCCCTAAAGAGGAAAAGGGCTTGGTGTTTGAGAAACAGTGAGAATGCCAGGGAGGCTGAGATGCTGGGGCCGGGTGAGGGGTGGCAGGAGATGTACCTGGAACATGCCTTGGCAGCCATGATGAGGACCCTGGTCTTTATTCTAATTACCCAGGAAGCCATTAGAGAGTTTAAGTAGGAAAGTCAACAACAGCTTTCCTTTAAATGGAATCAATTTAGCTTCATAAGAATTTCATTCCATCGTCTTTATTTTTCTCATTCCATGGTAGAACAGTGAGAACTCAAATTCCTTTAATGCACTGGTGTTTGGGAATCCTGGCCATTTGAGAAGTGATCCAGAGGGGTGTGTCTGTGGGGAAGGAGGATGATGAATGGGCAGCGTGCTATCCTTTTGCCCTGGGACCTCCCCTAGGGCCTCCGAGTGGCCTGGGAGAAACTAGGCTTCTGTACCCACTTTATGCAAGCCTGGGAAGGTGGATCCTTGCAGTGAAGAGGGTCTCTGTGTGCCTTTATTTCAAGTGTTCTGAGAGCTGACCACTGTGGGAAAAACACTGATTGCTTGGCCAAGAGCCAAATCTCCAACCTCTTTGCTAAAAGATCTTAGGCAGCCATGTGCTAAGAGACAATAGGTCCAACCTCTAAATCAAGACCTGAGTTGAGGCCAACCTCTAAATCAAGCCAAATATAGGTATCAGGCACCTCTTGCCAGTAATTGGACTAGTGGTAGTCATGTGACCCAGCACAGGCCGATGAGCTGGTCAGGGAAGTCTGTGGGAAGCTTCAGACATGTGCAAGAAGTTCCTCCTTCCTCCCTATCTTGGAGCTGTCATGTGAGAATGTGGCCACAGCAGCCATCTTGTGATTATGAAAATAAGAGAATGTTGGAGAAATCAGCCAAGAATCCTGAGACCTTTAAGCTGCTTCTATGATAGACCATGGTACCCCCTGCTTCTGGATTTTGTGTTAAATGAGATAATTAATGTCATTACTGTTTAGACTCTACTTAGAGCTTGTAGAGCACGGTGACTAAGAGCACAGGCTCTGCCTGGGTTTGACTCTCTGCTGAACCACCTAATATTACCAGAGTGATTTGGGGCATCTGTCTGTGCCCCAGCTACTTCACCTGTAAGATAGGGATAATGGATAATGATAACATCTCCCTTATAGGGTTTTTGTGAGCTTTAAATGAGTTAATATTGTCAGTCATAGCCAATGGAGGAGACAGAAAAATGAGTCTCTAGGTTAGCTTCATAATAGAGTTTTCCAGACGAAAGCGAAACTAACCCAGACTAAAAAAGTGACACTGGATCTGGGTTTTGAAAGGTGAATAGGAGTCCATTGTGTGGGGAATAATGGTTGAGATTGGGGAAGCATTCTAAACCGTGGAAACAGCATGATCAAAGACTCTGTATCAATTATCTGTAGCTGTGTAACAAACAACCCCAAAATGTAGTGGCTTAAGACAAAATTATTTTACTATTTCTCATGGTTTTGTGGGTTGGCAGGGACTTCGCTGGATGGTTCTTCTGCTGGTGTCACTTGAGTTACCTCTCAGGTAGCTGCACTCAGATGGCAGGTGGGGCTGCAGCATCTAAGATGCTGCCTTGGCAGGGACCACTAACAGGCTGTGCTCAGCTGGGATGTCAGGATGGCTGAGCTGCTCTCTTTCCGGGGCTTCTCACTCTCCATGTGGCCTCTCCATATGTTCTTTTCAGCAGTGTAGCAGGGGTCAGACTTGTGCCTTTATAGCTCTCCCTTGGTTCTTGGGGGAGGTGGGGTTAGAGGAAGGATAAAAGTGGGGGAGGGAGATCAGAGAGGAAACAGATGCGATCAGGAAGGGGTGGACAAGGTTGGTCAAGGGTAGATAGGAGAGACTTTAGTCCCCAAAGGTAGAAGAGCTGGATTTTAATGAAATATTATCTTAGGAGAATCAGTTAATTAGTTCTTGATCTCTGTGGCTTTGATTTCTTCCTTTTGCTGACTCGCTCCTTTTCCAATGCATCTTGGAGTTCCCGAGCCCTGCTGCAGCGAAGACATATTAGTTTACCTCTAATTGCTCTGCTGGAAGCCCGTGCCTCAGTCCATCCTGGCCCTGCATTTCATCATCACTTGGCCACTAATCCTGGGAGTTAATGGCTTTGGCAGAGTCCAAGTCACAAAGGGGCATAATGGAATACATGCAGGTTTACCTATCTCCCTCTGTGGGGACCCTCTGGTGGTGCCCAAATTTCCTCCCAGAGAGGGAACCCAAGAGACCATATCAAGGCTTGGCACAGAACATTACATGTAGTAAACACTCTAAAATGTCAGGTCGCAGATGGGTGGGAATGGTGGAGTGAGTGGGTAGATGCAAGGGTGGGTGGGTAGGTTGTGGGGTGAATGGAGGGATAGATGGATAGGTGAGTGGGAGGGTGAGTGGTGCATATATTTGTGATGGTTAAGTGATTGGGTAGGGGGGATGAATGAATAGGTAGATAGATGCATGGGTGGGTGGGTGGATGAGTGAGTTGAGGGTAAGCATTGGGTGTATGAACAAATGGCTGGGGAAGTGAATGGATAGATGGGCAGGTCAAAAGAAAAATGATGTGTGAATGATGGATGGACAAATGGTGGGTGGGTGGGTGGGTGGGTGAATGAGTGGGTGGAAAGATGAATAGTGGTTAGAATACGTAAATAAACAGAAAGAAAGATGAGTTAATGTGTGAGTGCATGGATCGATGGGTGAGTGGGTAGATAAATGGGTGGATGTGTAGTCGGATAGCTTGGTGGCTGAGTATGGAGGGATGGATGGATGGTTGAGTTGATGGGTGAAAGATGAAAAGAATGGGTAAATATTTAGGGTGGTCAGAAAACCAAGTTCGTCTATTTACCAGGAAACCTAGGACTTGATAAAGGCAACCAAACTAGCATAGAACTGGCATTAGAATCAGACATCTAGTCACTCAAGGATCATCCAACAGCTAATAGATCTTCTTTAGATAGAATATTCAGCCCAAGGGTGAGAGAGCGAGAAAGAATTTTAAATGAGGTCCGACACGTGCAAAGCATTTAGGACAGTGCCTGGTATATACCAGTAGTAACTGCTCAATAAAGTGAGCTGCTATTATTGTGTGTGTTAGTATTGCTGCTGTTATGTTAATGTGTATTTACCAGTGTTAGACATGGTGCTAAGAATTTCCTATGCATTATCCCATTAGCACCGCCCCCAGCAACCCTAGGAGGTAGAGTCTATCATTAGCCCCATTTGCCCCACGATTATGATTAATATTATTAGGTAAGACAAAAGAAAAATGGGCGAGAAGACTGGAGTCCAAGCTGATGGAAAAATCCCTGGGACTGCTAGGTCTTTGGACAAGGCCAAAGTGAAGAGCCGTTGTCCTGAGTGACAGTCACTCAGAGATGTCAGTGATTTCCTTTGAGCCTTTGGGTACCCCCATAACCACCCTCATAAAGCAATTATTCCTTCCCAGGGGTTCGTGGGGGAGAGGGAAGTGGGGATTAATTAGTCCTGCTCAGTGCCCAGAAGTGCCAAATAACCTGAGTAGGACACTCAGTGGGATTATAAATAAATGATGGCTGGCATTATGGAGTCCAAGAAAAAAAAATCTGACTTCAAATGGACACGTCTCTTGCCAGCACAGTTTAGAGTGGGATTCACTTGTATTTACATGGATGAATCGGGCCAAGTTGACCTCACTCAGCCTTGGGGAAAACTCTCAACACCTCTCAGTGGGAAATCCCAGAGGCCTGAGCAGAAGATAGTTTGTGACTCTATGTTGGTACTCGGCTGCCCACTCACTAGTTGACCACTGGAATGCTGTTCCCCTCAATGAGATTTTTAGTTTTCCATCTGCAATGGTTGTACTTGAACTCTTATTGCAGGGCCCCTTCTCTATAGAACCTTCCGAGTTTTATTGCTTTTTTTCTGTCCTGTTTCCTGTAAGTTCGTTTTCTTTTTGCCCTGTTTCTTGTAAGTACATTATAACATGGTAAACTTCTGGTTAGTGGAGAGAGAATTGTATCAGTTGAGCTCTTTGGGACATAAATGACAAAATCACAGCCCAATCTGGCTTAAGTGAAAAGGAGTATTTACTGACTCACATAACTGAAAAATCCAGAGGCATTGCCATCAGGCATGGCTGGATCCAGGGGCTCTAGTGACATGTTGGGACTTAGTATCTCAATGTCTGGACTCTCCTTTCTCCCATATTGGCTTTCATTCTAGGTAGTCTCTCCAATTATGATGACAGAAAATTCTAAGCAATGAATACCAGCTGCTTTCAATTAACTTATAGTATTTTCATTCAGAACATAAAAATTCTAAATTGGGCACTGTGCAGAGCTGAGAGACCAGAAAGAGGCAAGACTATGAGGCAAGAAGCCTGGGTCAAAGAGCCAATATTTCAAAGAAGACAGAGCAAAAGGATGGAAAAATTCTGAAAATTATTAAAAAATAACACAGTTGAGCTGCTGAATCAGTTCTCATACCACTCTCCTCCTGAATTTTTATGTGAGATAACTAAATATCCTTATTCTTTAAGTCCCTATTAGTTAAGTATGCAGTTACTTGAGATGAGCAAGACCGACCAGCTCCCGCCCTTGGGTAACGTACAATTTGTCAGACAATGAGAGCTATCAATGAGTAAGTGCTTTCTACAAATTCCTCATCATAATCCTATAAAGCTGGAACTCTCTTTATTTCCACCCCCATTTTACAGAGAGAAAAGTTGAGGCCCAGAAAGATTAGACCACTTACCCAAGGTCATTCTGCAAGTAAGTAATGACATCAGTCATTCTACTCTCCAGAACTTGCTCTCTGAACCACTGGATAGGCAACACTGCCTTCCTGAATAAGCTCGTGCTAAATCCTTGTTGAGCAAATGAATGGACAAGTAGTAGCAACAGGGCTGTTTGCTGAAAAGTGACAGAGCTGTTTTCATTGTCTGTACTTCCAAGATCCAGGTGTATCTAGATGCTCTTTATCTGACTCTGGAGCCAGACTTTGCAGGAATCAAGCCACGCAGAGGGAAGAATCTGAATGACATGGAATATCTAGCACTAGTCTTGGGCTTGGGGAAGACTCCCCTGGTAGAGCCTTCTGGCTGTGAAATTGCCCAGCTATCCCCACCACCATCATCCCAGTCCAAGCCCTATTACTGCTGTCCTAGACAACTGCAGAAGTCGCATGATGGGTTTCTGCTGTCACTTTTTGTCTCCCAACACTCCATAATGCACACGGCAGCTGGAAGAATCACTTTAAAACATATCAGCACACGGGACTTCTCTGCTTAAAACTCTATCATGGCTTCCCAACAATATTAGAAAAAAACTCAACCTTGAGTATAAAATCCCAATGAAGCTCTTCATGGCTTGGTCTGCCCACCTCTCTAAGATCCCTTCCCAAGTCGATTTCCACCTAGGGCCTTTGCTCTTTTTGCTTCCCCTGCCTGTACCTCTTTTCTCAGAACTTCTCACAGTTGTCTTCTCCCTGCTCTTGGGTTCTCAGCTTAGATATGTCACCTCCTTTAAGAAGCCCTCCCTGCCTGACCACCCTATCTAAAGTTGCTGACACCTCTCTCAGGCATGCTCTTCCTCCTGTTTACTTTTCTTCGTGGTGTTTATCATAATCCGAATGATGTGGTTTATTTATTTACTTATTTATTCACTGTATTCTCCACCAGAGTATAAGTCCACGAGCATAGGACTGTCTGTTTTATTCTTACTGTACCTTCAGTGTCTAGGGTAGTGCTTGGATTATAGTAGGTGTTCACTAATTATTGATTGACAGAAGAGCATTTCCAGACCGGGACATTAAATTAATCCAGGGTTTCTCAACCTTGGCACTATTGACATTCAGGGCTGGAGGATTCTTTACTGTGGAGGTCTGTCCTGTACATCGGAGGATGCTTAGCAGCATCTCTGGCCTCTGCTCACAAAACGATGGCACCTCGGACAAGAGTCATGATGATGGAGGTGATGTGAATGAGCAGATTAAAGATATATAATAATATTATGGAAACAAATCCCTTAATTTTAGAAATGAAGAAAAGGGCCAGAAAGGGGAAGGACCTTACCTTGGGACCTGGTGGCTTATTCACGGCTTTTCTCCTCCGGAGCAGGGGGCTCATTACCCGAGCACTTGTTTACTTATCATGCAGTAAATATGTATTTGAAAAAATAAATGAGGAAATGGAAGGCCCACTATGGCATCCTTATGGAAGCCTTGATCACCTCTCCAGGTAAATCCTTTCGTTAAATATTCATTTCTGGGGATTATTTGATTGATTTTGTCTCCTCCACTGGACAGGGAGCTCCATGGGGAGGACATTTCTTTTACTGAGCCTGGCACAGGACCTGGCACACAGGAAATTCTCAATAACCAGCTATCCAATGTAATGTGAATGAATGTTTGAATCACCAGGCTATATAAACTAGCTCACCCCTTACTCTCTGCCCCTCACCTTACTTAATTTTTCTTCTTAGCAGTGATCACCAACTGCCACATTATGTATTTGTTGATGTATTCTTGTCCACCTTCCCCCCTAGAATCAAGAATTCCAATCTGGAATTACATTTTAGAATCTAGAATGGAAGCTCATGAAACCAAGGGACGTTTAAAATTGCAATCTGACCCCATCCCCGCCTCTATCCCTTTCCTTCACTTCATTATTTCCCCAGCACTTATCACTGTCTGACATATTCTTTGACTTGTTTTTGATATGTCTCCAGCCAGTTCCACAAGGGCCGAACGTTTGTGTTTGGGTCACAGCTGTATCTCAGACGTTTATCCTAGTGTCTTGCACACAGCAGGCACTCAACTCAGGTTGTTGACGGGACTGAGAAAGGCGGGGTTGCGAGGAAGTCAGTGGAGGTAGTCAGGTAGAAAGGGTAGGGCTGCCAGGCTCCTCCTCGCCCGAAACCCCCAGCCCATGCCTAACCTCACCAGCAGGCTGGGCCGGGCAGGCAGGAGTTAAATGGCGCGCACGCCCGCGACCCGCAGGTGGCGCCGTCCCTCCTCGGTGCCGGACTCCCGGCGCTCTGAAGTGCGGGACAGAATCGCAGCGAGCGCGGAACCGAAGCTCAGCCCCGACTTGTTGATCTCGCCCAAGCCGCCGCCGCCGCCGCCGCCGCCAGGGCAGGAGGAGGAGGTGGAGCAGGAGGCGCCGCCCGTTCGCGATCCTACCACCCGCGCCCCACAGCGTCCGCCTGCGCCCCCAGCCTCGGAGAGCCCGACCCGGCTTCGCAGCGTCTGCAGCCCCGGCACGTCGCCTGCCCGGCAGGCGTAGGCCGGGCCCGGCCCAGCCCCCGGTCCGCCGCTGCCCGCGGGCGGGGGCGCCCGGGCGGCCGGGGCGATGAGCGGTCTCTGGCCCCGGGAGGCGGCCGCCCTGGGGGTGAGTGTTTGGGTGTGCGGTCCGAGGCGGGGGCGCAGGGGTACAGGAGCTGGAGGCTCGCCTGCCGCGGCTCGGCCTGATGGTCTGTCTACTCAGGCACCACGGCTCCAAGCTGGGCTTGGCGGGGGGTGGGGGGGAAACAAGGGCTGGGGCCTGGGGAGACGCGTGATCTTCTTTCCTGGGCGAGAGGAGAGGGTGTGAGCCTCAGTGCGGGGGGGGGGGGCTCAGAGGAGCCCCCCAAATCACCAGTGCGCGGTGGGAGAAGGGCAGCACGTTTTGAAAAGGCCAGAAAATTCAGCTTGTTTCCCCGCCTCCCACCTCCCCCACCCCTTCCCTTCCAAGCCCCGGGAAAGGCGCAGAACACGGAGTTATAAAAAGCCATCACAGGAGAGGAACGAGGAGGTGGAGAAGGAGAAGGAGGAGAAGGGGGCGGGGAAGGAGCTTGGGGAGGACGAAGCAGGTAGATCCCCAGGACTCTGCGCGCCCATCCTGCGGTGGGTTAGGGGGCGCAGAGGGAAGGGTGGGACCCCTCGTAGAGCTTGGCTTTGCTGTCTTCAGGGCTCATCTCGTCGCTGGAGCGACCTCAAGAGACGCTCCCGCGGCTTGGGGAGAAGGGTCGCTCCAGGATGGCGGGGCTGTCGTGACCACCCTGTCTGTTGTGACCTCCGACAGGTGGGCACCTGAAACCCCCCCAGAATTCCCCCCAAATCTTTTAAGTTTTAGCAAAAGCAAACCTGGTGCCACTCAAATCCTAATTATCTCTGAGCGGGGGAAGGAAACGATGTGAAGTCTTTTTTTAAAAAAGTTTTTTCATGCAGCACCCCTCTCTCCCCATTCCCGGGCCAGGTTCGGGACTCGTCGGGGAGACCTAGAGAGAAGCGAGTTTCAGCACTCGACGGGACGGACAGCGCCCCGGGCGGCCGGATCTGGCCAAGGCGGCAGAAACCGGGGTGGGGCTTCCTGGGTGCCTGGGGCGCCTCTTGAGGGCCCTTACCCAGCTCTGAAGGGCGGCCCCTCCCTCCATCCATGGGGTGGGGCGGACTTCAGCACTGGCTGGAGGGACAGCGCCCAGTCTTTCTGCCCCCTTGAGCCACTTAGCATCCGGAAGGTCAAGGCCGGCTGGTGCCCGGGTGGAGAGGTGGGGAGGGGCTGCGCCCAGCTCCCTGTTTGCTGACCTGCTTCCGCTTTCTACCTTGCAGCCGTCGGGATGGAGGTGAGAAGACGGCCGTGACGCCCTTCTGCGCGGCCCCCTGCTCCCGCAGCAGCCCACAGCGCTCCCTGCCCCCCTCCCCCGCAGCGGCCCGCCTTGCTGCCCAGTGACAGCGGCCTGGGGGGGCAGGGGGGGCAGGGGCGGCCGGACCAGCGATGCCGGCGGGCATGATGAAGCATGGCTCCCGCTCCACCAGCTCGTTGCCGCCCGAGCCCATGGAGATCGTGCGCAGCAAGGCGTGCTCGCGGCGCGTCCGCCTCAACGTCGGGGGTCTGGCGCACGAGGTACTTTGGCGTACCCTGGACCGCCTACCCCGCACGCGGCTGGGCAAGCTCCGCGACTGCAACACGCACGATTCGCTGCTCGAGGTATGCGACGACTACAGCCTCGACGACAACGAGTACTTCTTCGACCGCCACCCAGGCGCCTTCACCTCCATCCTCAACTTCTACCGCACTGGGCGGCTGCACATGATGGAGGAGATGTGCGCACTCAGCTTCAGCCAAGAGCTCGACTACTGGGGCATCGACGAAATCTACCTGGAGTCTTGCTGCCAGGCCCGCTACCACCAGAAGAAGGAGCAGATGAATGAGGAGCTCAAGCGTGAGGCCGAGACCCTACGTGAACGTGAGGGCGAGGAATTCGATAATACATGCTGTGCAGAGAAGAGGAAAAAGCTCTGGGACCTACTGGAGAAACCCAATTCCTCTGTGGCTGCCAAGGTAAGTCTGGGATCTGGTGGCGGGGGGGGGGGGGGGGGAGGGGGGGCTCTTCCTGTGTCCCCAGATTGAAGACCACAGCTGGGGGACTCTGGCTTAGTTCCCAAATATGAAGACCAGAAAGGCAGAGGGGCCATAGCCGAGACCTCAGAGGCGAGGACCAACCCCTTCAGAGTGTTCCTATGTGGCGTTGATCACCCCATCCTTTTATTATTTAATACTTTATATCCGACTTTGTTGGAGAAAAGGATTTACAGAGACTTATAAAGACCCACAGCAAGAGGATAGACACTGCAAATAAGAAAGAGCACAGAGAGGTGATTAAGCCTTGCCAGAGTGGAGTAGAGTTG
Organism: Rhinolophus sinicus; assembly: GCF_036562045.2. Lineage (NCBI taxonomy): Eukaryota > Metazoa > Chordata > Mammalia > Chiroptera > Rhinolophidae > Rhinolophus > Rhinolophus sinicus. Next base: position 26,163,997 of record NC_133762.1, read on the forward strand.
AATTTGGTCTACTCTCCTTAATGCTCTCTTGTGGAGTCCCAGACCCAGGCTGGAGGAGGTGTTACCCTACTCTTACTTATCCCTGTATTTTTAACCTCAGTTTGCTCCAAGGATGGAATGAAAGCAACTTACAGATTTGCTTGGACGTTGAGAGACTGTCAGGCAGTTTTAACATAAGAAAAATGAGGCAAAGGGACTTTGAGAGGTGGGTGTGTGCACACATGATGTATGCAGCTGGCTGTGGAGGCTTGTGGGCGAAGGGTCACCCTTGGTTTGTTCTTTATTTATTTGGTGAGTTAAATCTAAGAAAGGTTTGATACAGCTTGTGAAGATGCTTTGGCTGTTGGAAGAAGATGTAAATTTCAAAATAGGAGAGAAAAATGAAACAATTTGAAAAAATACAGCAGAAGGAGGCAGGAATGAGTTTGATTATACCGAGTGGGCCAGAGAGTCCTTTGTGCTGCTGGGTAAAGGCAGAGGCTGTGAGGGACTGAGACAGGCTTTGAATGGGGGCCAGGCCAGGCCAGGACATCATTGGTTGATGAGCAACTTCTCTGTGTCAGGCTGGGATTCTGGGATGCGCCTGAGAGATGGGGGCCTGTCTTCATGTGGCCAACATGCTGGGTGTCAGGATAAATGACAACATAGTGTGTTCACTATAAAAGAGGTCATGTGGGGCCCAGGCACAGCGCAAAAAAGAGAGGTGTTAATGTCAAAATCTAGGAAGACCACGTTGGGAAAGAGGTGTTGAAGATAACTTGCTCTCTGACAGCAGGACCAAAAATGGGGGGGGTGGGGGGAGGAGCAGGGTGAGATAGGTCAATGTATTAATGGAAAAAAGGAACAGGGGAGGAGGAGGTCTACATGTCAGCCATGATGCATTAGCTAGGGCTGCCTCCATCCAGCCTGGCCTCTCATTGTGGAATCCCCTTGGCACAGTTAACTCCTCTCTCAGCTGCAGGACTGGGTCTGAAGGTGACCCTGTGGGGTCCTTTTCCCGGATCTGACTTCCCAAGGAGAGGCCTATGAGAGTGGATGCAGGAAGGGGTGGCTGGTAGAACGGTGGAGGGAGGCCCACAGGTTTTCTCTCTTCCCTGTCAACCCTAAAGAGGACAGAGAGATTTTCTGTTCTGAGGCTGTGGGCTGTCTGGTCATAATCCTGCCCCCAGAAGCCTCTCTTAAGACAGAGTCACTCACCCTTAGCCGGCTTAGGATCAACAGATTTATTTTGCTATTTCCAGGGCTGGTTCGTGCTTTCCACACCCTATTTAGGCCCATCATGATTCTCCTGCCTCCCTGCCCTGTCCCTAAGACTTAAGAGTGAGGGGCGGGAGAGGGGAGGGTCACCCTCTCAGAGAAAAAACAGGCAAAGGGCAGTTTTGGGGTTGACATCTGGCAGCAAGGCAGAGGAGCTCAGGCTTTCAAAAGATGCTGTTTGGGAATAAACAGCCTCATCTCTCCCTGGGGTTAATCTGCTTGCAGGGACGAACTTTGTGACCTCTCTGTGATCCCAGGCTCAGCCGGCACACAGACCTGGCAGACGGCTGGTCGAGGATATTTTGCTTCCAGAGCTGAAATGAGAAGGCAGACAGGCTCGTTGGCCCTCAGTATATAAATCCTGACTGCCATTGATCAAACATCTACTGTGTATAAAGTGCAATGACCCAACTACGTAGTACTTACACCAATTCTCTATTATTACCCCACCTTTCTCAAATAGGGAGGCTCAGAGAGGTTACGTAACCTGCCTAAGGTCACATAACAGGCAACACAGGAGTTGCCAGAAATTCAAACTCAAGTGTGATTTTGAAGACCCTGTTCTTTCCATAGTGATGAAGTGCCATAGTCTCCTTCCCAGTCTCCCTACTTCCACTTTTGCCCCCTGCAATCTACTGCCCACACAGCAGCCACAGTGAGCTTTTCCAAAAGTAAATTGAATCACATTATTTATCTGCTTAAAATCCTCCAGAGGTTTCCCATCACACTCAGAATAAAATCCAAACCTTCACCACGACATACTAGACCCTGTTAAATCCAGCCCCATGACTCCTCTGAGCTTATCTCTTCTACTCTCCTCTAGTTCACTTGATCCAGCCCCACTGGCCTCCTTGCTGTTCTCTAAACAAGTCAAGCTTTATCCTACCGCAGGACCTTTGCACTTGCTGTTCCTGCTGCCCAGAATGCTCTGCTCAGATTGTCTCATGTCCGGCCGCTTCTCCTTATTCCTCATTTAGCCAGATCTCTGCCTAAATATCCTCTCCTCAGAGAGACCTTTCCTGAGCCATGTGTAAAACAGCCCCTTTCTCTTAGTCTCTGTCATATTGTGCAGCGTCTTTCCTGCCTGATCTTTAAGCACCATCTGAAATGGTGTCTGCTTCCTTTTCTTTCTCTGCTTCTCTCCCACAGGAGTGTGAAGGCCCTGAGTTGTACTCACTGCTCTGTTCCCAGCACCCAGCATGGTGTGTGGCACAGAGGGTCTCAGATAACGACATGTAGAATAAATGAGTGGACCAAGCAGTCAGCCAGTCACTGTGTCTCAGGGTTTGAGGATCTGTCACTCCTTCCTCTCTGCCCACCTGCAACTGTTCCCTGTGCCTCTGGCCTCCTTCAATCTGTACTTTGCTACCTCACCCCCCACCTATCCCCCCAACTTGGATGGCTTGCTTGTCACACAGTGAGACCTGTGGAAGCTTCTCAGAGGTCACAGATTGAGGAGGTAAAATGGAGGCTCATCGCTGGGTGACGGTGAGATACAGAAATGGCCATATCTAATATGTTTAAGAGCAAGGACAGACCCAGGTTCCAGACCCAGCTCCACCACCCTCTCCAGTTTCTGGCCTTAGGCAAGTTCTTCAGCTCTGCAAGCCCAGCCTCCCACCTGCAAAATGGAAATGAAAGTCGCACCTTGCAGGGTCTTCATGAAATTGTGTTAGTCACACTTGAGCACAGCGCCTAGCACATAGTAGGTGGGACTTATTATAAATAATAAGGAGCAGAGTCCTTTCTGTATGGCTGGGTGGGCTGAGTTGCGGCCAAGCCTTTCCTGTGATAGCAGTACTGGGAGGCGGAGCTGACAGCTGTTAATAATTGATGGGATGTTCTGGCAACACAGAAACAAACCAAAGCACAGGTCCTCGCCTTCACCATCAGGGGAGTGAAAAAATCAAAATCCATTAGGTGAAAGGCAGTGTGATTGATTTCTGTTTGGAAGCTGGGGTCAGCCCCAACAAAGTGAGAGGGTTTTGATGCTGGGCCACCACTGGGTCTCTGCTTTCTTGGAAAACTCTATAGGCTTTTCTCAATAGGAGAGGGTGGGAACTAATTTGCCAGGCAAGGAGTGTCTACGTTCCCTGGAACGGTCTCAGGGTTCAAGCCCTAAAAGAATTCCCTAATTTCCAGAGTAGCTGCTGTTTATTGTGCCAGGCGCTGATCAGTGGAATTTTGCATCCACTGTCGCATTGAAATCCCTTCAACAATCCAGATAGTCTGCCAGTTTGAGCTACAAGTAACAGAATAGAAAACTCAAAGTGGCTTCTATAAGGAGGAAGATGTATCATCTTACACAACAGGAAGTTCCTTTCGGCTCGATGCCATCAGGATTCTAGATTCTTTTCATCTTTCTGCTTCTCCAACTCCTGCAGGTGGCTTGGTCCTCAGGCTTGATGTCTCATGTCACAAAATGGCTACCCAGTTCCAGTCTTCAAATGTAGACACTTAATATGTGCAACCAATAAAGAGGGGCATTTCTTCCTATACTCCACGTTTTTCCCTGAGAGGCAAAGCTTTCCCAGGAGCGCCGCAGCAGACTTCATTAGAAATCCCATTGGCCAGGATCAGGTCACATGCTCACTCTAGCTTGCAGGCAATCCTTGGAAAGCAGGTATCTGGCAATTTAAGATGACAGAGGGAATGCATTTGATGAGTGGTGTTACAACTCTTACAAAGAGGAAATGGAGGCTCCGAGAGGTGAAGTCACTTGCCAGAGCTCACACAGCTACATGCTCAGTAAATATATGTCAAAGGAATGAAAAGGGCAGACTAGAGTTTGAACCCTGGTCTGGCTCCCAAGCCTGTGTTTCTTAATCCTGAAATCATTCAAGCTCTCTGGGCTTCAGTGAGCTCATCTGCAGAATGGTGATAAAGCAGTGCCCGCGACTTTGGGCTGTTTTGATGATTCAATGAGATTTCAGATATAAATATAATTTGCAAATGGAAAGTACTTTCTAAATGTGGATTATTGTTATTATTATATTCAAAAGAGGGACAGTGGTCAGTATTTGGCCCATCACACATTTGATTAAGAATCAATTCTGAAGTCCAACAGATGTGGTTCATTTTCAGCTCCATCCTTACCAGGAATATGACCTCGGGCAAATTCCTTTCCTTCTCTGAGTCTCAAGTTTCCTCATCTAGAAAGTGGAGTTCACCAAGCAGGGCCATTAGAAAACAATCTGCGTAAGGGACTTAGCCCAGTGCCCAGGCCCATGGTAAGCATTCAATAAAATGACAACAGCCATTCTTAGTGTCATCCCTGAATTCCTCTGTTCTAGCTGCAACCCTGGTTGGCAGCCTTTCCTATTGCAATGCTGTAGATTGTAGGATCGCTGCCTGCCCCTTTCAGATTTCATGCCTAATGTGATGATACTTCTGCTTTCTTTGCCTAAGCCAGGGGGTTTCCTGCATTATCATCGAGAAAAAGGAGGGAAACCAACTCAGAATTCATGGGGCTCATTAGTGTTCTGAGTCATCTGGCTGAGGCTTTGCTGGGCCTGACTCAATCACCCAGAATATTTGTATTTATTCCTAGGAGACGATATGCCAGAGATTCAGAATCCTGGCTGTGGTGCCACACAGGACTGGGTTTGAAACCTAGCCCTGCCACTTTCTAGCTCTGGACTTTGGGTGTATCACTTCCCCTCCCGTAGTTTCCATTTCCTACTCTGTTATCGAGGGTGATAATAAAACCCACCTCACAGGGTTGACTGGAGGATCAAGTATGATAGTACCTGTAAAGTGTTGAAGATGGGCTTTGTAAATCTAGTATCCCGATTGATAAAGGGGGATACAGCAGGAACAGCAAGTGCAAAGGTCATGCGGTAGGATAAAGCTTGACTTGTTTAGAGAACAGCAAGGAGGCCAGTGGGGCTGGATCAAGTGAACTAGAGGAGAGTAGAAGAAATAAGCACAGAGATGCTTCAGGGACAGTTGGTGAAAGATCAGGGACCGTTTTCAGACCTTCCTGACGCCACTGTGACCCTCATCGAGGCTGAGACCTTTCCATTCCTCCAGGATCATACCTTGGCTGCTGGTCTCTCAGGGGGCTTAAAAGGCGATGATAGGTTAGAGAATGTGAAAATGCTTAGGAGGGAAGAATGATGGCCAAAGGAGCAGTTTGGCCAAAGCTTAATTAACTGAAAGAGAACAAGCACGAATTAAGCACCCACCCCATACCTGGCACTGTGTGTACTTCTGAACCTCATAGCATCATGGCTAGGAGCCTTGATTTCAGAGCTGGAATGCCCAAGTTCAAAGTTTGGCTCCTCTACTCACTAAACATGTGATTTGGAGCAAACTACTACTGCAGCTCCGCTCATAAATTGGGAGCAGTAGCAGGGCCTGCCCCATTGAATCGCTACCAGCATTAAATGACGTAGTGCATGCAAAGCACTTCAAAGAGGGTTTGGCACATAGAAAGCCCCTAGTAACTGTTAGGGTTTTGTTATTGTTGTTGTTTTTAATTGTGATTGTCTCATTTAGTCCTCCTGACAATCCTGCCAGATAAAGAAGCTCCTTTTCAAACAATTATTATTCCTATAAAATGATACATGCTCATTATAAGATGAGTTTATATAACGTGCTCAAAGTCACACGGGCAATCGGGATAGAACAGGGACTCAGACATGGGAGAGGAGGTGTGGTCAGTCTCCATCCATGGCCTTTCAGCTCTTACCATTTCAGTGTTGCTAGCCCAACTCCCAGCTCTCCCAGTTCTTTGTCTAGAAGCTTCCTCTGGCCAACTGAATCCAGTAAAGACAGGGAACTAATGGCCCACCCAGAGCAGCCCCCAACTGCCCACTAATGGTAGAAGGTGTATAAATACCCTCACTCCCTCACCCCTGGATGGGGTGTAACTCAGAGGTGCATGGTCTACACTGGCCCCAAGAGTTCTTCAGAATTAAGCCCCAGGGGCCTACAGTGGTTCCTGGCTTGATAATACATCCTGTTTGGCTTCTTTCCTTTCCCTGTCTCACGTCCCCTCTCCCCTACTAGTGTTTTCTGGGATCACTTCCCACATAAGCCACCTGTACTTGGATCCCCGTCTTAGGATCTGGTTCTGGGGGCCCCACCAAAGACTTGTGTCAACGTATTAACACAGAGGGCCTCTGACCCTCAGCAACCCAGGGCCATCCTGGGGTGATTGGACTTCCTGTCCCCTCCCTCCCCGTGAGTCTGTCACCCAGGGCAGCAAATGGTGCTGGAAACACTGGACATCCACATGCAAAAGAATGAAGTTGTTCCCTTACCTCACACCACATACAAACATTGACTCAAAGTGGATCGAAGACCTGAAAGTATAAAACTCTTATATGGATGTCTTCATTCATTCAATAAGGTTTATGGAGCACCTACTGTGTGCCAAGCCCTGGGCTGGGTGCTGGGGACAGAGCAGAGAACAACACAAAGGTCCCATCTCTCATGGCGCTGATATTTCAGTAGGGGAGAGAGTGAGACCATTCATAAAATAAACTAATACAGATACTGACTGGTGCAAAGCAACTGTGAAAAAGAAATCATGACATCGTCAGGGGAAGATGAATGTTAATTGGATATTTGGTGTGATGGAGGAATTAATGCTATTTTTTTGGTGTGATAATGCTATTGTGATGATGTTTAAAAATATTTATCTTTTAGATATACAGACGGAAGAATTTATAGATGAAATGACAAGATCGAATAAAAATGTACTGTTTTGGTTGGTGACAGGTACCATGAAGAAAGGTTAACAGGTGAGGGATTTAATCAGGATAGTCAGAAAAAGAAGAAGGTGCCAAGTAAGCAGAGACCTGCAGGAAGGGAGAGAGGGAGGCATGTGGACTGTTGGGGGAAGAGTATTCCTGGTGGAGAGAACTGCACATGCTAAGGCCCTGGGGCAGGGGCATGTCTGGGGCAGTGAAGGAACCTCCAGGTGGCCAGTGGGGCCGCAGCAGAGTGTGCCAGTGAAGGAGTTAGGTTGGCAAGGTCAGAGGGGTGACCTTGTCTGTTGTTGCACTTTGGCCTTTCCTCTGAGCCCCTGGGCCTCTGCACTGGCCTTCCCCATCCAGTCCATCCTCTGCAGAACCTGAGCCATCTTTCTCAAGTGTAATCTGTTCATGTTAGTCATCCCCTTCCAAAAATCCTTCCATGGTTCCCACTGTCCCGGGGATACAGTCCAAACTCCTCAGCCTGACTTTCAAGGCCCTAGCCGACCTCTCCACTTTCATCTCCTACCGTCCTCTCTCCATGGTACCGCCTGCTCTCACAACACCCACCTTTCTGCATTCCTCGAAGACTCCATCCTCTCCCAGTCCTGCTCCACATCTTTGCCGAAGCTGAGTCCTCTGCCTTGCACCCCTTCTTCCTCTTGTCTGCCTGCAGCCTCTCTCTCCCCACCCATCAAGGCCCAGCTTCTTCCCTTCACCATCCACACCCCCTTCGGGCAGCACCGATTGCTTCCTCCTCTGTGCCCTGATAACCTGACGTTCAGGCCTTCCTTGCACAAAACACTGTAAAGATTAGCTTATGAGTTGTTCTGTAGCTGCCAGGACTGGGCCACAGAGAGGCAGTAATGCTTACGACAGGAGGCCCTGCCACCTGACTTGCCTGGGTTCAAATTTCAGCTCAGTCACTTTTGAGCTGAGTGCCTTTAGGTGAATCACTTAACTTCTCTGATCAATTTCCCGATCCATAATTTGGGGACCCTCACGAAAATCAATTTTATAGGAAGCACTCAGCCCAGCGCCTGACACGCAGCAAATGCTCAGTACAAGTTACTATTGCTGCTGTTGTTATTGTGGTTGTCATTATTAAGTGGTAGCAAACATTTGTTGAGTGAATAAGTTGGCAAATTTGCATGACCTTGTGACCACTGATCAGAGGGGGTCCCCCTTGAAAAGCAAAGATCTCCCCAGTATGGCCTTCCGTCTCCTTCCACTGTCCTTGCCTCCACCCGCCCACTTCTCTCCCTGCATTTCCTGGGCCAGGAAGAGGTGACCTCCTGCCTTCCATTCATAGCAAGGAGAAATGATTAAATTAGACACTTGAGGTGTTCCCTCACCCTAACTGCTCCATTTTTGCTCTTCAGCAAGGTTGGTCTCCACCATAATTGCCCACCATGGCCTGGCAGGCAGATACTGTATTTGAGTTACTGTTTGCCAATTCAACATCATCACTCACATCCGCCAGGTAATGGACTTGGAATCAAACAGACTCTAAAAATAGACCACCCTATTTCACTAATTGCTGCCTAGGGCCCATCCCTGAGTCTTTCAAGGCCCATCTGATCCTTGGGGCCCTTGACCTTGGCCAGCATGGCCTCTTAGTATCCTTGCAGACCGAATTGTACCAAAGAGGCAGCCCATGACTACCCCAGGGGCATGTGAAAAGCAAAAAGAAAGGTGCAGATAAGGTGATGATGTCGAACCAGCCTTCCATTAGCTTATCATGTCTGGAATTCCCACTATCTCTTTGAATGGATCAATTTTCTTTTATCTCCTATGCCTTGGATAAGTTTACACATCCTTTATTGTTCCTCGAAAATGCTGACCACAGTTTGATTCAGTTACTCCCTCCTATTCCTGGGACAATCCTGTTGGTTTCAAAGTTAGCTTCCGTTCTAGGCTTCTCTGGTCCTTATATGTGCATATATTGAGGTCCTGCTTCAATACCACCTACTGTTTGTACACGGACATTTATTGCATGTGACCATATGCCAGGGACCACGCTGGGTGCTTGAGAAGTACTCATGTATCTATTAGGATTCTTTTGGTTGCAGGTGACAAAAATACAGCTCAAATGGACTTAAGCAAAACATTATAATTGAAAAGTCCTTGGTTAGATAAGGATTCAGGTAGGGCTGAGTCCAAGGGCTTAAATAGTTCAAGACTTGGTCTCCAATATCTCTAAGTTGTTTCCTTCTTGGTGTTGGCTTCTCAGCAGGATGTACCAACATGGCTGGAAAGATAGCCTCTAGCCACTCCACGCTTCCATCTTAAGGAAAAAGCAATTCTCTTTCTCAATACTTCCAGCAAAATCCCAGGGCTGATTTTCATTGGCCCCTCTCTGAGCCTATCATTTAGTTGGGTCTGGATCATATGTCAATGGCTGGAGCTGGAATGAGACTGAAAATGGGAAAAAGATGGTTCCCCAAAGAGAAATTGAAATACTGTTTCTAAGAGAGAGAGAATAAACATAAGCTGGCAAAAAAGAATCCACAGCCATCATGGAGCTTATGGCCTACCAGAGGAAGTTAGGCATTAAACAAATAAAATGTTGAATGGAAGAATAATCACACAGACTAATAAGTATTCTGTGAAGGAAAGAAGCAAGGGGTTTTGATGGCGAGTAACAGGGTGTGGGGACAGAGCCCCAGAAAGTAGTTTACAGGCTCTCGGCCTCACATGGAAGGGTGCTGGCTCGGGTGGTGAATGGCCGTCGGCTGTGGCTGATTGGCCGTCGGCTGTGGCCGGTTAGCCGATTGGCCGCTGGTATAACTGCTGCGGCTACGGAGGATTGCCAAGGAGCCGAGCAGAGCCGAGCAGAGCCGAAGAGAGCGGAAGAGGAGAGCAGAGAGAGAGGAACAGAGGAGAGAGTGGAGAAGAGTCGTCGGTCGGTCGGTTGGCGGAAAAGCTGACGGCAGGTCGGCGTCCGGTGGGCCCAGCCTCCAGTGAGACCGTGGTGGTATGGCTCCCCTACCTATGGCTCCGTGGGTGTTCCTTTTCGGCCTCACCATATCCTGTGTTCTTGTGTGGGGAGCGGGAGCAGAGACCCCGCAGGCCGCCCCGCCTAAAAGATGGCGCAGCGAGCAGGCCTCCGCGCACGACAAATGGCGCAGCGAGCAGGGTCTCCCGCACGACACAGGGCATGATCAAAGAGGGCCTCCCAATGTAGATGACCCTTTCTGGGAACCTGAACTTGATTTCTGTCCTTCCTGAGCTGCAGAAATGGTCTTCTACAAATTCTCTGTTCCTACTTCTCCTGCACCATTTAGCCTGCTCCCTCTTGTATTGGATTTTCTTACCAACTTGTTTTACCTCCCCAACTAAAGCAGGGTGTTCTCAAAGTCTAGGACGTATTCATTTCTGTGCTCCAAAAAGCAGGGTGGTTGGGCTGCTGGGTTCACAGATAGTTTTATTGGTACATTCATTTACCTGTTATCTAAGGCTGCTTCTGGTAACAACAGCATTTATGGGAAAAGTTTGCAGACTTGTGTTCTAAAGTTATTTCAGGATCTGATGCAGAGGAGGGGCTCTGTCAGAGGGGTTTGTTGGAGGATGGGAGGGAGGGAGGGATGGCACAAGCTAGCTGTGTGACCTTGAGCAAATAACTTAACTTCTCTGGGCCTCTGGCACCATATCTTTCAATGCCAGCTGCCCCTTCTCATCCTTCAGATCTCAGCTCATATGTCACGTCTTCAAAAAGGCCCTCCCTGACATTGAATAATCAGTTTGGACCTGGTGGCATTTACCCTCTTTCTGTGAGAAAATGTCTCTCTGGTTTATTTTGAGATTAGGCTCACTTGGGGCAGGTATTCTTCCCTTCCTCTTCACCCGTGTTTTCCCTCGTCTCATATGCCATTTTCCTAGTAGGACAAGTGGAAAGAACGCTAGTTTGGGACTCTGGAGACCTGAGTTCGTAATCCCAGCACTGCCCCCATATGAGCTCTGAGACAAACCTTTCCTCTCTATGGGCCTCAGTTTCTAAAGCTGCAAAATGGGCATGGTGAGTTTGCCAAGCAGGAAAGACTGGTGCACCCCCCTGTGCCAGAGTGGCCAACACTGTGCAGCCAAGCACAGATGCTTCGTTCATGTTGTTAGTTTTCCTTCTTCCTTCCTTTTCTCAAGAGGTAGAGAGGAAAGAGCGTCTTACCCCAAATCTTGCCTTAATCTGGCCTCTGACGACACCTTGCTTGCTCTTTATGCAATGACTGTGTCAAGGAGTGGCTGGGGAGTGGGGGGCTTAAATACTCCCTCAACCCTCTGCCAGTCTCCATCACACCCCCATAAAGCTCTGTGCAAATGCAACCTAAGGCAAGTCCTCTAGTCCCCTCCTCCTACCCCTCCCTCCAGGTTGCTGCCCCAACACCCCCTCCTGTATAAAAGATTGTAGCCCTTTACTGGCCTCACGACTGGGAGAATAGACCAATCCAAAGAGGTGTTTTCCAGACAGATTGAGAAGTCCATGGTGTGTGTGTGTGTGTGTGTGTGTGTGTGTGTGTGTGTGTGTGGGTGTGTGTTGGGTGTCCCTAATTACTGAATGATCCACTGGCAGGGCAGGCTACAGAATTTGTGGGGGTGCAGTACAAAATGAAAATACAGCCCCCTTGTTCAAAAATTTGTAAGAATTTCAAGATGGTGCCAGCAGAGTATTAAACCAAGAGTGGGGCCCTTGTACGCACAGGGCCCTGTGTGGCTATGCAGGTTGCACGCTCGTGAAACAGGCCCTGCCCTCTGGGAAGAATGGCTCCAAAGGCCTATGGGAGAGGAATAGAAGGTCTCTCCATCTCAGAGACTCTGTCAAGGACAAAGTGCCTCCTCAAGCTCCCTGCCTAAGGGACATGGGGGCCAGAGCAGGGACCTCAAACTTAGACGGCTACGGGGGCCAGGGAGGTGGTGTGAATAAGTGAAGCAGCTGGGGGGAAGAACTGTGGTAGGGTAAGTTGGCAGTTAACATTCAGCCTTAGTGGCAAGGAGGCAGCAGGGAGCTGTGGACTGTAGTGAGAATGGTGTGTACCCTGACATGGTCACACTCTCCCATCTAAAGAGGCAGCTGCTATTCAGCGCTAGGCGGGGCTTTGGGCCTCGTCAGAAATTTTAATGATCATGTACGATGTCCCATTTTTTTCAATGTTGGCAAATACTTTTTAAATAGTAAAAACATTTGAGTGGGCCAAACAGAACGTGTGGGAGGACCACCTTTAGCCCTGAGGGCTCCAGTGTTTGATCCCTGAAATAGAGAGCCATTGGATGGCTGGGAATGGGCGGAGGCATCACTTCTCGCCTCTGAGGCTCTCCCATCTGGAAAGGGGAGCTGAAGAGGGTAGAGCTTGGGTGACAGAGCCACAGGTCCCTCCTCCCCTCTTCTTACTCCTGGTATCAAGCACAGCACAGGGTGGCAAGTGTTTGTTGAATGAATGACTGTCCCACCCAGCTGGGACTTGGCTCCAAAGCCCAAGGCACAAGTCAGAGAAATTCATGGCTAAACCCTTAACCTATTAGCTAATAGGAGCCAATGTCTCCCTACCCAGTCTCCAACCAGAGCAGGAAGAAAAAGCTGCTGTCATAGTTAGAAAAAGCGCTGGGTATTGAGTCAGCAAACCAGACGGCTCTGAGCCTCGGGTTCCTCATCTGTAAAATGGGAATAATAAGCTCCCTGGGGTTGTCCAGAAAATTGAATGAGATGAAGATGTAAAGTATTCAGCAAAGTACCTGACGTACTGGTATTAATGTAAGCTGGTATTATTTTTACTGTTATTTGCATCTTCCTCCTCCTCCTCCTCCTCATCTGAACATTTAGCTTATTTCCAGGAACTGTGGGCCTATAGAAGAGACTATTATGTAGAATTAAATGTTATATCCTTGTGAAGTTATATCAGCTCTACAAATTCAGGCTGGAAAGCCTGGGCGTTTAGAAATTCTTGGTAGAGAGTAAGGTGTCTGGGATTGGAATTCTGGTGTTCAAAGTTGGAATTCTGCCACTCACGATCTCTGCTACGATGTTCATTGTAGGAGCTTAACCAGTCAAGGTCACAACTCTGGGGTTCAAGGTCAGAAGACTGCCATCCATTGTCAGAATCTTCAAATCTGTAATTGAACCCAAGGAGTATGAGTCCAGAGCTTCGCTGCTCGTGATCGAAACTCTAGCAGGCAAGGTCAGAATGCTGATATTCCAGGTTGCAACTCTTGTTCAGAATCGGAATTCAGAGGTTCAAGGTCAGGACACTTCCGTGGTGTTCAGGATCGGAATTCTGGCCGGCACATTTGGAAGACTGGTGTTTGCAGTCAGAGCCCTTGTTCCCAATTCATTATTTTGTGGGTTGCGTCCCTTCTGTGTTAATGTCCCTTATGTGTTAATGCTTCATCATCCGCCCTCCACGACAACAGTTCCTGAAGAAATGCAAACCACAGAAAGTCGCCCCACCTCTATTTAGCCGGCGGGGTTCTCTTCCGTATGCCTTTTTTTTCTTATTGTTTCTGACACCCATCCACTTGGGAGGTACCGGTAGAGGTGTGAGCCTCAGGAAGGCAGCTGAAGAATGGCTCCCCCGCCCCACCCTGCCAACGACCCTGGAGGCTATTGTCAGTTCTGTTTAAATCCACTTTTTTTTGCTGGATGACCTGGAGCAGGCCTAGGGTAGCTGCCCTGCCAAGCCCCGGGGGGCACCTGGATAATCTCACCAGCCTATTATACAGAGAAAGGCAAACGGTGTCAGGCAAGGATCCTCACAGAGTGCCAAGGGCTGTGGCTACCCAGCCTGGGAGATGTGTGGCTGGCAGTGACATGTGGGGAAGTGGAACAGTATGCTGGTCACTGCGGTCACCAAATGCATTGTTGGTGCCAACTGGAGGGGGAGCTTCATTGATTGTGGGGTGGAGACGTGCTAAAAAATCATCTTTAAACTCTACTTACAGTGGTACAACTCAGTGGAAAGCGGGTGCCCTATGAGGATATTTGCTGGGTCACGTCCCCTAGGAAATGGTTATAGCAACCCTCCCTCCAACATTCAGGTTCCATTCCTTTACCTTCCTTTATTTTCTTTCATAGCCCTTTTCACCACCTTGTGTATTATATGTTTATCTGGCTCTTGTCTGTCTCATCCCACTCATTATAAGCTCCATCAGAGAGGGACTTGGTCAGGTTTTACATCTATCTTCCCAATGCTAATACTGTGCCAAGCATATAGTAGTTACTAAATAAAAATTTGTTTACTAAACGAATGAAAGAATGTTGCCCCTTCAGATACAGTCTTAGAGAGTTTTCCAACCTCTCAAATCACTCCATGCAGCGCTCACCTCAATCTCATCCATTCTATCTGCACAGAGTTTTGGGGTGGGGGTGAGGAGAAGGGGCAGTAGGGAGGGGCATTATCCCCTCATGGCTTCTAATTGTTCTCAGGATAACTTCCAAAACCTTTACAGGCCACTGAGGGCCTGTAAGAACCACCACCTGCCTTCATATTACACACACATCACATGACTCCCTATCTCCTTTCTCAGATCCTCAGGACACCATTCTGGATCTCACCTCAGGGCTTTTGCACATGCTGTACTGACTAGAACAGTCTTGCAGCCCCTACCCTGGGCCCCTGGGCCTCCTAACTCATCTTTCAGGACTCTGCTTAAATACCCTTTCCTTGACTTCCCAAACTTGATGTCATTCCCCGCGTGATGGCCCCTCATTTCTTCCAAGAGTTTATCATTAGACACCCTAGGTCACTGCTTTTGGATTCCAAAGTTCATCACTGTAAGGACAATCTTCCTTGAACTGGAGGTTCCGTACAAGGGAGGTGGCCAGAGCCCCTTCCTTTTCACTCAGACAGATGCAGAACCTGGCTCGCCTCCCAGATATGAGACATTCTCACTCACGGGAGGAGGAGTTTGGGTCTCCCAGGGAGATTTCCTACCTGCCCTCTAAAGTCTGTCCCTTACTAGTCCAGTACAGTAGGCCTGCTGTCCCCTCAGTTACTTCTCACCCTCCAGCACCCCAGGCTTCCCTGGGAACTCTGAGGAGGTTAGAGGGCACAACCCATCCTGTGTCTCTGATGACACCCACATAGCTAACACTTACATACCACTCTTTACAGGCATTAATTCATTTAGCCCTCATAGTGCCCTATGAGGAAAGTATTGTTATTATCCCCATTTTACAGATGAGGAAACTGAGCCCCATCGAGGTGGAGTAACACATGCAAGGGTACAGCTAAGAGGTGGCAGGGAGGTATTTGAAGCCAGGCTGTTACCTCCTGAGCCCAGGAACTGAAGCAGCACACCTCTCTTTTCTGTTCTCTGTAGCTTTCGCTCTCTTGCTTCTTCCTTCTATTCTTAGGCTCTTGCCTTCCTCTTTTTGCTCTTTTCCCTTTTCTCCTTAAGTGACTCAAACTCCTCAAGTTATTAAACAATCCTACTTGTGTGGATGTTTTGTTGTATTTCTCAAATTTGCTGGAAATGGCGTGGGGAGAAAGGGTAAATCTCCTCCCTGGATGGACTGGTCCATACAGCCAGTCCCGCCACCTTCCTGACTTCATCCCCCACCACGATCTCCTGGCTTCCTGTTGACAGCCCACAGATCTCATACTTAATAAATCCCTTTCTGCCTCAGGCCTTTGCACATGCTATTCCCTCTGCCTGGAATGCTTTTCCTCTCTTCTTCGCCCGATTAGTGCCTGCTCATCCTGAAGCTCCCAGAGTGAATGTCACCTCCCCTGGGAAGCTTTTCGTGATCTCTGAATAGGTCAAATCCCTAGTTACGGTTTTCCAAGTTCTAGGTGCCTCTCTTGGAAGGCCCTTGTTCCCATTATAATTTCACATCCATGTAAGCAATTATTGGATTGCTGCCTACCTTCCCCAACCCTGAGTGGACTGTGAGTTCCTGGGTAGCAGGGTTTGTCTGCTGTGCTCTGTGCCTACCTCGGTGTCAGCACTCCATAAAATTGTGCTGAATGAATGGATGGGTGAATGAATTCAGAGGCTAGTCACGGTTGGCAGAAAGCAAACATCACACATTTTTCAGTGGGGAGTGGATTAGATAGTGTGAAATGTCTAGCTGAAACTCCAACCATAATGTTCTTATCACCCCAAACTGAAAGGAACAAGGCACTACATTTTTTTTTACAAAAGCCATATAGCTTCTCTGGTTCTCAGAATGTGTAGAATGATGATTACAGCGTGTTCTATTAGGTTTTGCAAGGTACCTACTTGGGTTATATTTTATAGGATGCTATTGAATCTTCCTTAAGCAAACATCGCATATCAAGATTCTAAACCCAGGAAGCAAAAGTTCTGAGAAAGGTTTTAAAATGAGAGATCCCGGCAAATTCACCAGAAATGTGGTTTACCTGGTAGTTGCACCACGTTTGGGGACAGGTGGACATGGTTCAAATCCCAGCTCCACCCATAGCGCCCATGGCCTCAGATGCCTCTGAACTGACATTTTCTGTAAACTCCAACCTCTGAGCACCAAGGCCAGAGTAAAGAGAGTCCCCTGTTCCTTGTTATGCCAGCAAAAGTCCCAGGATTGGCTCTGATTGGACACATTTGGGTCATATAGTCATCTCTGAACCAATCCCTGTGGCCAGAGGATGACGTAAGTGAGGAGACTGGCTTGAGTCATGAGCTACCACTGGGCCCAGGGGAAATACCTCAAATAGGGATTTGTTTAATATTCTTCTTTAACTTAATTCATTTATTTCACTAAATCAAGTTGTTTTAAGAGGAAATTCGATATCATGAAGAATTGGTACCATTTGCCATGACTCATGTTATGAAATTCTAACCAGATGCTGGAGGCTGATACCTGCTCTCCTTGGGTTAAAAGTAGAGATGTATATGTGTGAGAGAAGTGTTAAAATCCCATTAGCTTCAAACTGAGACTTTCTCTTTAAGAGAGTTTGAAGGTTGGAAGGAGAATTGGAAAGACTAACACCTTCTCACTCTGAATCAACATGATTTGATGTCTTGTCCCTGTACCGCTAAACCAGTCTTGGCTACACATGAGAATCATCTGAGGATCTTTGAAAAGTCCCAATGCCAAGCCGTCCCCCAGACCAATTAATTCAGAATCTCTAAGGGCAGGACCCAGGGCTTGGTATTTCTCAAAGCTCCCAAGGCGATGGCATTATTCAGTGAGGTTGAGAAATTCAGGTGCCAATACACTGAGTACCAGAGGTATGTGTCCCACATTAGCACACACAGGGGCTCAGCAAGGCCACTGGGCTGAAGGTAGGGGCTCCCTGGGAGGCGGGGGCGCCCTGGGCTGGTCAGTGTGTCAGAGAACAGGCTCCCGTTTCCTCAAACTGAGCAGGAGTCTGGGGAGGATCATTTAACACTCTTGAATGGGAAGGAACCATGCTTCCATTTTCCATCCAGAAGGATTAGATTCCTGGGATGAAATTTATCTCTTACCCTGATCCTACCTCCACTCTCTGGGGTACAACAGGTTGTTACCTGAACTAGCTGTTACCTCTCCGTCCATCTGTCAACCGTCCCAGACCCAGCTCTGCTGCTTGTCAGCTGTGTGGCCTCAGGCAAATCACTCAGCTTCTCGGGTCTTCAGCCCTCTCATCTGCACAATGGGAGCACAAGGCTGAGATGTGTGATCTTTAAGGGCATATCCCCTCTGGAGACCTGTGAGTCTTCATCAGGGAGCAGCCACAGGCTCCTTAATCCCACATCTAAACCCTAGATCAGGGACTCTCAAACCCCAGCATAATTCCGATTCCCAGGTCTGCCTCCTGACCACAGAATCAGTCTCTGGGGCAGCCCAGGACCTGCATTCTAACAAGCATCTCAGTTGATTCTGATGCAGGTGGTCCTTGAAGTCCACTTCTAAAGCAAATTGCCTGAGTGCCCACCACTGAAGCCCCTCATCCAGAGACCCAGCCCATAGGAGCCACACCTTCCTCACAGCAGCCTTCTTACGGGTGAGGAAACTGAGGCTCAGGGAGGCCGAGTCCTTTGCTCAAGGCTCTGCAGAGCTGGGATTCGAACACAGAACCTGCCTAACTCCAGAGCTGGTGTTCTCCTGCCTTTCACCATCCGTTTTTAAATGGCAACTTCCCCACCCCTGCACGCTTTCTCCCTTCCCTCCTTCATTATTTTTTCCCCACAGCAATTATGACCTTCTTCCCTGACCCCACTCCTGGCCTATATGAATGCATGCTCCACGTGAGCAGAGTTTTCCGTTTTGTTTACTAAAGTATCCCCAGCACCTGAATTAGTGCCGGGCACACAATAAGTGCTTAATGAACATTTGTTAATGAAGGGAGTCCCTAAGCCTCAGTTTCCCCAGGTGTGGAATTTAGTCCTTGACTCATCCATCTCAAAATGCTGAGCTAATAGGTGTTTTGCTCACTGTAGAATGCCATGACCAGGTGAGGGGAGTTTTAGCATGGCACGGGTCAAGGTGAGGTGTGATCCTGCCCTTGGCTCTGCTCAGGGCCGGAAGGTCTCATGCCTTTCAAACCTGGGGTGGGGGCTTCCAACTTCCCAATTCCCTTCTGCCCCATATCTCCCTCCCTTCTGCCACACCACCATCTCCCAAGATCAGATCTCACTATCCTCCCAAGGCCTGTCCCAGGGCCTCCCCTGAGGGCTGGCCAGGCCGCTTTGTCTTTCTTCACCTTGTAACTTCATCTGCTCAGCTTGGTCGTGGAGCCTGGCCCCATCCTGTCTTTCCTTGGTGAGGCCTCCCCAGCAGGCATATCAGCTCAGAGAGCCCGCAAGCTATGATTCTGACACGCTGCACAGACTCTGGAGGCCACAGATGGAAGAGGTCTAATCATATTCTGTTAGCCCAGATGTGTGACAGTACCCTTTTTTTCTTGGCTTTATTTTGTGTTGTTCCAACACTGGATTCAGTGGGCTGCAATGGAGGGTGATGGAAACTTAACCTCAGTTCAATTCAGTCTTTTCGACATCTTTCTTCCCAAGGGTTGGCCCTCAGGTAGGGAGATTTAGGTAGTGATGAAAGAGTGCAATAAGGGAGCAAAGTGGGGTGCCCTAGGTGCTTCACCCACATCCCTTTTCTAGACAGGCTTCCCCCACCCCAACTGTTGCAAGCACCAGCTGCTAATAGCTTATTATTGTATTAAATAATAGCCGCCCCCTCTCACAATAGCCCTTGGCTAATGGGAGTCACCTGCCTGGGGCATTACAACCTGCAACAGCTCCCGCCTCCCCCCATGCAGCCTATAGCCAATGACTCACTGAGTCAAAGGTACAAAAGCTGGGCCTTCTTACGTGAAGATGAGATCAACTCCAATTCATGCTCCTGAGCTCCCTGGGGGATCAGGCTGAAGCCAGCTGCCTGTGGAGACCTGCTTTCCTCACTCACTTCCTAAAGGTCCTTCCTCAATGAATCTTGTATACAAATCCCTGTCTCAGGCTCTGCTTCACGGGACACCCACATAACAGTCGCACGAGAAAATGATCAGTGTGTTTAAAACTTACACCCATGTACAAGCGCTAGGGACTGACATCTGAAAGGGGCCTGCGTCTAGGGCAGTCCGCCCCCTCCCCCCAGCAACCCCACCTTCCTCCCATTTCCCCTCCAGCTTCAGGATGAGCTGTCATTAACCATGCCCCGCTGGGCTGGAGTTTTGCTTCTGCTGACTTGGTGGGGACAATGGGCAGAGTGGGCTGCAGTCCAAGCAAAGGGCTTTTAAAGGCTGGCCCAGCCCTCCCTCCCGGCCCTCTGTGCCAGGAGCGCTCCCCATCCCCAGCGCAAAAGCTCTGGCAAGCTGGGCCTTGTTTCCCTTTCTCCCGTGTTGTCTGAGGTTTCGCTTGGCAGCCCTCCGCGCCGACCTTGGACAACATAATGAAGTTGGAAGAGGCTCCACGCCAGCTCCCCACTAGCATGGCCTTTGAGAGTGCCGCAGGGGCTCCCAAATCTTTTGGCCTGCTCAGGGCAGGAAGTAGAGAGGGTGAGCCAGGCAGGGAGAAAATGATAGATTCAAGGGTGCTGAGGCCAGGTGTGACCTTGGACAAGTCCCACCCCCTCTCTGGGTCTCAGGGGCCCCCCAACTATAAAGGAGGCCTTTGGTCTGGGTGATTCCTCGCAACCCCTGCTGTACCCATTCACTGGAAAAAACATTTTTTGAGTACTGAGTATGTGCCGAGCATTCTTCTAGGTGTTGGGAACAAAGCAGTGAACAAAACAAACAAACTCCCTCTCTTGTGGAATAGAATATCCCAAGTGAGGAGAATAGAAAGAATGTGGGCTTTAGAGTTAGAAGACCTGGACATTTGCCACTGATGGGGTCTCAGTCTCCTCATCTGTAAAATGGGTTCTGAGGCATCACTGAAACAGGGCATGCAAATATCCTTGGTAGTAGCCACATCTAACATTTATTAAGCACCTGCCGTGTGCCAGGTCATGGACATAGACAATAACCCTCATAGTCTCTCCAGGAGGAGGGATACTGTTATGGTGAGTGAAGGCTCTGGCGCCAGACTGAGTTCAAATCCAACTCGGCCCCTTCCTCTGCTGTGTGACATTAGACAAGCTGCTGGACCTCTCTGTGCCTCAGGTCCCTTACCTGAGAAGGGTCATAACTGTCTCTAGATTCTCGGGTTGCTGGAAGGACGGAGTGGATTAGGACTTGTATGGCCCTTTGAACAGTACCTGGCACATAGAAAGTGGTCAGTCCAGGGGAGGAGCTGAAGGAGATGTTGGAGGAGCTTCCCCTTGGTCTGGACCCAGTGCCAGGACCTCCCTCACCTCCCTTAGCCACCTAGACCTAGAGAGGCGAGGCTGAGCTGCAGACTGCGGCCGAGGAATTTACAGTTTGGAAATATCCCTTTCTGAGTGTGTGTATGGGTGTGCCCATGAGCTTCTAGGCACATAAATACAAGTGTGTGTGATGGTGCATGTTTGCTTGCACACGTCTGAGCATGCATAAGTCATCGTCAGGAAGAACATACTGTATGATTCCGTCTATGTGAGCTTCGAGAGCAGGCCATACTAAACTGTGGCGAGAGAAATCAGAACAGTGGCTGCCTTTGGAGAGTCTGACTGCAAAGGGGCCCGGGGAACTTTCTGGGTGAAGGAAATAGTCTGTACCTTAACTGGGGTTGTGGTTACACAGATGTATCCATTTGTCAAAAGGCATTGCACTGAACGCTTAAAACTTGTGCATTTTATTATGTGTAAATTATACCTCAATAAATAAGAGCATATTGGGGGGAAATGATTAATAAGAGATCTCATTTATTGAGGGCTAACTACTCACGTGCCACGCACTGTTCTAGGCACCTCCAGGCATCTGTCATTTTATCCTTGCAGCAAGCCCATGTAGCATGTCTGTACATGCGTGTACACAGTCCTGTGTATACCTGTCTGGGGCTTGCTGTGCAGGCTGATGCGTGGCTCACAGAGCACATGTGCACACATGTATATATTGACTCAGTTCCACACTTGGGGGCCCTAAGGAGACATGCATGAGGGTGCACATGTGTCCACAGATGTGTCCACGGGAATAGATGTCTGCTGGCACCTGTGTGCTATATGCACGGGCATCAGTGAACCGTGCTCCACACAGTGCCTTAGCTAGATGCTAATGGCACGCCGGCCCAGATCTGTGTAGACAAATCAAGCACTGTTATCAGACAATAATGGCAGGGGATCGACAGCCAGCCGCCCGTGCCAGGGAGGGGTGGGGACTCTTTGGTACTGGGCAATTAGCATCTCTAAAGGGCGTCCAAGCTGAGTGGTGGCTAATTTGCAGACATGGTCTCATCAGCCAAGCACAGCAGGGGGATGATAGGCCTCCCTGAGAGTTTGTGAGCTGCTGTTGGCTGCAGGTTTTGCTGTGGGAGGAGCCCACGATTTAAGGGTGTGAACAGAGCCAGCCTGCCCACACCATCCCGGTCTCTGTTCTCTCTTCTGCCTTGTGAGCTGGGGAGGACATGGAGGCTCAGAGAGGGTGAGCAATGTATCCAGGGTCAAACAGCCAGTAGGCCATTGACCCAGAGACTGGACTTTGGTTTTCCAACTTGCAGGCATCGTGTTTCTCCCAACACCATCTGGCACTCACATACAGCTTTCATCATTTTTTGCCATTTCCTTTCACTAAAGGCACTATTACTTTTTTAGTGTTTTCCCCTTAAGCAGCTCACGTTCTAAATTTAAGTAAGTTCATTTTTAAAGGAACCTGCCATTAATAGAAAACCAATACCTGATACGCATAAATCAAAGTAGAGTAACCAACCGTCGCTGTCCCCTTTTGCCTGGGACTGAAGTGTTTTCCTGGACATAAAACTTTTAAGTTTTAAAATTGGGATGGTCTCTGCAAGCCGGGTTGAGTTGATCACCCTAAAAGGAAAACACGTTTGAAAATGACCACCGTGAAAACAAACTAGATTATTAAGCTCTACCTGGCCTCAGGCTGCCGCAGGCTCTGAGCCTGGAACCTGTTCCCTGTGCTGGTGGGCCCTCTGTGACTTTTTTCTTGCTCTTTCTTTCTGTATCCTGCTCCCTACCCCCCACCCCCCAACCTTTGCTGGCCTGGGAGCTTCTGAGTCTTCCAGGTTCCTAGTACCCAGGAAGTTTTTCTCTAGACACCCAGGCCTTTGTGTCCCTGGGCCCCAGGGCTCAGCCCTGCCCCCAGCACTGGTTTTGTGCCAATGTTTGGGCTACAATGACCCTAGCCAGGCTCGAAAAAGGAATTATTTCTGTCTCCTTGCATAGTTCTCAGCCCAATTCCCAAAATGGGAAGTGGCCTGGAAGGGCCTCCCAACCCCCAGCTCCAGGGGAGGAGGGAGGAAGGGAGAACTTGGCAGAGCTGGGAGAAAGGAGGGGGCCCATCAAATGACTCCACACACCATCCCCCTAAACACACACACACACCACCGTCCCCTTCTCTAGCCCCACGGCCTATAAAAATAGTAAACCTTCTGGGTGTTTCCAGGCTGTTCTGTATGCTTCAGAGGAAGAAGGGGGTGGCTCCAAGGTGGGGAGGGGCATGGTGAGGATAAAGAGGTGGGGGAACATGCATGGGCCCCATCCCCAAAAGTAAAAGAGGACTGGGGTTAGGGAAAGGGGAGACACAATCAGGAAAATTGCCTCAAATCCTGGCTGGGGGCTGGACAGCTAGCTCACCCAGAATGCTTTGTTCTTGCCTACAGAGCCTGGTGCTCCACCCTCCTCTTCCAGGAAGCTTTCCCCGACTGTTTAGGGAGCTGTTTCAGGTCTTGAGAGGAGTGTTCAGAACCCCCGTTATTCTGTGAGCTTACCTGTTCCATTTCCTAATATCCCTCACAGGGTCCAGTTACAACTCTGCCCGGTCTGGGTGTCATAGCCAGGGGCAGGTTGGGTCTGACTGACAGTGTCCGGCTGTGCTTCATCCTCCACTCCACTGACAGGCGGAGTATTTGAATGACTGGCTAAGCGGCTGCCTGCCTTCCTGACAATCTGTTCGACTAACAAACTCACTGCATGCCTAGGCCACTGTCAGTCTGTCCTCCTGTGTGGGTGTCTAACCGACTGAATGGTTGACTGACTGGATAAGTGGCTATCTGATTGTGTCTTTCTGTCCTCCTAGGTGTCTGACTGAGTCATCTGGCTGACTGCTATGTGTCCGACCGAATGGATGATCCACTGTTTGTCTCCGTGTCTGATTGAACGCTGGGCCTCTGAATGCATACTAACCTGACTGGCTCCCTGTCTGACTGCTTTGTCGGAGGTCTGCCTAAACAGATGACTGCCTGACTGTCTGTCTGTCTGACTGTCTGTTGTATCTGACTACAGCAGGACCTTGGATAACGTTGTTTCCTTCAATATCATTTCATTATAACATTGATGAGAAGAAAAAAAAAAAAAGATCCCGGGCCAGGGCCAGTGTCTGCGCAGAGTTTGCATGGTGTCCCATGTCTGTGTGGGTTTTCTCCAGGGACTCGTTTCCTCCCACATCCCACAGTTGTGTCTGCATTGCTCCCATCTGAGTGTGTGATGCGCCCTTGATGGAAGAGTGTCCTTTCCAGGGGGGGTGCCCACCTTGCGCCCTGAGCTGCCAGGATTGGCTCTGGCCACCCGCAACCTGAACTGGAATGGGGGGTTGGAGAAGAATGGTCTGACATGTTTTTATTAGTCTTCCTTAAATGTACGTACAGATCACATGTATTTCAGTATTTAATATTAGAAGGGTTTGGGGTTTTTATTTAGAAGTTTGGTGATGCTTTTGTGACCGGAAATATGCCGTAGGAACTTAACTCTTGCTTCTGTCAATTGGCCTGTGATCAAATTGGTTTCATCATTTTACTTGAAGTCGCAGTTTCCAAGAACCTCTTAAGTAATTACTTACTGTAATTAGATGCATAAAAATTGGCTTTCTGTCCATTTCCTTGGTTAAACGCCTTTCTGAGTATCTGATTGATTGACGGTCTGCCTGGGGTCTGACCTTGGGCTGAGTGACTGATGGATGATCTGCCTGGCTGATGTCTGACAGACTGATGTCTGTCTGCCTGGCTGACAGTCTGTTTGGCTGTCTATTTTCCAGGGTGTTTGGCTGGCAGTGATTAGATGAATGAGCGTATTTCTCCATCTCCTGGTCTGATTGACTGCCTGGCTAGCTCTCTCCGTGTCTGACTGACAAGATGGCTGACAGACAGTCTATTTGTCTAGCTGTCTGTCCACTGGGTATCTGTTGTACCTGAGTAATAGATGACAACAAAAGGTCTGTCTATACGTTTCCTGGTCCGGCTGACTGACTGACCATCCATCTGTCTGCCTGGCTGTCTGACCATGTACCTGATTAAATGGATGAGGTACTGACTAACCATCTGTCTCTCTTTGTGTCTAACTGACAAGATGGCTGACAGGCTGACTGGCTGTTTTTCCACTTCCATGTCCTACTGGCTGACTCAATGGATATTTGACTCTTGACTTCCCAACTAGGACACAATTCACAGGCTGTCCTAGGTAGTGGTAGGTCTTGAATGACACACATTTGGAACACCCCCACCCAGCCTCAGCAACCATGCTTCTCTCCTCCCCTCCGTCCCCCCACCTACCCAGAGAAGCTAAAGTCCTTTCCTGTCCAGAGGAGGGAAGGGCACTGGGTGGAAAACTCAGCCTCTGCTCAGTCTCTTTGACTTCAAATGTTTGCCCTCTGTGGGGGTGAGGAAGGCATGATAAATGGGTATTTCTCACCCCATCCTCCGCCCAAATTTTCAGGGAACCCCTGGGGATCTTAAGGAAGAGACATTACTCAAGGACACCACAGGACATTCTCCCAACATGTCAAGTCCTGCCGGGGGCCCTGCCAACCTTGGAAGTACCCTTTTCAAATGTTTACATCCTTGTTGTTCAGACACTGGGGCTGATTCCTACGGCTAGGGGCAGATCCTAGCCATCTGGGGGGCAGACAGCCACTGCTGGGAGGACAGGCTCCCTTTGTTAACTCATCTGCACCCCTCAGGAACTCCATAAGCCAAGCCAGGGGAAGTGAGTAATGCTTTGCAGGGAGGGAGAGAGTACAGTCCCTTCCTGCTGGTGGCACTTCTTAATAATAGAATTCTGCCCAGCTCTTGGGTAGGCTGCTGTCCGATATCCCTTCCTTAAAGACAGAATTCTGATGATTAATTTTATTTCAGGATAAATATATGCACAAACAGGGCAGAAGGAGCTGGGCGGGGCGAAAGGAGGCATGTGAGAGCCTCTGGATGAAAAGGGGCCTCCCAAGAATTTAGCTCTGTCTAAATCATGCCTTCCTGGTGTTTCTTAGGGCTCCCCAGATTGGCCCTGGGAGATGGCAGGCTGGACAATCCTCGCATAGGTGGAGGGAATGAGTGGACCCTACCTCTCTGGAGGAGGTGGGAAGAGGGCGTTCTGAGAGTTCTCCAGACCCCTGGACAATAAACAGCAGTATTTGGAAATGGCTATGCATCAGGCCAAGGCAAAGCTCAATGTGTGACCAGGATCAGGACTCAGTCTGTGACCAGGAACAGAGACCAATATGTGACAATGGCTCACCTAAGACCAGGTCATGGTTGACTCTATGGCCAGGATCATGGATCAGCTAGTAATGAGGGTCAGGACTCAGCCAATGAGCCAGGTCATGATTTAGGGTGTGACCAGGGTCAGGGCTCTGTGTATGTTGAGGGTCAGGGCTTATTCTTGACAAGGTCACTGTGTAACCTGGATCATGGCTCAGCCTAGGATCAGGGTTGTGACCAGGACCAGGGCTCAGCCTGTGACCAAAGTGGGGCTTAGACTAGGACTGGGGTCATGAGGGAATCTGGGGCTAGAGTCAGGATTCAGGGTGACTGGGCTTAGGACTCAGTTTATGACCCAGGTCAGGGCTCATTCAGGAGCTGGAATTAGATTCAGTCTGGATCCTTGGGCTCTAAGAGTCAACTCAGGTTCTTATCCTGAGACGACAGAGAGACCTGCGTGCTCCACGTGGTTCCTGCCCATCCTATTCCTCTTCTATCTGGGCTCTGAAGACAAAACCAAGATGCACGGTGAGCCCCCGGAACAGGTGAGGGTACAGAGGGTTTTTCTCCAGTCCTTGCATGTTCTGCCTGAGGTGGGACCATGCTCACGTCTGAGGGAGGGTGTGGCGGCACAAGACTGCCCCCGATGAGCAGGGAAGAGGAGGAAAAGAAGAAAGTCATAACAGGAAGTGTAGTTACCAGTGTGTGGTCTGGAGCAGACTACGTGGCTTTCAATTCTGGTTCTACCACTTCCAAGCTGTGTGACCTTGGGCAAGTGACCCTTTCTCTCTGTGCCTTAGCTTTCATATCTGTAGAATGGGGATAAAAATGGTATTTACTTCATAGGGTTGTAGTAAGGATTAAATAAGTTAATACATGCAGTGCTTACAGAGTGCCTCATTGGTTGTAAATTCTCAATTCTTAATCAATTTTAGCTGCTCTTGTTAGCTTCAGAGCAACCCAGAGGCTACACCCTGTGAAGAACCCAGGATGGAAGTCATGTCAGGGGCGAGAGGGCTGGAGCTCAGGCTCCTGACCCCTGGGCAACTGTCCACATGTGTTAGCCTCCCCTCTGTTAGGATCTGATGTCTCTGTAATCTCCTGGACGTCACCACTATAACATGAATGACCCCTGTAGTTACTTCTCTAATGGCTGTGTCCCCCCAACTAGAGTGTCTGTTCCCTGAGGACAAGTTTTGTATCTTTCTTGCTCACCAGTGTATCCCCAGTACCTACACATAGTAGGTGCTCAAGAAACAGTTACTGAATGCGTGATCATAGCGAAAGCAATCATTTACAGTGGGCCGGGCACGGTGCCTTGCCTTCCCTCTAATTTTTTGATCCAGTCTTTTAAAAACTGATAATTAAAATGAATCCATGCACACAGTAAAGACGAATGCAAGCTATACGGAAGGTATACAATGGAAAGATAGAAATCTCACCCCCACACCTCCAGGCTCAGAGGAAACCATTTTCTTATATATCCTTATAAAATCTTCATGTTTGTATATTCATATTCACAATCCACCAGATTCATGGAAATAGAGATTTTTGTCTCTTTTGTCCAATGCTGTATTCCCACCACTTAGAACAGCACTTGGCAAGTATTAGGTTTTCAATAAGGATATGGTGAAAGTTCAATTTTTTTCTAATACCAATGGGATTATACATACTGTTCTGTAACTTGCTTTTTAACTGCTAATGAATTAATAAATCTTAGAGATCTTTCCACATCAGCAAAAATACATTTACCTCATTAGTTTTAATGGCTACATAATCTTCCATGCCGTGGACGCACCATAATTTATTGAAGTTGGCCCTGTATTGAGGTAGTTTCCTTCTGGTTTTCATTTTTCCTCACCTGTAATGATGACACCTTACTTAAGCTTCACACCTCAACGCTGCAGGCAGTGATCTCTGATTTTGGTTGAAAAGACTGCATCTCAGAGAGGTCAAGGCACTTGCTCAAGGTCACACAGCTGACCTCCAAACCCACTCTACCACCCAAGCATTTTCCCAGCTGCCCACCAGTGGCCCTCACCAAGTTTTCCTATCATTGCTCTGCAACACTTTTGTCACCTGTACAGGGCGTGGTCCTCTGGCAAGGTTCTCTAGGCCTTTGGCAGGGTCTCCCAGGAGCCTAAGCTGGGCTCAGGTGAGTAAGTCCCCAGATGGACCCAGGATCCATTCCTCTAGAGCTGTAGTTAAGGCAGCGGTTCTCAGCCAGAGGCGATTTTTGTCTTGGGACACTTGGCAATGTCTGGGACATTTTTGGTTTTCACACCCAGGGGGATGGGTGCTACTGGCATCTAGTGGGGGTGGAAACCAGGGAAGCTGCTAAATGTCCTACAGTGCACAGGACAACTCCAAACCCAGGAGAATTACAAAGAATTATCCAGTCCAAAAAGTCAACAGTGCTAGGGTGGAGAAACTTTGTGTTAAGAGCACAGACTCTGGCACCAGACTTTCTAGAGCCAAACCTTGGCCTCCACTTACTTGCTGAGTTATCTTAGGCAAGTTGTTTAACCTCTCTGTGCCTGTGTTTCCTTATCTGTAATATGGGGGTAAGAATAGTCCCTCTCTTCCTGATTTGTATATATCATATTTGTAAGGGACTTTGGCATGTGCCTGACATGTGTAAGCTCTCGATGTATGAAACCATCATTGGAATCATTTCCCTGAGAATCTGCGTGTCAGAGCTGGAAGATGTGCTCTGCAGAGAACACAGGGAAGCCAAACTGTTCCTTGCTCCTGCAGCCCAGCCTCCCCCAGGGAGTGTGACCACTGTCCTTGGATAGAAATAGAGCCCCCTGGATGCTGCTGATCTCTGATTGGTCAGGAATGGAGGAAAAATTTCTCAGAAGATGGTTACCATCTGGGGATCCGAAGAGCAGCTCCTTGGAGACCCTCAGATATGGGGATCTTCCAAAAGCTGAGTGTAAAAGGGTCTTAGAGACCACCAACTCCAAGCTGTCCATGTTACAGATGGGGAAACTGAGGCCCAGGAAGGGGACAGGACTCTCTCACACAGCAAGGCAGTGGCAGATGTGAGCTGGAAGCCAGCCTAGGACACACATGGGTCTCTCTGCAGCTCCACCCAAAGGCCTTCCTGAGGCACAAACTAGCACCCAAGTCATATGTATTACTCTTCCTTCTTTGCTGAGAGTCTGGAATCCAGCTTGCCTGGGACGCAATATCATGTAAGTGTTTACAAGCACAGCTTTGAAATCAGACAGACCCTGTTTTGAATCCCAGTTCCACCAGTTACCTGCCATGACCTTGGGCAGGAGAGAAGTGAATTGAATGATGTGCGGTGAAGTGAGGGTCCACACAGGGGTCCGTGTGGCTGAATCCCATTAGCTGCCCTCCAGGTCAAAGCAGGACTGAAGTCTGGAGCCCAGGTGAGCACCAGGATGCTGTCCAAGGCTGGGCAGCCTCCTGGGTCAGGCCAGATGGCCAGGCCAGCCCTTTGCTGACTCAGGCAGCCGGTGGCCAGCTGGGCATGAAAAGCCCCGGTGGGCGCCAAGTCCTGATACCCTGGGGCTGAGCCTGGGCTGCTGACCGGCAGCCATGGCCAGCTTTTTGGGCTAAACTCTAGGAACTGTGACATCACTGTGGTTCCCTCACTAGCATCACGGAACCCTGGCTGGGTCTCCCCTCCTTCCATTTGCTCCTCAGCCTTTGTGGGTTTTGCCATTAACTCCTTTCTACAGGTGCGGCAAGAGAGGCTCAGAGATGTGATTTCCTGTCTTCAGGACACCAGCTGAGCCCTGTGCTAACTCTGGGGGCCCAAAGTGACTGAGACAAAGCCCCAGCCCAATGGAGCTCACCCTGTGGTGGGAGAGACAGAGGGCACACAGCAGATAAACATGTAAGATAATTTCAGGAAGGGATAAGTGCAGTGAAGAAAAAGAGAGAAGGAAAGGGGAGCAGAGTGACTAGTAGAGGGGCTGTAAATTTAGATGATGCTAATAGTACTAGACACCTTTGTGGTGTTTACAGAGTGCCAGGTGCTGTTTGAAGCACTTTACATATATTACCAGGTGAGGCAGTCAGAGAAGGCCTCTCCTCTGTTTCACAGAGAGGACAGATCATGCTTCCCTCACACACATGCTTCTTGGTCCTTGATTTTAAACCAGAAAAATAAGGAGCCGTGTGAATAGCTGCATAAGGACTCGCCATATGTGGAAGCAGCAAGTGCAAAGGTCCTGGGGTGGAAATGAGCTTGGTAGATTATAGGAACAGTAGGGAGGCCATTGTGTTGGTGTGGAGTGAGTGAAGGGAAGGTGTATCTTTGTCAGCAAAGTGGGGGACAGTACAAATCAATGTGAGTTTCCTTCCAGGTTGACATAGTGGCGGATTCTAACAGGTTTCAGGACTCCCAACCCAGTGTTCTCTCAGGAGCCACCCTCTCCTCTTTTGTCACCTGTGCTCTCTACCCCACTCCCAGGAAAAGGCATATCTTAGGGGTCTGCAGTCATCCTGCCTAGAAGCAGGGAACAGTCAAGAGGAACCTGTCCCCTTTCCATTCCCAGCTCTGGTCCAACATCAGCCTCCATTGAAGTGCTTCAGTGAAACCACTTCCTGATGGTGTGACCTTGGACAAGGGACTTTACCTCTCTATGCCTCAGTTTCCTCCTGTGACAAATGGAGATAATTATAGGACTGACCTCAGAAGGTTGTTGTGAGAATGAAAATAGGCTAAGATATATCACGTACTTAGAACAGCATGTAGTAAGTGTTTAATAAATTGTGGCTTTTATTATTTTGATTACTATTATTTTATTTTATGTTTACTCCCGGCCTATGATGGTTGTGATTGTCAGGGTTGGGGTGCTTATGGCCTGCCTAACTTGGAGGCAGGGATCATTCTGTCCGGGGGAAGTTGGAGGAGGGAGAAGATCCAGGGCACAGATCACAAGGAAAAAGTATCAGCCCACCCACTAGGTGGTAAGTCTGGCCCAGATGTCCAGCCGCCCCGCTGGCAGGGACAAGTCTCATCTGCCATTGTAGACCCAACACTGAGAGGAATGAATGAGTGAACTTGTTGGGCACCTACTGTGTGCCAGGCAGCAGTGAGTGGGGGGATGGGGAATCAGAGTCAGCATCTTGGCTCACTTCCACTCCCACTGCCTCACACACCCTCAGGCCTGCAGCTCTGTGCTGACAACAGGCATTGTCATGGGCGCCCACCCATACCGTAGCACAGGCTCCACACTCACAAGGGCCCCACACTTTGTTTAATCCTCTGCTGCCACTGTCTTGAAATTCATAATCATTTCTAAACAAGGGGCCCTGCAACGTCATTTCGTACTGGGCTGACTAAGAACCCAGGGGGCCCCCCCTCCTGCCTGAGTCAGCTTGATGGATGCTTTCTTTCCCTGGAAGTTTAATGGATGCTTTCTTTCCCTGGAATTTAGAGGCATTATTTGCTCTATCTAGTCTAATCAAGTGCCTTGTGAGTTTTCTCAGAGGGTCAAGAAGAGCATTTACCCTTTAGAGGAATGGGAATGCCCAGGAAGTAGGGAGAGAGGGGAGCGCCCGCCCAACTGTGTATTTAGCATGGGGCGGGGGGACACTTATTACTAGGAACTCTGTCCCCTGAGATTTTCAAATGAATCACGCCTCTGACTCCCAGGACACCAGAACTTCCTAGAAAGGAAGGGAGGTAAGGCTGCTGAACGCAGCTTTGTGTCAAAAGCTTTTTCTGACATTATTTCACATTATCATTATTATTATTATTAGTCCTTTTTGCACAGTATGAAACTGAAACTCCACAAGGCCATGCTGATTGCTTAAGATCCCATGGTTAGTGGGGGAGGGGGAGGATACAGAGAAAGAGGTAACGGAAGTTGAGTAGCAGGAAAATGGAGGAGTGGGCGAAGAGGGGACAGCAGAAAGCAGGACCCCAGTATGAATTTTGTGGGCCCTGGGCTCTTTTACTTTTCTCCATAAAAAATATTAAACCTTACAATTTCGGCTGCATGGAATAAGGCAAATGTATTTGTATTACATACAAAAACATTTTCTGGTGCCTAAAAGCTCAGTTTTTTTCTTCTAATAATAAGAGAAATTAAAACACTGGGAGGGGTCCCTAGAAGTCTTGTGAGCCCCAGGCTCTGATCGAGTGCTCCTGTGCCTACCGGAGAGGTCGGCCCTGGCAGGAGGAGAGGCAGAGAAGGAAGATGAAGAGAGAAGGGGAAAGGAGGTAGAAGAGAAGAGGCCACGTCATATAGCAAAGACATCAAGGCTGCAATGAAAAACGATGGGCCCTCTGCCCTCAGCCTAAGCGTTTGCATTCGTGGGGCTGCTGTACCTTATCAGAGCAAATGTGCCCCAGGACCCTGTGTGGGGGACTGCAGACATTGAAAGTGTCGGCCACACCCCTGGTCCCTCACTCCACCCGCCCTTGATGCTGCTTCCCCACTTCACAGATTGGACCTGTCTCTTCTGGTTTATTTCATCACCTCCTCAGGCCACACCTGGCATGCAGCCAGTAGCAGTTACCTTTTGATGCCATTAACACAGCTATTTACTCCCAGTAAAATGACCTTAATTTCCAAGGCATTATAACTAATACCAGATGATTATGGCCATTAATATTTATGGCTGACACTCCCAGGAGGGGACCTGGGTGCTAATTGGCACTCGCTCCTCTCTCTGCCTCTTTTCTCAATGAGGTTTTCGATTTCTGCTGCTGTTTTTGGTTTCAGCCTCTTCATTTCAAAGGGAAATGGTGCATGGGGCATTTCCTCATTTCTGGCTGATACTCTCATTTCATTCCCGTTTTTCCTTCTGATTCCATAAGCAGCCTAGAAACAGGCTGGTTGCATTAGGGACTCCAGGGTATTGGCAAAGGACTAGGGTCATGGCTGAGGGGAAGATGGCTGCTCTGAGCAGCAAGGAGAGTCTGTGCTTTTGTCCCAAGGAAGTGAAGGGGAGGGAGACATCAGGGAATGTGAACATTTGCCCAGAAACAGAGGCCTCGTCTCAGACACCCACGCCTTCCTCTATCTCTAATCAAACATTTTCTGGTCTTTTTATATAAGATGGAATCGAAACCAGCCCCTCCCAACGCCCCATCTCTGGGTTGGTTGAACAAATAGGGAGTTTGGGGCACCTGCATTTGGGGCCCAGATTAGAGAAGACAGATCACATCCCTCTCCCTTATGGTGCTTAGGTTTTGGGGGTGCCAGGAGCTGAAGTTGCCTGAGCGGAGAAGACAGATGTACTTGTCATCTCTTGGTTTCAGGTGGAAGATGTGTTACAAACTGCAGCGTGTTGCCATGGTCACCAAGGCACTTCCTTCCAAGAGGGGAGGAGACTGTCCTGCCCAGGGGTCCCCATGTGGCCTTGCCCACGCTGGTGCCCCATCAGCTGTGGCTGGGTGGCAGTCTCAGAATGCCTCTCCGGGCTAGGCAGGCCCGTATGTGAGTGACATGACAGGAGGGCACCGGGGTGGAATGGAGCACTCATATCCTGATGAAAGGGGCAGTCACCACCCAGCACCAGGAAATGGCTGCCAGGAAATGAAGAAAAAATGGGCACAGTGCTGCCAAACCTGATTATCTAAGAGAAGTGGGAAATTTGGATTATAGGCACACTGTCCCAATTATTTTTATTGTTGGCAAAAAAAACAAATAGTTTTCAAAGAACTGTGTGGGCCAAATAAAACATGTTCACAGGCCGGCCATTTTGGTTGGCCACCTGGGTGGCCATTTTGCAATCTGAGCAGGGCACATCAGTGACAACATGGCGGCCCCACTCAGCATCCTTTTGGGGTCATGAGATACGTGAATCCAGGAAGACAGCTTTGTAAGGAGATGAGAGGTGAGATGTGCCCCAAATCCCCAAATAGATTTGGATTTAGGGATTAGAAACTGATTAACTGGATCATGTGTCCCTAAATGATCATTCCAAATCTATCCATTGATGCTGCTCGTAGGTTTGGAAAGGGTCACATGCATTCTGGCCTGAATCTGCCCCCAAGTTAAGGAATGACCTTGGACTATGGTCTTGTCTCCTCTGTGCCTTCGTATCCCCATCTGTACAATGATGGAATTGAATGGTTTTCTGGGACCTTGCTAGTACTGACTGACTGGCCCTCCGATGCTTCTAGAACATTGTGCACAGCATTCAATCTGTGTGACACCCAGGAGTTTCCAGAGTTAGGGTTTCACTGTCAAGAATGGGTCTCCTTCTCCCCTCGATTTATTTGTTCTTTAACAACAGTATGTTGAACAATGACTATAACAGGCACTGAACTGGGGAATGGGGATGCCCACATGGGCTCACATCCCACTGGAAGAGGCAGGAAAGGTGGAGGGGGTCGTCTGCGTTTCTTTTCATCCACATGGCCAGATGCTAGGCTTGACTCATTACCTGGATTGGTTTGGCCAGTGTCCATCTTTCTAGATAGACTCAGCTGAGCTATACAGCTTCCAGAAAATTCTAACCCATTCCCCCACCTCCTTCTGCCTGGTGCCCCCATGACTCAGGATTTGGTTCTGATTGGCTTAAGGCAGGGTTTCTCAACCTTGGTACTGTTGACATCTGGATAATTCTCTGTTGTGGGGACTGTCCTGTGTACTACAGGATGCTTAAGAGCATCCCTGGCCTCTCCCTACAGTAATAGATGCCAGTAACACACACATAATTGTTACAACCAAAAATGTCTCCAAATGTCCCCTGGAGGGAAAAATTACCCCTGGTTAAGAACTGCTGTTTTGAGACAATCATGGTGGCCCCATTCCTTTTGCTAGCAATGGTTTGGGCATGGATATGTGATGCCACCCATCAAGTCTGCTGGGGAGTTTCTGGGAAGGTTTTCCTCTATCTAAAAATGGCAGGAGGATAAGAGGATCTTTTTTGCTGCTCTTGGATGTGGCCATCCCTTCACATGATGGCTAGAGCAATGGCAGCCATCTTGGGTCCATGAAGTGAGCCAGCCTGGGAACAGAGCCAATCCTCTGAGTATGGTAGAGCGGATGGTAGAGAACTTAGATCCTTGGTAATATTGTTGAGTCTCTCAATGATGGAGTAACCCTATCAGAAATTTTTGTTATGTGCGATAATAACTCCCATTTGTTTGAGCCTTTTTCACCCGGCGTTTTCTACTTCTTGAACCAAGAGCAGTCTTCACTGATAAGTCATAAATCATACTTCAGACTTTATATCACATATTCCCCAGAAAGCCCTCCTGTATCCCTCAATAGAAATTAGGTCCCCCTTATTAATCGGAACTTTTCTTTGCTGGCATTCATCCCAATTTATATTGATATTTTGTGTGTCTACTAAGGCCTGTCTTCCTCCACTAGACTGTGAGTTCCACAAAGACAAGGAGCTTGTTTTATCTTTTCTTTCTCTGTACTCAGTCACTAACACGGTATCTGGCACATAGTAGGCCCTCAATAAATATTTGTTGAATTAAGTAAATGGGAAAATGGATGGATAGAAACATGAAAGGCTATGTGTTTGCAGCTCTGCCTATATATTTTGGTGGGAAATTCTTCTAAGGCCTGCAAACTCCAAAGCTGAATCTAAAATCTCAGAAGTAAAGGCATGGCCCCTGAAAAGCATCTAATTTAGCATGGAGGAGAGAAAGCCTATGAAATCACATCATGCAAATGCTTCATAAAGCAGCAACCTTGCCTTCTTTCTGGAACCCCAACGTCAAGGTTATTTGGGAAGTGGTTGTGGAGCCTACAGTGCACACGCAGCATGCCAGGTTTTAGAAAGATGGAGTCAAGAAAAGCAGCACAGATCTAGCCTGGAATCCCTGGACAGGTAGGGCCCTGAGCAAAGACGTTTGGCTTTGTGCAAATGAAATCTAGTGAAATAGGAGAATAATTATATCAGAGACAGGTAGGGATGCTCTGGCTGAAGCCCCACCAGAACAGTTGAAGGTGTGAGCTGGGATTTCATGGTACAGATGGGGAATCCAAGGCCCACAGAGACCAAGGAACTTGACTGGGGTCCCTCAGCAAGTGGCCTCAGGTCTGAGTCTGGGCAAGACCCATGTACTAAGATGTAGCTGAGAGTGCCACACACTGGCTATGTGAACACAGGCAAGTCATTACCCCGCTCTGAGCCTCCATTTCTTTGCCTGGATGCTGGGGGGATAATGCTCCCTCACCCTCAGCAAGGCTGTGCATGGCTTCAGTAAGCTATCACAGAGTACCTGCACACCAAGTGATGCCCAGTTACCATGCTGGGTCCCTTTTCTCATCTCTAGGCGGGATATCTAGGAGAGCTACCTAGAGAAGGTGTCCTGCAGATTCTCAACTCTCTAGGAACAAGCCCTCAGGTGAATCCTTGAGGTTCGGTGTTGAGATCCCGTCTTGACATCCCTCCTGATATGTCAGGAAGACAGCATGGGGTTGCCCAGGCTGGAGACATTTTCTCGTTTGTCTGTTCCCCCTTCTAAAATTCCGTTGTCATGGAAATACTTCTCTTGGTGTTTTATAAAATGATTTGGTTGGGATATAATTCACATGGCATAAAATTCACCCATTTAAAATGTATTATTCAATAGTTTTTAGTATATTCACAGAGTTGTGCAGCCATCACCACAGTCTAATTTTAGAACATTTTTATCACCCCAGAAAGAAACCCATACCTGTTAGCAATCACTCCCCATTGCCACTTTCCCTCAGCCCTTGACAACCACTAATCTACTTTCTATCTCTGTAGATTTGCCTCTTCTGGACATTTCATTGAAATGGAATCATACATTCTGAGGGCTTTTGTGTCTGGTTTCTTTCACTTAGCATCTTCAAGATTCATCCATGTTGTCGCATGTATCAGTACTTCATTCCTTTTTATGGATGAATAATATTCCATTGTGTGAATAGACCAAATTTTGTTTATCCTTTATCAGTTGATGGACATTTGGTTGTTTCTACCTTGGGGCTGTTATGAAAAATGCTGCTGTGAACAAGGTTTTGTGTGGACATAGGTTTCCAGTTCTCTTGGGTGTACACCTAGGAATAGAATTGCTGGGTTGTATGGCAACTCTAACATTTTGAGGAACTATGCTCTTGGTTTCCTTCCTCCCCTCAGACTGTGTAAGTGTAGTTCAGTTCAGAGCTGTCC
Source organism: Rhinolophus sinicus (assembly GCF_036562045.2). Classification (NCBI taxonomy): domain Eukaryota; kingdom Metazoa; phylum Chordata; class Mammalia; order Chiroptera; family Rhinolophidae; genus Rhinolophus; species Rhinolophus sinicus. Next base: position 26,200,995 of record NC_133762.1, read on the forward strand.
TTGGAATCAAGGCTTTTAGATCATAGCTGGGCATTTCCAAGGTCTCTTCCTCTACCTGAACAGTCTAAGGGATGCCCAGCCCACAGTAAGAGGTTGTGGATTTATATCCTGCCTCTGCCATTGCCAGGCTGTGTGATCTCAGGTAGGCAAGTAAACCTCTCTGAACCTCCATTTCCTCACCTGAAAAATGAGGGTAAATGTCATTTCTGGCTTGAAAGACAATCATGACAGTCAAACTGAGGGACTATGTGTGAGAATTCCTTGTACAAGCTGAAAACAACTGTAGAGATGTTATTTATTCATCCAAAGTATACCGTGTTTCCCTGAAAATAAGACCTAGCCGGACCATCAGCTCTAATGCGTCTTTTGGAGCAAAAATTAATATAAGACCCAGTCTTACATTATATTAAAATAAGACCGGGTCTTGTATTATATTGTATTATATAAGACCCAGTCTTACATTATATTAAAATAAGACCGTGTCTTATATTAATTTTTGCTCCAAAAGACACATTAGAGCTGATGGTCCAGCTAGGTCTTATTTTCGAGGAAACACAGTAGTTATCTCCGTCTCCTTATTTGCCAGGTACTGTGTTATGTGTCAGGGATTGAGTTGTGACTAAGGCAAACAAAGCACATGCCCTCTGAGATTTTAGGTTCTGCTATTTCAATCACAGATGGTGGGCATCTGCTCTATATTCTAGAGCAAACCATGCTTCCTTTTCAGGGCTCAGTTTTACCACCTGTAAAAAGGGTGGGCTGGATCCATCCTACTTGTCCTCTCAGCCAATCAGGAAAATGGGCACAGATGTACCATACCATACAGACTTCAAATTCCAGGCAGCGTCTTTGGGGCAAAACGAGGGTGGGCTCTTACTAGCTTCTCAGAGGAGTCAAAGATGGTGTGTCTAGGACAAGCACGTGGCCTGGAATGAGCTATTGCCCCTCACCGCCACGTCTCTGGGACGTCATGACACCAGCATCCCCGTGAAGCTCCTGGCCTAATTGGCATGATTCCACTACATCTGCTAGTTCTTTCCCATAAAGGAACCCAAAGTGGTGGTCCAGACCTGGCTGCCAGGTCACAGCTGAGAAAGCGGCCCCCCAGGAGTGTGTGTTCTCACAAAGAACAAAGAGGTAGGTGGCAGCCTAAAATAGACATGGAAAAACACCACTTTTTGTTTTCTCTTTGGAGGGGAGGCTGAGTGATCGCAGCAGGGGACCCAGAACGTCTGTATTGAAAACAGTTATTATAAGAAAGCCCGAGGAGGGAGCTGGAAGTTGAGGGTACTGATGGAAATACCACCCCTGTCACTCCTGTATGTGCTCCAGCCTAGGGTTTGGCCCCAAGAGAACCCTGAACCAGACTTGACAGCAAAGAAGATTCTCATTCCCACTTGCCCACACCACTGCTCACTCTGACCTTGTCCCTTGCTCCAAAATCATCTGTGTCTCCCCATTACCCTCAGGAGAAGTTGAAATGACTGAACAAGGCACTCAAGGCCCACCAGGTTCTGGCCCCACATGACTTTGCTGGCCTCTTCCCACTCCAGACTACTTATCAGCAATCCTAGAACTCACCCTATGTGTTCATGCCTCTGGGCCTTTGCTTGTCCAGTGCCTTCACCTAGAGTGTCTGGGTTAGTCCAGAAGCTCAATTCGAACTGATGGTGGCAAAAAAGTTCCTATGCTCCACTCCCTCCATCCCGAACCAAAGACCCTTAGAGACCTCAGACTGGAGACCTGGATTGCAAGCACGAAGACTCCCGGAGGCTGTTCGTCGCCACATAAACGAAGGAAGAGGCGCCTGGCAGACTGGAATGCTTACGACCTGTGTAAGGAGCTGGCTACTCCTCAGCCCAGCCAGTTGCTGTAACATATACAGGAACACATAGCTTGATGTTCTACCGTTTCAAGAGAAGTTGAAAGTTGGGATTTTAAAATGAAGTCTCCCAAATTTTATAAATGTTAGCAACTAATTCAATTTTTTCAAAACACTATTGAGGCCAAACAAAACATATCTGTGGGCCAGATTCAATTTACAGGCCACCAATTTTCAATTTTACTCTGCTTGTTACAAATAGAAGGAACTAAGTCACAATCTGTCTTATACTATGTATATATCCATATATATAGCCGTATATGTATTTGGCCTTATAGCTGATTGGGTGCCTTCTCCTAGGGTGTTCTTGATAATATCTCTCTGAGGAGATGAGATTTGTGTAGAGACCTAAAGGGAGTGAGGGAGTCAGGCTGTGCCTATCTGGAGGAAGAACTTTCCAGGCAGATAGAAGAACAAGTACAAAGCCTGTGGAGCAGGAGACTGCTTGGTATGCTTGAGGAATAGCAGCAAGGCTAGTGGGCTAGAATGGAGGAAGAGAGGAAAAGTGGAACAAGACAGAGCTAGAGGGACAACCGAGTCCAAGTTTATATAGGGCCTGTAGGACTCTGAATTTAATTCAGAATGAACAGCTGAGAAGATACATAGATGAATGACTTTGTGAATGGATTGCAAACTGCTTTCCCTGGAATACTTGTATTTGGTGTGGGGGTAGGGGCATGGCTGATTGGTCCTAGGTTCGGAAGTCCTCAGAATTATCCTAAATAACATCCCTGTGTGGCCATCAGTCTTTCGCTGTTGTAATAGTACTTGGTCAGAAGCCTCAGATGGAGAGGGTTCTTTGTGAGAATGGGTTTGTATGAGAGACCGACAAACCAAGAGGAACCAAGGCTTGCCAAAATACCCATCAACTCAAGTACCCTCCTCCTATCAAGCCAGGGACATGAGGCCTCCATGGGGGACTCTGCTCTCACCAGTGTGCCCACAAGACTTCCTTATCACGGAGTCCTCATGACCCCTGCAGCAATTCCTGGTGAACCCACTGGTGATGGCATGTGGCAGGCCTACTCGTCCTCATCTGCACTCAGCCTTTGAGAGTATTTTCTGCCTTGATTCAGGTGCTGGCATCCCAGCTGCTGGCAAGTGAGTTGGGTGGGGTTGCCATGGAGACCCTAGGGCATGGATTCCCAGAGATACTCCCTGCATCCTCCGGAGCCTGCCACCGCTGATTGCTGGGGGAGAGTGTGACTCACCGTTAAATATATCGCAGCCGTCCCAAATTGGCTGCTCAGCCCCAGCAGCCGGATGTGGGGACAGGCAGCATCTAGGAGTGTGTGGGGTTTGGAGGCTGAGAGGCATGACCTTCTGTGTATCTTTGGGACCCTCGGCTCTCATCACTCCCAGCTGTTACCTTCGCCAATCCCCTGCTTCAGTCTCCTGCCTTTCCCAATCTCTCTCAGTTTCAGTCCAAGCTCTGTCTCTTGCTAGCTGTGTCATCTTGAATAAGAAACGCCAATTCTCCAGGCCTCAGAGTCCTCATCTGTAAAATGGGGATGATGTGAGTGCCAACGGTCAAGAACTGTGGAGAGCCTGAGATTTGACTTTGCTTATAAGCTAATAAGCGCACCTGCCAGGTTCGTGGATGCTGGCAGGAGACGTGAGACCCCTGGCTCAGAGACAAAGGGCTTTATTACTCACAGCACAGCAAGCAGCATGAGGGTCGTGTTCCCATCCATTCCCTTTGCCCGCGAGTTCCATGGGAACACTGCAAAGCGATCCAGCTGGATGCAGCACCACCTGGAATTGTCACAACTGAGGATCCTCAAGCTTGGGGAAACCCCCAATCTTATAAGGGGGCTGCTGGCAAACCTGCCCATCCTTTGCCCCAGAGGGAGACCTTATCTCTATTTTACTGGTTGGGAAGTAACTCTGATCCAGAGGGAAATACCATCTCTATCTTCCAAGGCTATTTGCTATACAGACATCCTTGAGAAGATAGTCCAGATCAAAGCTCCCAGTGTCTCTTGCTCAGAAGATATGCAGACATTGACAGACCCATGGAGAATTGTCTCCCAACACCTCTTTATGGTGCTGTTGGGAGGAGCAAATGCGTTTATCCATGCAAAATGCTTACACAGTGCCTGGCATAGAATAAACACTTAATAAGTGCTAGCAGTTATCATTATTAGTCTCAGCTTTTATCCATCTCATAATCTAGTCTCTTTTTGACTAGTAGGAAGTCAGAGGTCTTCTGTCGCGTGATCTCCCCAGTTAAGTGACTAAGAAAACCACACCTTCTATCCCTTCTGATCCATACCTACCCATTTATCTTCTTTGCTCTACGATGCCTCAACAGCCCCCAACTCCCACCCTGTCTCCTCCCTCAGGCTTCCCTGAGTTCTTTTCTATTAAATGGCTTTATTGGGGAATAATTTATATACCATAACATTCATTCATTGAAAATGGACAATTCAATAATTTTTAGTGAGTTTACAGAGTTGTACAGCCATCACTATAACCCAATTTCAGAATATTTCTAAAATAAACATCATGCCTACTTGCATTCACCCCCCACCCCCCACCCCCAGGCCACCACTAATCTACTTCCTATCTCTATGGATTTGCCTCTTCTGGACATTTCATAGAAATGGAATCATACAATGTGAGGTCCTTTTGTGACTGGCTTCTTTCACTTAGCATAAGGTTTTAGAGGTTCATCCATGATATAGTGTATCATGTAGGATATCAGTAGTTCATTCCTTTTTATTGCTGAATAGTATTCCACTGTTTAGGTCGACTATACTTTGTATCACGTCACCTTCACTGGGTTCCTGAGACAATGTTCCAAGGTAACGATGACAAAAGCTTTTGGGGCACTGTCAGTTACAGAGTGGGCATTGAATCTTCTTGCTCAGATCCCTCTGTTGGCACCTCTTGAGCCTTGTTCTATCGTCATGGCCCTTTGGGGACTTGTAGCTAACCTAAAATAAGAGAGGGACAGTTTGGCAACAGAGATTTAGAGACTTTTAAAATCACATGATAAACCCACTTCCACGGAGCCAATCCAAATCCAAGCAAAAGAGGCACTGACGGAGATTTTATAGGCTGAACTTCCCCCAGCTCTTCCCAGTCCCATCTCCATGGCAGCCCTGCACAATCAAAAAGAGCAGAAGGAGAGACTTCTGGTGCATTCCTGTACAGTGGCCTTATTTCCTTTGATAGTGCTAAAAAGGACTGTAACTACTAGATAATTCCATGTTCCATGAAAAATATCTAAAATCCTGCCTTAAGGAAAAACACTGATTGTCTGCCTTTCCCACCTTCACCCCTGACCACAGAGGATTTGAAGGCGTGTTTGGTTAACAGTGGATTCCATCTCAAATAGGGATGAGTCCAAAACTATTCTTAACTCTTCTAGTTGATGAGACTGGAGAGAGATGAGGAGAAATCAGCAGATGAAGTTTTCTGGTCTGATTTAGTAGCCCTCCTTCAAATAACCAGGGCTCTCTATTATTACCCAAGTCTTACATCTGGATTTGGGGCTCCTGCAAGACCCAGGAAATTTCTTCCAAGTTGGGATGGTGTTCTGGTTATCTGTTGCTGTGAAAGGCACCACCCCTAAAACTTAGTGACTTGAAAGAAACTCAATCATTTCTCTGTTCATGAATCTGCACCATGGGTGGGGGTGGGTTGAGCTGGTTCGTTTCTGCTCCCTGCATGTGGTGTCCACTGGGAAGGCTCACCTGGGGCTCACTCCCACGGCCAGAATGTGGTTCCTGGCTGTCAGTTCTCCTCCACGGAGCAGCTTAAGCTTCCTCACAGTATGGTGGCTGGGTTCTAAGAGCGATCATACCGAGAAACAGGAAATGAAAGATGAGGTTTTTCAAGGTTTGGGTCCTGACACGGGCACGGCATCACTTCTGCCATGGTCCACTGAACGAGAAGTTCCAGAGCCCAAATTCAAGAGGAAGGGTCATAAACCTCACCTCCTGAGGGAGGAGTGGTGAAGAACATGGGGGAGATGTTTTAAGACTCGCGTGGCTGTCAAATTTATGGCATGTCAGTGGGTCAAGAGGTTTGGGAGGAAAGTGCTTTACAGGACAATTAAACTGTAAGGGCTCATCCCAGAATAAGATATTCCTTACCACTTCCTGTTGGCCAGAGTTAGTTGGGGCCAAATTTCATTTTGCTTTGTGGGCCAAGTGTGAAGCAGGTCCCTACCCTGTTTATTCTATGCCCCCCATGGGCCTGCCTACCTCCCCTGAGGGGCTGTGTACTTGGAAATCCAGGCTGTTTTGCCCCGCCTTGGGTTACAGTGTTGTCTCAGAACTGGGGAGACCCACAGTGAGTCAGCAGGACAGTGCGCATGTGGCTGCTCTCGGCCCCCGAAGCACCTGCTTTAATGGGATCAGAGAAGGCTTTCCAAAAACATCTGCCCTCGCCTTTCACCAGAGCTTTAAGGAGAAAACGGTCAGAGCTCTCTGGATGTCTTCCAGGAACACACCAACAGGGAGTCGCAGCCTCTGCTTAAATTCAGAGTGCTGCGTGACTGGCCACCATTGTGGTTTGGCTGACCGGGAATCCTGATTTGTTTCAGGCCCTGGCCAGCAGGCCTGTGTTTATTTGCATGGCTGTCTTAGCAGCAAATTGCCCGTACCAGTGTTGTTTGAGGATCTTTTCCTGGATTTGGGGTGAGAAGACCAGCGTTTGAGTGCTGATTTCTCCTCTTAGTGGCTGTGGGGCATCAGGCGAGGCATTTTACTTCTCGGAGCGCTGATGTCCTTTTCTGGCAGCCAGGGGTACTGTTCAAGGGTATTGGAGGCTTAAGTAAACAATGGGCCCAACGTCCTCTGTACAGTGCCTTGCCCACAATAGCTGCTCCATGAATGCTGACTACCATTATGTATGATTATTTTCTGCATATTAATGGTTTTTTGGAAATAGGAGCCAACTCCAAGGAAAGCTGACTTTGCATAAGATCTCATTTGTGATTTGCAAAGAAATTATCTCTGGTTCCTCTCTGCTTCCTTGTAAACCATGCATTTGGAGCGAGATTTCCCTCTACAAATTCTACCTTGAGCTCCATAATATTCTCGTTGTGTTTGTTCGAATGCCTTGAGGAAATAGTGTGCTTTGCCACCAGTCACAAAACACCCTGACTGGGTGCTGTCACTGCAGTGACTTGGATTTGTGGCCAGCAGATAAACTGCTCAACCACAGTGGGAAGCTGAGTTTGCATTTCCTGGAGAGAAAGGTCCGTAAGTCATTTCAGAGCCCATGGCCCCAGTCAGAGTCTTGAGGAGTCTATCTGAAGACCTAGAATTTATCTGTTTGTTCCTCCAACAAATCCTTGTTTAGTATGTACTGTATACAGCCCCTTGCTGGCTGCTGAGGATATAGCAATCTAGGAAAAGGATCAAGACCCCCCCCACACAGCTCATGAAGCTTACATTCTAGAAGGGAGAAAAGAGCAATAAGATATATACTAGCTATCCCTAGATGTAATATGTCAGGAGTAAGGAGACAGGTATTGATGGGGGGTGGGTGCCGTTTGAAATAGAGGGCTCAAGGAAAGCCATCCTGGATATGTGACACTTGAGCAGAAAGCTGAAAGAAGTAAAGAAAGGAGACAGGCATATCTGTGGGGGCAGAGGAAACAGTAAGTGCAAAAGCCCTGAGGCAGCGGAGTGCCTGGTAAGTTCCAGGAACAGCATGAAGGCCAGTGTGGCTGGCGTAGAGTGAGTACAGGAAGGAGTAGAGAAATAGGCCAGAAAGGGAAGGAGGGGCCAGGCCAGGCAGAGTCTGTGGGCCATTGTTAAGACGTTGGCTTTTGTTCTGAGCACATTGGGAGACATGGAGGTATTCTGAACAAAGAAGGGTGAAATGATTTGGCTGAGGTTCTAACGGGACCCCTCTGAATGGCTGTGGAAAATGGACAATGTTCGATTGTAGGGGACAGGACTGAAGTAGAAAGACAGTGAAAAGGTGATTGCAGTCTTCCTGGCAGAAGAGGATGGTGGCCTGGCCAGGAGATCTCTGGGAGGGTGGTGAGGGGTGGGTGCGTTCCAGATTTACCTTGAAGACAGATATGGTAGGTCTGATACTCTGAGATTTCCTATCACCGGTGTCTCAACATGACTCGCCCTTAACCAGGCTAAGCAAGGGAGTCTTGTCTAGAGTCATCTGGCTTCTGCCCCAGTGCTCTGCCCACTTGGTGAAAAAAGGCCTCTCCCATCCATGCTCTAGGGACCGAGGCACCGAGCTGGAACCACCCTGGTTTCCCCCAGGTGGTGTCTCAGAGAGAGCGCTGTCCTGGAGACCCTTACCATGTATAGCACTCCCCAACTGTGTGATCTTAGACAAGTCCCTTCCCCACTCTGAATCTCAGCTTCCCTGTCTGTAAAATGGGAATTATGAAACCAACCCTGCTACCTCCTAGGTGGTCATGAGAATCAAGTGAGATGCAGGCTGGGCACGAGCTATGAAGATAGTGAAAGGTGATGCTCATGAATGGGTTAAATTCAAATACATGATTAGCAATGCCCTTTGGTCATTTCTACCATCATGCAGGCTGTTGGGAAACTTTGACTTTGGTTCAGGTCACAGCCATGGGAATTCCCTCTTGCCCACATTCACCAGGAGCCGTGTTCCCAGGGGCAGGCCTGACCCTGCCTCTGCGCCCTGGTGAACTTGTCACAGTCCCCTGGGAGTGGCTAAATGTGGCACTGTAGGTTTACTGTCCCTATTCTCTGAACCTCCCCGGTCTCTCCCCCAGAACTGGGACAGGGTCCCCTTAGGCCAAGACAAGCCTGGGAGACTTCTATTTTAGAGACTTCTGGAATATCAATTTGTTTTTATAAAAAAACAAAACAAAGAAAGAAGACATCCCTAAAATTATGATACATTTAGAATATTAAACTCAACAAATTCATGCTTTGACACCCCCTGCATGAAATTACAAGGCAATGTAAGTGTGAGGCTCACAAGATAACCACAGGATTTGTTTTGTTTATTTATATTTTAAATTTATGGTGTTCTCTAAGCGTGCGTCTCTGATGGTATGCAAGGGCAGCGTGGTTTGACGAATGCAGTCTTTTCTCATCGCATCCACTGCGTCCATTTGTGTACATAACCCATTTAGAGATAAGACCAAAGTTCTATAAATATTGGAATGTCCATTTTTGGAATAGGTAATATATTTTCCTTATATGAAAGTCAAAGTGTTCAAAATGGCACACAGTGAAAAGCCCTTCTCCTGCCCTGTTTCCAGTGCTCATGCCCAGAGACAGCCACTGTTACCAGTTCCTCCCAGAAATAATTTCTCCATAATAAGTAAATCCAAATCCATATATGTGCGTGTTCTTTTTTTCTTTATTTTATGGAAATGGGAGCTGGTTATACATATTGTTCTCATCTCGCTTTGTTTGTTAACAGCATACTTCAGGGATGATTCCCTGTTTATTCGTATTTTACTACCTCATTCTTCTTTACAGCTGTATAGTATTCCATAGTGTGGGTGGCCCCCTGTTGATTTAACTTTTCACCTGTTGATGGACCCTGAGGTTGTTTCCAAACTTTCTGACCCAGTCAACAGTGGTGCAGTGAGAAACCTTGCACCTATATCATGAAAACTCTTATTGAGACCCTTAGGGATGTGAGGTCTGCTGGACATAATGACCCCTCTTTTGCCCACGCCCAGCCACAGCTGAGGCTTGATTCAGGACAGGATCACAGAATGGGGGAAGGACATTCCAGGCAGAGGGGACTTAATGCAAAGTCTCAGAGGCAGAAGTGAGCTCAGTATGTTGGGAGAACAACAAGAAGGACGTTGTAGCTGCAGTGGAACGTGAGGGGGAGAGTAGTGGAGGTGAGGTTACAGAGGCCTTCAGTGGCGGCACGTGGGCCACGGTGAGGCGGGAGGGAGTGAATGAATGAAGCCACCTCTGTGACAGCTGGAAAGACATTCTATTCCAAGAGACAAGCACGGCCCTCCCCCGACCTCCAGTTGCTGGAAAGACTGGTGGCCCCACCCCTTCTTGGATCCCCTCGGCCTTTCCCCAGGATCACCCATAGAGCGGAAAAAGCCCAGTACCCTGTCACAGGCCTTCCATGGACTTGGCTCTGGCCCTTCCCAGTACTCACATGGGCCTGGGCCAAGTACATTTTAGTAAGGATAGAAACTCATGGAGGGCTGAGGTGGGGCTGGGTTCAGAATATCCCACTGCTTCAGCCACCCCATCTTTCCTCCATCTTTGCGTGGCCAGAACCCCTGTCTGTCTCAACTCAAAAATCACCTTCTCTGGCCACCAAATACCAATCAAGCTGCCATCCCCACCTTGCCCCAATCCACCTACCCACCCACCCTTACTGTTTGGAGCCACCATGAAGCCTGGTAGTTTGAAAAGCCAGACTGCCACGTGGAGCCCGGCTCTGCCCTGAGAAGCTGCAAGCAGCCTGCTTCACTGTTCACTGGAGGGGAGGCAGTAATGGCACCTACCTTTCAGGGCTGGAGCAACATGGCAACAGGTAAATGCATTCAAAGCATTCTGCACAGGGCCTGGCACAAACCGGGTGCTTGAAAAGGTCAGTCGTTTGCCTTTCACCCACCGGTGTGGTTCCCTGCCGTACATCCTCCATCCTTCTATTCCTTTTCTTGTGGTTGTCATCTCCCCTTCTGAACCATGAGCTCGGGGAGCGGGTGCTGCCAGGAGGGTTCAGTCTTGCCCCCAAGTGATAGTTAAAGAGACCTTGAAGGAGAAGCTGGAGTTAGCACGGACCAGGGGAGTGCAGAGAGAGCATAACACTTGCGTAGCCCCTGGGAACAGCCCAGTGTGGAGAGTGGGAGGGGAGGGCTTGGCAGAAGCCAGATCCTTGGGCCTTGAGAACCACAGTAAGGAGTCTGGATTTATTCTGAAGGTGCTGGGGAGCCACAGAAGGCTCTAAGGTAGAAGGTGACAGGATCAGCTCTTGTAGAAAGACCCTTGGGATTCTCCAGGAGGGGAGGTTAGAGGAAGCAGGAGCAGAAAAGAGCCTAATCAAAACGTTATCACCTTTCTCGGGTCAGACTGTGTCTCTGTCTCTTCTCTCCCCTTCCCCCTTTTTCTTCCTCCTTCTCCTCTTCCTCCTTCCTCTAGCCTCTCTCTCCCATCTCTCCTTTTTTCTTCCTTTCTCTTCTCTCCTGTCATGTTCTGTCTCACACTCACTCACTTTCTCTCTCCCTCTCTCTCTCCATCTCTCCCTCCCTCCCCACCTCTTCCCCTCACAGAACTGTAATTCATCTTCCCCACTCTGGCTGGCCCTGGCGCCCTTCCTCTGGCAAAGATCATTATTTTAATTCAACTCTGGGATCTGTTTTACTAACCTGACATCTTGCTTAGGAAAACCAAAAGAGGAGTTGCCTGGGGCCAAGGCAGGGAAGTTGCCAGGGGACTCTGGAGAGGTTTCTATGGCCTGTCCCAGGAACAGCCCTGCCCTCCCTGCTTGCCCGGAGCCCTTAAAGGGGCATTGTACGTGGCAGTTAAGGGTTTGAGGTCTGGTTTGGCCTCTCAACTCCATTACTTACATGGGCAAGCATTTATTCTCTGAAGCCCTTTTCTGATCTGTAAAATGGGGGGTGTTAATAGTTCTTCTCTTGTAGGGTTTTGTGAGGTTTAAATGAGTTAACACAGTGCTTTTCAAACTGAGGGTCATAAAATCAATTGGGTGGGTCCCAACCACCATTGAGAAAACAAGAATGAAAATGCCAGAGCGTTATCATGATAAGGATATGTGTTGTGGGCATTTATTTCAGGGGAGTGTGCTTTCTGGGTTGTTTTGTAAATGTATCACTCTGGCTGCCCTTCTAAAAGGCTTGAGAACTACAATAAAAGCACATAGGAAAGTTCATACAGTAGGTGCTCAAACTGTGGTCTCTGATATTTTCTAACGGAAGCAAGAAAGGATTTCTTGTTTGTTGTCCTGCAATGTCAGTGGTTTCATCCTGTTTTACACATGGGGAGACTGAGGCTCAGAGAAAGAAGACCATGGAACCCTGGCCTGACCCAGCCTGAGTATTGCCCACCCTCCCGTCTATAATCTGCTGGAGGCAGGACTCAGGGCAGAGACTGGGTGGGGGCCTCTGGGGCTGGGCCACCGTTGGCTGTGACCCAGGAGGCAGCACAACCCCGCCACCCCCTCCCTCAGTGATCTTGCTTCTCCAACCACCTCCCCCAGCGGTTATAGGGGAAACCCCAGAGGGGAAAAGACTGAAGTTTTTCTGCTTCCTCATGGGCTTTCCAGAAGCCAACAAGTCTAGAAGAGCTCCCCATATGGGGCGCTGGTGCAGGACTGTGAGGCGAGGCAGCCAGTGTGACAGGGTCTGCAGACTGAGGGGGCCATCAGAAGGATTCTGTGAGACCATTACTGAGAACAAGCCCCTAAGAGGCGTGCAGCCTGGGACCCATCCTTGGTTCCGTAGCCGCTGGCAGGGCTGTGTGCCAAAGTGCTGGTTCCTTCCCCTCTCTGGGCCTCAGATTTCACATTTGTACAATGGGTGTGGAAGCAATGATGGTCATTAGGAAGCTAACCACTCGCGTGTCTCAAAAATACTCCCACGAGTCTGTGATTCTGATTCTAAGAAGTCAGTTCAACTTTCCCATTGGGGAAGGCCTAGTGTATTCATCCATCCAACAAACATTTATTGAGCACCTACTGAGTGCCCTGGTACACTTATTGAGTACCAAAGAACTGGAATGCATGCATAGGGGATCAAGACAGAGTCCCTGTCCCCGCATGGAACCTACATTCCCATGTATGAGACAGTTAACAAGTCAAAAAAGAAATGACTGCATGCTTTGAAAGCCCTGGAGAAGGAGGGCACTGAGATAAAAAGTCAGGGACTACTTTACAGAGGTGATCAGGAAGGCCTCTCTGTGGAGGTGACATCTGAGCTGACACCTGAAGGGTGAGAAGGAAAGAGACCTGCACAAGCCTAGGGGAGGAGCATTCCCGGCAGTGAGACTGCACGTGCAAAGGCTCTGGGGCTGGGGCGAGTTTGGAGTGTTGGAGAAACAGCAAGGAGGCCAGTGTGGCTGAAACGTGTGAACAAGGGAGTCAGACTCTGACTCTGTTTTGAGGGTGGAGCCCACGGGATCTGCTGATGGACATAGAGCAGCTGAGGAGGGCTCTCAGGGTCATGGCCTGAGTATCTTGGGAGACAGAGGTGCCATTTACCAAAACAGGAAAAACCCAGTGAGGAGCAGGTGGTAGGAGATCAAGAGTTCCGCTTGACCTCGTTAAGTGTGAGAAGCCCATGGGACATCCAAGTGTCAAAACAAACCTCCCACCCAGCCCAGATGGTGGGGGGAAGGGAGCCCGCCTTGTGGTAGAGGCTAATTCCCATGACCCAGTTCTGTCTGCCTGTGGCTATCTGGGTCACCCGGGCCGCACCTCGCCCTGCAGAGCCCATCCTTCCCCCCCTGCCTGGAGAGTCCTGAAGGAGGGAACCAGAGCATTGCTCTTCCGTTTGCCCTTCCGTGAACCCTGACTTTCCCTGCCTCTGTGCCTTGGCCCATACTGTGCCCTCTGCCTAGAATTCCCTTTCTTCTCTTCCACTCTCACATGTCCAAATTCTTTCCATCCTTTTAAGTCAAGCCTGGAAACCTCCAAAAAAACCTTCCCTGGTTTACACTAGGACAATAGGAACAATACTTTGAATGCCCAGTAGGTGCCAAGCCCTGTAAAAAGTAATGTATCTTTGTGATCTTGTCTAATCTTTGGAGGTAGAGATTATCATCTCTATTTCACTAATGAGAAAGTTAAGATTGAGGGAGGTGAAATCACGATCTGGACATATGAGAGAAGTGGCAGAGTGGGGGTTCAAACTATACTCTCCATCCTGTGTTGTAAGCAGCTTAGGTACTTATCCTAAAAGACTTGGGCTCCTCAAGGGCGTAGATTGAGTTTATTTCATCTCTGCGTCCCCAGAATATGGCACAGGTTCTCCATAAATGCTTGCTGGACAGATGGATGGACGGACAGGTGGGTGGGTGGGTGGATATGAGGATGGGTGGAGAGATGAATAATAAATGGACAAGTGGATGAGTAAATGGATGATGGGTGGATAGATAGATGGTAGATAAATGGATGGTCAGTGGCTGCCTGGCAAACTGCTCTCCCCCAAGACTCAAGTGGTATCTCCTGCAGGAAGTCTTCCCTCTCCCCCGCCCCCCAGGTGGACTTGGTTTCTCCCAGGCAGTGGGCTGGCCCCTCTCCCCTGAACCCTGTCACTTAGCTTTGCCATGATTTGCTTGTCTGTCTCTCTGCTACTAGCTTTTGCAGATGGGCACCTGATGCAGAGCTGATCATTTTTAGGTTTGCATTAAATTTAAAATGTATGAATTTCTATTTGCATATACATGAAATATACAGCCCTTCATTCATTCAACCAGTGACCACACTGCATCGGGCACCATGCTAGGTGCTGCAGGTACAGTGATAAACACCGCAGACTGGTCCCCACCCTGGAGCTCCCAGCATAGGGACAGAGACAGGCATTACAGCTAATCATACAAATACCTGAAATCATGTTGGCAGGACCAGGAAGAGTGTGAGGCGAGTGAGGTGCCCAGGACGCAAAATTTAAGGTGTTCACTCCCAGGGTCGTACAGGTTCACTCCTCACCCTCAGCCCGGCCATGCAGTTTGGTTCTAATACATTTAGCGAAGAAAATGTACAAATGCTCTGAAAGCATAAGCAGAAAGATGTGGCCCAATCAGGGAGGCAGGAGAGGGTCAAGGAAGACGGTCCTGAGTAGATGATATATAGAAAGACACCATTCAGGGTAATTGTTCTCCAACCGCAAGCCCTAAGCCCCCTTTATAGATAATAAATACTTTAACTCATCTCACCACTTACTGCCCTGAAGTGAAATTCATAAATAATACACCTTACCTATATACAGAACTTTCAAAAAAATCAATATAATGCCCTAACTTTAATAGGAAAATTGTAAGGACAGTAATTTATATTAAACTTGTATGCATTCGATACGCAAATGCCTGGTTACGACGATGACACCGGAAAACACCATGAGGGTGTCAGGTGCTTGCACTCTACAAAAGTGCAATGAATGTGACAGTGACAAAAATGGAGAGCAGCAGGTGTATTGGCCCCTCAGGTACCACAGGCGGCACTGTCATCAACTACGTGATTTTTCCAATATAGTGAATAACTCTTGGTAAAGTTCTGAACAGAGGAAAGTACGGTTCTTCCTCTGCATTATCCAGTGATTGCATTTCTGGAATATTTGGTGTGTTCGTACGTAATTGGAGTCAGAGTCTAGATTCAGGAATTGTAAGCAGCACTGTCTCATGCATTACAGGTCTCCTGGCATGTCACGTGGCTTGCCAGCTTCCACTCACACAATGCCTGAGACATCCCCTCCCATCCTTGCTACATCCTCCCAAATTTCCAGCCCATGGCCTTGTGGGCAGTACCACCCTGCTGAGAATCACTGGATCCCAGCTCCAGCTAACAGCCAGTCTCAGAGTAGAGGACCCAGTTTGATATCTGTTGATCCTACCCTTCTCAACCTAATGGTTTGTTTATTTACATGGCCATTGTCAGGGTCCTGGCCCGTCCAGAGTGGCTTGTCTTTTTTTCCAATTGTGTACCTCCTTGGTAATTATCCTTGGAAGTGAAGGAGGCAAACCAGCACAAATGATGTCCTGACCAGTCTGAACCAGCCTTGCTAAAGACTCCCAAGAAAGTCAGCAGCCCCTGGCTGAGTCCACTCTGAAGTCTCAGACACTCCAGGCTCACTCTGGACATGAGCCAGTTAATGGACGTTAGCCAGTCCCATGTGTGATCACAGCCAGAAACGGGCACCTCCTGTGGTCTGGAACCCCCGTGGAGTGTTTCTTAGAACCAGAACCATAGTGAGCTCTTCTACATGCCAAAGACGTAGCTGCAACAGACTTTCTTTATCCAAGCATCTAATTCATGACAATTGAATTTTTGTCACTTGAGAAGAAAAATCCTTTATTCACCTCTCCCTAACCAACCCCCCACCACACACACACGTTAGACATGTACCTCCCAGCCTCAAAGGGGAGACCACATCTGAAATAAAGCACATTACTCCTTGCCTTCTGAACTTCCAAGTTTTGGGTCCTCACAATTTAAAGGTAGGGATTTTCAAGAGTAAATGATAAATATTCATCTTATATGATTATCCTTGGAACCCACCCATGAAGGGGGTGAGCCTTCTCTGTATTATTTCTATGCCTCCTCATCACCTGCAGGATAGGTCTTCTCATCCCCATGTTGCAGATGAGGAAACAGAAGCTCAGAGAGGGCTGTGACTTGCCCAAGGCCACATAGCAGGTCAATGGCAGGGCCCGGCTTTCTCCTAGATCCACTGCCCACAGATCCCACCCTTGTTACCGTCACCCTGCTGCAAAGTCTTTTTCCTTCTCTCAGGGTACAGATAGCTGTTTACCCCATTTTCTACAAACAGGTTTCCAGAGAGGCCTCCCGAATGGCTGTGAGCAAGCCAGCAAATGCAAAAACACAACACCTATTCGGGAACTTAGTATTAGCCAGCCACCCACACGGCTGGCTCTAATTAAAGGCCTGTCTGTCTGCCGCTTTACAAATCATGGCCTTCCAGGGCCTATAATTTAACCAGTTACAATCAAGTCCTGGCAAGTTGGGGGTGGAAGATTGGCCCCCCACTCCTCATCTTACGGAGGCTTTTGATAGAGGGGAGGGGAGGTACCATGAGTGTGGCCTTGGGTTCAAACCCTGACTCTGCCACAGAGGGTCACACTTGTCTCCGGCACAAAAATCCAGGATCAGAATTACTAAGTTTTCCTTTCCCCTCAGAATCCAATATAGCTCGACATGGCAGATTCTGTCTTTATAGAAAATGTAGATATTTTGTTCATCATGGATTTTTTTTTTGCATTAAGTTTGATTTTCTAAAGTATTGCCTGAAAATATTACCTATCTTGATTACTGAGTTTTGGGGGATTTCCTTAAATTTTGCACCCTTAAATTTTTTCACCCTAGTCTCGGCCTTGCTGCCAGGTCATGTACCCTTTGTGTGTCAACCCCCGCCCCCACACCTCACTCCAAGCTGCAGTTTTCCCATCTATAAAACGAGGGGTACTCACAGTACCTATCTCATTGGGCTTCTATATCTAAAGTCCCTGGCATATAGCTGGTCCTTGATAATGGCTACCATTGTGGGGGGAAGAAAGAAAACTGGGGGCACTATTGCCATCAGGCGTTGGACAAGATTCCATAATGCAGGACTGTTTATGCATCACGTGATGCCTCTCCCATCCCTGGTTCCCACCCACTGAATACCAGTAACACCCTCCACCCCTGTCACTGTGACCATCAGAAACACCAGTCTACACTCGCATTTCCAAAATGCCTCCTAGGGGGCAGTGCTGCCACAACTGGGCTAGATCACAGTCTTGGAGACACACAGACCTGGGCTCAGATCCAGGTTGTCACTTAGCTGTGTGACCTTGGGTATGTTCCTGAACCTCTCTGAGTCTTTGTTTTCTTCATTTGTGAAATGACAATAACAATATCTCATAGGGGTGATTGGAGTGTTCGGATATCCAATTTGTGGTAGCTGCTGCTGCTGTTATTAGGTCGTTTATATTTAAAGCAATATACTCTTCTTGGAGCAAGCTCTCTTGTGGCAATTTGTGGGGGTGAAGGGGACCAGCTACCAGGTGAGATTGTGAGGAAGGAAGGAATAGGTCCAGCCTGTTAGCGTGTATTGTTTAAACTGAATTACATTTGCATATTTTCATTAATTGCCCACATTAACAATTTGGGAGATTTGATAAACACAAAATAGATGTTTTTGTTTCTCTTGAGAAATTGGAACATTAGGCCACCCTTGGGCTGCTTCTGTTTCCTCCTGGAGTGGGTGAGAGGTGGCCAAGCACCCCTTCTGGAATTTTACAGGCAGTCAGCTTCAGTTGTTTGCAATTCCTGCCTGGCCCCTAAGGAGACTGAGTTTTCAATCCCTGGCTGGCTGTAAGGAGGAACAGAGCACCGCTCAGGAAACCGGAAGGAAGAGTTTTAAAAAGAAGCATGGGATTGGAACTGGGTTGTCAGGCGAGATAAGAAGTTCTGTAGGAATACAGAGTACCTCAAAAAGTGGCTGAGAGTATCAAGGTTCTTGTTTTTGTTCAATCTTGCACGCTTTTTTGCAAATTGCTAAGAGCCAGGAAAATGTTAACCTTCCTTCTAAGGAAGGAGGCGGGGAAGAAGCATAGCAGGAGCAAAAACCTGGAGCCTGGAATAATTCTTCATTGCTCTAAGAGAACTGGGAGGGGCAGGGGCACAGTCAGATAAAGGACAGAATACCAGGTGTGTGGACAGAATGCCACACACTGGCTTGGTGACTTTGGTTAGTCACTCCCCTCTCTGGGCTGTTTCCCAGCCTCCTGTCCCAGAATGGGTAAAAGAAAAGGGTTGATCAAGGAAGGGGGCCCTGAGACTCAGAAATTTTAGATTACCTTCGTCACATGCCCCATTATGCCAGCATACAACAGGCATTCATACAGTACTATACTGTTTTTGTACACAGCTGCACAGAGCTGTGCAGCAATTTGGCCCTGGCCCTCTGTTCTCAGAAGACAGCGGTTGAGAACAACTGTAGCAACAGCTGGAGAAAGTGGTTGTATATATAGTTTCTGCCTGGTCCATGGGCTAGAACTCCAGGGAAGATTCTAAACATAGACAAGAAACCAATGCCTGACTGAGACCTAGGGTGCCCTGGAGGCTCGGGAGACAGACAATAGTGACAAGGAAAGGGAGACTGGTCCTGAGCTGCCCCAGGTCTGGTTCAAATGTGCTTTCTCTGAGGAAAGGATCCAGTGGTGGTCATTTTATCCATGGCAGCAGACACAGGGCCTGACATGCTCGAAGGATGAATAAGTACTTGGTTAAAAGAAAAATGGAAACAAAAGACAAATACAGGAAATGAAGGGAGAGAGGAAAGGATGAATGGATGGATAGAAGACTGAAGGATGTTGGATGCTGGATAAGTGGATGGGAGATGGATGAATTAAAAATGGAGAATGGGTGGAAGGAAGAAAGAATGAAGGGAGGGAGGGAAGAGAAGGAAAGTGAAAGAATGGACAGATGGAAATTTGGGTGGATGGATGGATGGAGGGAGGGAGGCGGGAGGGAGAGAGGGATGGGGGTATACAAGAACGGAGGGGAAGGAATTGGATGATGTTAGGTAAATGGATGGAATGAAAGCTGGGTAGACAGATGGAAGAATGGAAGGAAGGAGGCCTAGTTCTGCCTCTGAGAAACAATACATTAATAATAAGCATTTACTGGGTTCCTGCGGTGTGCCCTGCCCTATGCTGGGTACTGTGCAGTGACACAGAAGTAAAATCAAGTAAAGTCAGGATCCCTTCCCCCTCTCCCCACCCCACACACAAGGAATTCCCTGTCTGTTTGGGGAGAAAGTTTCAGAGGCTGAGTCTGTTGCCCAAGTCAGCTCAGGTAAGAGGTAAAATCCACAACAATCCTTCAGTTCTGCCCACATGCTGGGCTCCTCCACTCCAGTCTCACAACCCTCAGGAGAGAATGATTTGGGTCATGCTTCCTACGTAGCCTGTCAGGGAGACTCCTTGGAATGTCCTGGAGCCCACCGGACTGGCAGCTCAGTGAGGGCAGGAAACAGGTCTGTGTTCACTGCTGCATCCCAGCGTCTAGTGGCGCCCGTCCTCTCACAGAAGGCAGTCAAGCACATTTCTTCAATAAATGGGTGAGTGAATGAAGGAATGAAAGTCTGAGTAGCATTGCCGATGGCTGTAGGCAGATTCCATCACCTTTGTAAACCTCAGTTTTCTTGCCCCTACAATGGAACTAACAATACCCAGCGTGGATTGTGAAAGTGCTTTGTGAACAGGGAAGAGGTTTACAAATGGAGAGTATGACATTCATAGAGGTAATAATTGTACCAGCATCAGTCATTGGAGCAGTAATGGCCCCAGTGGTCATTACATTCAGAGTGGCGATGATGGTGTTATTAGTGGCCCTGGTAATAGAAGTATTAATGAAAGTAGTAATTGCATTGGTGATGGCAGCGATGGTTATACGCATGGTAGTAATAAGAATAATCCTGTTGGTAGCAGGAGCGAAGAGAAGGGAGGGCATTCCAGAGAAAAAAACTGTTTTGATTTCAGTTGCAAGTGATGGAAATCCAATTCAGATTGGCTTAAGCTGGAAAAGAAAGGGAGGGGTGGTTTATTGGCTCACGCAGTTGGAAAGTCCAGAAGTAGCTCTGGCTTCTGGCCCAGATACACACAGGCCCTTGAACTATGTTGTTAGGACTTGTCATTGCAACTCATTCTCTCTCCATCTTTTGTCTCTGCCTTCCCCTGGGTGGGCTTCACTCTCAAGTAAACGCTCTAGGTTTCCAGACTTCCAATCTCCCAGCCAGACAGTCCTCCTGAAAGGAGAACGCCTCCTCCCAAGTAGTTCTAGCCAAAGCCCCAGGGCTCATTCTCATTGGCCATTTTGTATCACATGCTCATCCCTCAGCCAATCACCTTGGCCAGGAGGGTTGGAATATGCTGGAGGTAGACAGAGTGGTGTTATCAGAAGAGGAGGAAAGAGACTTGCACCAGTGGTAAGGGCAGGTAAAAATGACAGAGGTGCTCTGAGGATAGGGAACAGCCCACCCATAGAAGTTGAAAGATGGAGCAGATCAGGGTTCAAATCTCAGATCTGCTACGTGCTAGCTGTGTGGCCTTCAGCAAAGTACTTAACTTCTCTGTGACTCAGTTTCCTTGTCTGTAAAATGGGACCACAATAATAGCTAGTTTTGAGTAGTAAACAACTTACTGCTTAGATTGTGGCCTGGAACATAGTAAGTGCTCAATAAATGGAGGTAATAGTACCAACTCATATGATTTGTGAGAATTAAAGTCTCTTCCCTCTGCCTGGATGCTCCTCTCCCAGATCTTCATACAGCTGGATCCTATCCTTCAGGGCTCACGTCAAATGTCACCTCCTCAGAGATGCCCTCCCTGACCACCATAGCTAACGATACCTCCCTGCACCCAGTCTTCTCTAGCTCATTAGCCCATTTTCTTGCCTTTGCAGTACCTGACATGACCTTAATTTCTGTTTCCTGATTTAATATCTGCTTCCCCCACCCAAATGTCAGTTCCCTAAAGACAAGGTCTGTCTTGGTCACTGCTGTAACCTATAAATGTTTGCTGAATGAAACAATGAATCCCTTTTCTGCCCTGACACAATGTTGTTGTCTAGCATTGTCTCCATCAGGAAGGACTCTAGAACAGAGATGCAGGCATGGGGGAGGGGTACAGAGATACTCCCCAAGCTGCCAGGGTGGAGGGTGGGGGAGGATCCCACCATCTGCCCTAAGAGGAGGGCTCCCTCTGTCCCTGACTTTGTGGAGGGTCTCAGCTCTGGGTGGCCTTTGGGAAGCTGGGGCGTCCACCTTGACATGGATCATCCCGCCAAGGTCAGGATAAAACCGGCAGGACGGGATGCTCAGGCCTCAGATTATACATCCGTACACATCCGGCTGCTTAGCCGAGATTAGTGCAGACACCACGCCCATCCTGTACAGGCCTGAGACAAGGACCCAGGAGGACGGATCACCGGCTGCCTGTCCCTCCCACTCCTCAAGCCTGTCCTGCCCTGGAGAAGCCTCAAGACCCATCGGAGACCGGGCCGGGCTGTGGCCAGTGTGGCGATAGTTTCTGTGCTTTTTCATTACTATTTATTGAATGCCTACTGTGTACCAGGCCCTGAGCCTGGCACGTTATAGTATCTCACTTGGTCCTTCAAGAAGGAGACTGGGGCTTTTTAAAAAATTAATTTGTTCAATAGATAGTTATCAAGTACCTACTATGTGCCGGCCACAGGTCTTGGCACTGGGGATACAGAAGTGACAAAGATGGTCCTACTTTCATGGAGCCTTTAGAAGGGAAGACAGGCAATCAGTGAGTAAAGATTTCTAAATGCATTTCCCTGAAGAAGAAGGCAAGCCGTGGATTAGCTGCTGAGATCTTCTTGGCCATAGCCTGATCCCGGGAAGGTGGTTTGTGCCCCATAACCCACAGCTGGTTGGGGGGAGCTTCCCTGTCTAGAAGAGAGCAAAATGGGGACCACGTCTCTCCACAAATGACAGAATGAATATTCTGCTGTTGTTCAAAAGCCTTCCACAGCTCCCCATGGCCTGCAACTCTCCTTCAGACCCCTCAGCCAGCATCCTGGCTCCTCCCAGTCCTAGCTCCTCTGGCCTCTCCAGCGTGGTCCTCCCAGGCTTCCCACCTCAGGAAATGCCACCACCATCCTTCTGGTTGCTCGGTTGCTCAGGACAAAAGCTGGGACCCCTCCTTGGCTCTCCTTTCCCTCACCCCACACATCTGAGCCGTCAGCAGTTTGCTTAGTTTCACCTCCAGAATATGCCTTAAATCTGTCTTCTCTATTCTCGACAGCCAGCGTCTCTCACCTAGACACCTGCCAGGCCTCCTCACCTAGTTTCCTGCTTTTATTCCAATCCCCCCACAGGCTGTTACCAAATGCAGCTGGAGGATCTTAAAACCTCCATTAGGCCGTGTCACTAGCCTGCTGAGAAGCCCTCTGTAGCTTATATGGTTCTCAGAGTAAATAGGTCTTATCAGGTCTCGAAGGCTTTCCTTACTTGTCTCTTCGACCTCATCACTAACATCCCTTGCCATCCTCCCAGCTCCCAATACACTGTTCTCCTTTCTCTTCCTCTCACCTGTCAATCTCTTCTCTGCCTCCGAACTTTTGCACTTGCTCTTAACCTCTTCCTGGAACACCTTGTCTCCAGATCTTCACATGCCCGGCTCCTTCACATCCCTCAAATCTCCACTCAAATGTCACCTCCTCAGAGAAGCCCTCCCAGACCACTTGAGTTCGTCACCCCCTCCCCACCCCATTGGTATTTTACCCCATCACGTGGTTCAATGAGCAGAGTGGGTCGTGGAGATGGAAGGGGCTTCAGAGATTTGGAAACAGGAGAAAACACAGCCAGGGGCTCTATGGAAGCAATTCCGAGGCTTCCCTGTAGACCAGAAAGCGCAGGCCACACTATGGATGGGGAAGAGGCTAGAGCAGCCAGGATTCCATCCCACGTCCCTGATTCACTGTACCCCGTGGTCCCAGCTGCAGGCCCAGCATTCCCTAAGGAACCCATGACTGTTTCTCTGGCACAGTTTAATCCTTTCCCTCATCGCTGGCCACACTCCTAATGATTTATTTCTAGGCTTGCAAACCCAGATCACAGCAGAGGCTAAGCAGGCATCATAAACAGCTCATGCGGGCCGTGTGTGAGATGTTAAAAGCACAGGCCTGGACGAGCTGACGTTCAGCTCCAGTCTAGGGGGTTGTCACAGACGAACACAGCCAGGGCTTCAGAATCCTTTTGAGAAGCAAGCTGGAAATCTGCATCCAGAGGGGAAGTAAATGTTGGCAGCTAATTCACTGTATGGGCCAAAGCAACCCACCCATGGGTCGGTGGAGCCCTCCAGCTGTCAGGGTGGCCTCCATTCACACTTGTCATGGCCACTCACCCTTCACTGGCAGCAAGTGGCAGGCTGTGGGGTATGCCTGTACCACCACCCATGATTTCATCGCTGCCTCATAAACACCTGTGTGGTAGGGACTGTTCTGACCCCCATTCTACAGATGATGAAACTGAGGCTCAGAGAGATGACATGATTATCCATGCCAGGGCTCAGCCTATATGTAGCACTCACTTGCGTGGCCCAAAAGCTGATGAGGCTCCAAACTCGGCACTAAGAGCTTCTACCTGCTTTGTCTGATTTCTTCTTCCAATCCTGCCCATTTCACACCAAGGAAGACCAAGTATCAGAGAGGTTAAGGAATGTACCAGAGGTCACCCAGCTCGCAAGAGCCAAGATTATAACCCAGCTCTAACATCAGTGTTTGCAGGTTAAACCCTTACTGTCTGTCCAGCTCTAATGTGAGCTTTGAAACGTTTGAATAACTGCAGAATCCTTCATAGTACCGAAACCATTATCTGTGTAAGCTCCTACTAAGTGTAAGCCTCTAAGAAGTGCTGGGACTTTGGGCCCTTCCCTGGAAAACTTGAATTGCAGCCGGGACCCTCAGATGGTATTTTTTGGAGGGAGTGGGATCCTCAAGAATCAGCTGACATCCTGGTAGCTGATTCATTTTAGTTGCCAACTCCTAAGCTTTGGTTCCTGGCTCCTGCCAGACCCCAGCACAGTTTGGAGGGTTCTAGAAGGAATCTGGAATCTGACCAGCAGCTTGGAGCTCAGGGAGGTTCCACCTGGTGTGTCTCTTTCAGTCTTCCACTCTGCCTTTCCTTGGTATGTAGAGGAAGGAAACTGGTGCTTGTTGAGGACCCATTGGATGCCAGGTACCCTCTATGTTATATCTCTGGGTGATACAGCTGCTTCCTGGCTGTGTGATCCTTGGCAAGTCACTTTACCTCCATGAATTTTAGTTACCTCGCCAGTAAAATGAAGATGAGAATTTTGTTAGCCAAGTCACGTTTTATTTGCCAGTGTCAGAAACCCAACCCAAACTGGCCTAATCAAAAAGGGGTACTGTGTGGTTCACGTATTGGTTCATGTAGTGAGGGGAGAGAAAGAAAGAGTGTGGAGAACTCACACCCACTCTTAAATGCTGCAGCCCCAAAGTGATATCTACATCATCCCCACACACAGCCCATTGGCCACAATTAGTCACATAGTTCTGCAGAGAAAGAGAGTTCTCGGTGCCCCCAGGAAGAAGACCAGAACCAGATAGGAGTGAGTGCTCGGAGGCTCTTCACACCAGGCATACACACACTGCTTTGCCGCAGTCAAAGATCTGAGGGTTCCTTTGCCAACCCACCAAGTGGAGACACCCCATTTTCCCTCGGGGCACTTCTGCCCCCAGGAAGTGTGATACTGCCTGGGGGCAGGAGAAGTGAGCCATATTGATTCAGAGACTAAACGCCAGTAAAATTTGATTTCTTTTACTATTTTTACACTAAAAAGTAGAAATGCCAGTATTTCGTCGCTTTTTTGGGTCTGCCTCCAATGCTTTTTAATTTTCAAAAACATATATCCCAATTATTTTATTCATTTTTTGTTTTATTGCGGTAAGAACACTTACCGTGACATGAGCCGTCTTAACAAAATGCTTAGTGTCCAATACAGTTGTTGACTCTAGGTGTAGTGCTGTCTGGCAGATCCCGAGAACTTGTTCATCAAATGCCAGTACTTTCTGTCTGCACCCCAGTCCATCACAGGTGCACAGACCCACGTTGGACACCATCTCCTTAGCCTGTCATGAAGCATTTTAGAAGTTTCAAAGCATTTACCGCTTCCCCATGAGGGAGACAGGGTATCGCTCATAGACCTTGCTGTCAGGGGAGGGAATGATGGGTATTACTTCTGGGCACAGTCCAGTGTGAATTCTCCATGCTCTACCTTCCCCTGCCTTTGCAAGGGTGGAGGCCATATACTGATAGGATAGAGCCACTGGATCCCTGAGTCACTGCTTGGAAGAAGAGACTGTGCTGGAGACCCAAAAGACTCTCTGTGGATTTTGCATGAGAAAGACCAGAGATACGAAGATACTTGCCTAAGGATGCCCAGCCAGAATTAGACAGTAGGTCTCTCGACCACCATGTCCACTTCACCTCTGTAGGAATCTCTAGTGAGACAAAAAAACTACATGAGAAACATCATTGTTAAGACACTCAAATGCCTCTTTCTAAATGCATATTGGACGTTAACCAGCAAATGTGACTATTGTCAGGAACGACCATTCACAGAGCCATCATTTTGACATTAGCCAGAGTGGAACCCAGTCCCAGCCTCCAGACTAACATATGTGGCTTCCTTGAGCAATCCCAGCCACCTTGGCCAAGCTCACAGAGACTATCTCCCCACTCCCCATCCTGCCTGACTCGGAAGGTAAGGGCACAGGTGTGTGGCTCAACAGAACCTGTGTATGCTGTCCTTGCCTAAGATTTCCCATACGCCTTGCTTTTTATTCAATACACTGCTCTCTGCAGCAGGAATGAACCGATGCCATTCATCACTGTTAAGGCTGACAGTCCTTTCCTCAGCTCCTCATGCTCTCAGCAAATATCAAGAATTGGCAATCACTCAAGCAGGAAGGACATTGCCCCACAATTCTCCCCCCCCCACCTCCTCCTTCTGCAGGGACCAGAGTCAAGTCCCCCACAATCACCAGAGGCGTTGTCCTCAGATGAGCAGGAGGTTGTAATGTCACTAGCTCCCAGAATTCCTGCTTTGGCAAGGCTCATGGCCTGTTTGGAAGAAGTTGCCCAACCCAGAGCTCATTGGGAAGAGTCAGGTCACCTAGAGGAGATGGTTACAGTGAGAGCATATGTTGAAAACCATAACCCAGACCTCAGGATGCTGGCATAAGAAAGGTTCTCACATGTTAAGAAATAAAGAGGGGCTTCAGAATCTAATAGATATGGGTTTAAACCCTGCCTCTGCCACTTCCCTAACTGTCACGTTGGATGCTGTCTTTCTAAGCCTCGGTTTCCCCAATTATAAAATGGGCGAGGGAGCACAGCACAACCTGCAGGTTGTTTTTAGGATGAAATGAGATCATTCGTTCCATAAATATGTATTAAGCACCTACTGTGTGCTCTGAGGATTCAAGATTGAGAAAAAAAATCAGACTCAACCCCTGCCCTAAACTTGCTTACATTCTACAGCGGTGGACATCATTGTAAAATTGCAAGTTGGACAGCGTTGTGAAGAGAAGGATATGGTACTAAGAGAGCCTGCAGTTGGGGATTTGACCTGGTTAGGGATGGTTTTTCTGAGGAGGTGATGCCAGAGCTGACACAAGAAGAATGAGTAAGAGTTAACCAGGCAGGATGGAGGGAAAAGCATTTCAAGCAGAAGGAACAGCTTGGCCAAAGGCCCTGTGGCAAGAAGGATCGTGGAGACTATGAGGGGCCAAAGGAAGGCTAATGTGCCTGAGCTGAAGGGCAAAGGGAACTGTGGAGCACAACCAGGCTGGAGAGTTAGACAGAGTATAGACTGACTGTTACATGAGACCCCAAAATACAATGGCTTAAACAAGATAGATGTTATGAGGCAGACCAGGAGTTGGTAAACTTTTTCAGTAAAGGGCCAGTGTAAGGCTGGGATTAGCTTCCATCTCAGACCCAAGATGGTTTCTCCAGCTCTGCTCATCACACCTGCTTCCCAGCCAGCAGGAAAGAAGAAAAAGAGAAAGGACGGGCATCATTCCTGTTCACATTCCATTGGCCAGACTTAGTCACATGGCCACATCTAACTGCAAGGGAAGCTGGGAAACGTCGTCTTATTCTGAGTAACCCTGTGTCCAGCTCAAACTCTATTACAATAGAAGAAGGAAGCATAGCTATTGGGGACATCTAGTGGTTTCTGCCACAGTGGGCCAGAGTGGCTTGGGGGAGACCGGAAAGATGTCCTTTTGCAGTGGTCCGAAGGGAGGTGATAGTGGTTTGGGACATGGTGGTGGCTTGCAGGTGAGAGAATGAAACAGATCTAAAGATGTGTGTGAGCCAGATTGGTGACAGACTGGATATGGGGGCAAATAATAGAGTGGGGTGTGGTAAGTGTGACCCCCCCTAGGTTCCTGGCTTATGCAATTGCTGCAGATCTTGTCTGGAAAGTTCTTTATATAAGGTAGCAGGTCAGTCAGTGGTTGCTGTCTTCAGAATTGCATCAGTTTAGGATTGCAAACCCAGTGCCTACAGAGACCTGACAGATATTGAAAGGCGTGAAGGGGCCTATGGCAAACTAGTGGGCCATGCCCACGGCAGCTGGCTCTTAAGCGCCAGCCAATGGTTGCCATCTGGGATGGAGGTTGAGTGTAGACACATCATCTGATTTACCCAGGGAGTCTGAAAATCTGGATTTTTATATGAAATCTCCCAGTTTTGAAACTTGGGCAAATAAGTACAAATGAATTTCTCAGCCCAACACCTCTGGTTGGATAATGCCTGGGACAACCCCAGCAATGCCAACGCACCTCGTTTCCACCTTTGTGACTCAGTTGCCCTCTCGTGGTAAAGGCCGCTGTTGCCGGCTCACCCCAAGGCCTCTCTCGGTTGTCCAAGCACACAGATCCCTGAATTCCTCTCCCTTTGTGTCCAGGAGCGCCCCCTGCAGGCTCCTGACTCGAATTTCTCATTAACCCCCAACCTGTGGCCACTTACCTGTGAGAGAGGAGGGCAAAACCATCAGCCTGCTCCCAATCCCCTTAATCGGATCAACACCAGTGACCCTTATAATTAAAACTCCCTGGCTGTAATCTCCCCATAAAGCTGGGGGAAGCGGAAACGCCATAAAAGGAGACAAAGGTTTGATGGCCCAGAAGCCGCTTCCTCCTATGCCCTTGAAAACATCTTGGGAGACTCCCAGACCTGAGATGGAGTCCCGGGTCTACCTCTTCCAAGTTGTATGGCCCTGGAAAAGTCACTTCATTCTCTGAGCCTCCATTGCATTCACTTGCTTGTTCATTCATTTTTCAACTATTTAGGAAACACTTATTCTGTGCCAGGTACTGTTTTGTGAGCTAGGGATGCAGTAGTGCAAGACAGAACCAGTCTGGGCCCTCAGGGATCTCACGTCCTCTTGTGAGATACAGGGGAGACTATTCCAGCTCAGCGAGCTCAGTGCTATGATGGGAGAAGCTCGGGGGCTGTGGGAGTTCAGAAGATGGCCGTACCCCACCCAGACCTGGGGGTCAGAGAAAGCTCCCTGGAACAAATGGCCTTGAGCTGAGGCCTCAATAGGGTGTAGGAATCATCTAGGAGAAGTGGGGGAGGAAGTTCACTCTAGGCAGAGGAAACAGCATGGGCGAGAATCTGGAGATATGAGCAACCATGGTGGTACGGCTTGGGAACTATAAGTGGTTTTGCCAGGCTTCAGTATGAAATATGCAATGGGAAATACAGGAAATGATCAGAGAAGAAAAAGGTGGTCTTACTCTAAAATCCAAATTTCTTTATCTTACCTCATCAGGTCCTCCTGCCTCTCCAACCTCATCTCCTTCCACTCTCCCCTTTGCTCACTCAGCCCCAGCCACGCCGACCATCTTTCTGTTGCTTGGCATGCCAACCTTATTCCTACCTCAGGGCCTTTGCACATGCTGTCCCTTCTGCCCAGAATGCTCAGATATTCCCATAACACACTCCCTATCCTGAAGTCTCAACAGCCAGGGCACCTCCTGAGAGAGGCCTGCCCTGACCACCCAGCCTCATGTGGACACCCCCAGTGCTTCTTTACTGATACCCCCAGGTTGCTTTTCTCAGTAACATAGCAGATAGCACTAACTGTCATCATTTTGCTCCTTTATTGGTTTATGGGTTTTTTTGGTCTGCCTCTCCCCACCAGCTACTTGAGTCCAAGGAAATTGTCTTTCTTATCCATGCTGCATCCCCAGCAACTAGCATAGCACTTAGTAAGTGCTCAATAAACATATGCCAACTAAACGCAGAGGAGTTGGGACTTGCTCCAAGAACATGGGGAGCCATTGCAAGGTTTACAGCAAGGCTCCTGCTTCTTTCCTGTGACCTGTCAACGTGGTTGTGAGGATTAAAGGCAATGGGATACTCTTTATGGAAAGCAGCTTTTTATTTAACTTTATTGAGGCTTATTTTACATACCATACAATTCACCCATTTCCAGTGTGCAAGTCAATTGTTTTTTTAGTAAATCTTCCAAATTGTGCAACCATTACCCTAAATCAGTTTCAGGACATTTTCCTCATCCCAATGAGATCCCTCATGCCCATTAACTGTTAATCCTATCCCCACCCTGGCAACCACTAATTTGCTTTCTGTCTCTATAGATTCGCTTTATCTGGACATTTCATAAAATGGAATCATACAGTAGGGGACCTTTTGTATCTGGCTTCTTTCACTTAGCATAATGTTTTGGCGCTTCCTCCATGTTGTAACACATATCATTACTTCAATCAATCCCTTTTATGGATGCATAATACTCATTTTATGGACATAGATAGCACAGTTTGATTTTGTAATCCTTAGTTGATGGACATTTGGGTTGATTCCACTTTTTGGCTATTATGAATAACACTGCTATGAGCATGCACATGTATGAAAAGCAGTGTGCGACCCCCAAATACTAGCTACAGCTCTCAGCTTGCCGGAGCTTCTAGTGTCACTATACAGATTTAACCCCAGTGAGCTGTGTGACCATGAACGAGTCACTTCCCTTCTCTGCTTGAGTCTGCCCATCTTCCAGAGAGGAGCCTGGGCCCTTTTCTGCATGGACATTCTGTGCCTCGTCCACATTCCTGGAAGAGCAGGGGATTGTACAGAGGAAATGATAAACAGTCTGTGTTGATTGCCAAAGGTGGACATCCCTGTGATCGGCCCTCAGAGCTGACAATTAGGATGAGAAGGGTCTGGCTTTTCCCAGATCTCTTCTCCTGGAAGACCAAAGCCGCCTCCCCCATTTGATGCAGAGCAGTGGGCTTCAGGATCCAGAACCTCCTTGCAGGGAGGGAATTTGGGGATAGCCTCTAAGTCTCTGGTCCTGGCTCCTGCCTCTGCTCCACGGGTTCCTGGAGTCCTGCCCAAACCTGATTGGGCTCAGATCCCAGGAAAGCAAGGCTGGAAATGCAGAGGTCTGGTCAGGGGCCTGAACCGAGGCCAAAAGTACTCAAGGTACTGGCTGGTCCGCCACTCCTGGGGCCCATCCCAGAGACCAGATCAACACTGTTCATTTGGGTTTGAGGCTGTTTGTAGAATGTCTGCTGCCTTAGCCAGGCCCTGGGGTCCGTAAACCTAGTCCTGGACCTCCAAAAACAACCTGTCTGGGGTTGGGAGTAGGGATCACAATGAATTACCCAAATAATAACTTAATAACGTATTATATGTTAAGTGGCTGTTATGTGATAAATGCTCAATTCCTTTCATTTTAGAAGTAAGAAAATGGAAGCTCAGAGAGGGGAAGTGACTTGTCCAAGGACACACAGCCAGGGAATAATAGTGTCAGGACTCAAACCCAAATCCCAAACCAACTTATAAATCAGTGTAAGCCTGTGGAGTAATAAAAGCAATAAAAGCTGACCTAAGGGCCTTATGAACTCATTGAATTCTCATTGCAGCCCTGCAATGACATACACCCCCATCTTACAGGTGAGAAAACTGAGGCACAGAGGGTTTAACTCACATTACGAAGTTCCCCAGCTAGGAAGTGTGGCTCTGACTCTAGGGGATCTAGAAGAGAGAACAATCTTGTGGGCAGGGCCAGGAGGGGTGGGTCAGGGAAGACCCTCAGGCTGCATTGCTGTACATGTTATTTGATGGTTTCGTGTGTACGCGCGTGCGTACACACACACACACACACACCAGGAAAAGGGCCTGATGTGTTCTGACCCTCCCAACCCAACCCTGAACAGCAGGTACCCCGCCCCCCAGGACCCAGTGGGGCCTCTGCCCCCCTTTTCTTCTTTCCTAGGCTGAGAGGAGGGGGGCAGGCACATTCGCAGGTACAAAGGGGGTGCCCGCCTTAGATCAACAGCCCTAAGGAGTATACAATGGCTGGGTGCATAATTCATGCGTTGGTCTGTCAGCAGACATCAATTATGTGGGCCTTCCCTGGAGTTGTCTGGGGTTAGAAATTGCAGCAGGCTTCCCCTGCCAGCCTCTGGGGGAAACATGACCTCCCAGCTCTTAAAGGAGCAGACCCCCCAGGGATCTGCTCCTTTTCCTGCGGGCTCCCTCCTAGCAGGAGTCAGAGGCTGCAGCAGCAACCTTGGGGCTCAGCCCAAGGCCCTGGCTGGCTGCCCCGTAACGTCAGACCCATTCTGTGCCTACTTAGCTGGTCCTGTGCTAGTAGTAGCTACATATGCACAATCTGCTTCCCCCCCACTCCATCCCTACAACTTACGTGGGGTTTCCTACAACTTACGTGGGGTTTTGACTATCAGTATATCCCAGGGTTTCTCAACCTTGGTACTGTTGACATTTGGGGCTGGATAATTCTTCATTGTGGGGCCATCTTGTGCATTGTAGGACATGTAACAGCATCCGGGGCTTCCACCAACTAGCAGCCAGTAACATCCCTTCCCAAGTTGCGCAACCCAAACATTTCTGTAGAATTTGCCAAATATCCCCTGGGGGTCAAAATCATCCCCAGTTAAGAGCCACTGTTACATCCACATTTTACAAATAAGGAAACTGAGGCCAGGAAGCTTTCAATGCCCAAGGCCACCCAGCCAATAAATGGCAGAGCTGAAATCCAGCTCCTAACCTCAATGTAGGAATTCCCAAAGTGCGCTGCCAAAATGTTTTATTCCAATGATCACATATTTATTTTAATGAATATTTAATACATATATCTCTATCATGCAGAAACAGCAGTTTATTTTAGCCTAAAATGAGCATAAAATTAAATAAAGAAAGTGAGTGGGGTTTGTTTATTTTGTTTTATTTTTGTTTTACTGTTCAAGGAAGAGTAGACTAGGTAGCAGAACACATACAATACGATGTCAAAACCAAGCAAAATGAAACAATAATTTGTCTAGGCGTGTATATATTGGTATTAAACACTATACCGAAAAGCAAAGGGATGGGAAAGAAATCTGATGATCGCTGGGGTGGAGAAACACGCACAGGAAGTGTCAGTGTTATTGTTACGTGCTCTGTTTCTTAACGTGGGTGGCAGCTTCACAGGTGTTCGATTATGGTTTGTAAATACAGTATATATATAAGGTAGATCTACTTTTGTACATATCAGATACTTCATTTTATAGTGATTACAGAATTTGTCTTGCTCAATGAGTGTAAATCAAGAAAGTAAAACTCAAGAGCTTTGTTTAAGACATGGGACATGTCGGACATGACTAGAGAAAAAAAAAAAAAATCAAGACGTTGGTAGAACTGAGGCTGGGGAAACACTACATCCCGTAATGCTCCCTTTCGTATTCTGAGCTGGCCTAGAAACACCCCAGAGCTCTCTTGCTGGCTGTGGTGTCCTCAGTGCGTCACATATATGAGATCAATAAATAGTTGCCAAATTAAAAACTGAATGCAGGTCCTGACCCTTCCACTCATAGCTCTGCAAACTTGCGCAGCAGCCAACGAACAGTTTGGGAGCGTGGCGAGGTGCTGAGCTTGCAGAGATAAGCCTCAGAACTCGTCCCTGTCCTGCTTAGAGCTCTCAGATACTGGGCAGCAACGGACACACACACCCTGTAACGGGACGTGTGTGATAAGCAGCCCAAGGCATGGCAAAATGACAAAGGAGCTCAAAGGATGGAGTGTCCAGCCCTGCCTGGGGAAAGTAGGGAGGACTTCAGAGGGGACAGGATGGAGCACGTGGTTGGGTTTTAAAAGATGGATTAGAGTTCACCGGGTGGAAAGGAAGAGGCACAGACATGCAGAATTGACCAATAGTCATGTGTGGCTACAGAAACTTGAAGTTTGGGAACCTGTGGCAGGAGAAGCCAGAGAGGGGACAGTCAAATGCAGAGAGACTTGACAACCATGTGTCCTGATTGGGGATTCACTGCAGGGGACAGAAGCTTCTCACACTCACCTAAGCAGCGTTTATGTACAGGATACAGCAGACTGTTCCAGAACAAGAACAGGAAGCAAAGACTAGCTGGGCCACTTGGAGGTGGGGTGGTCTGGGCTGACGGGTGGTGTGGGCTGAGACACTCCCCCAGGGTGATAACTGGCATTCATCAGACACTCACTAAGTGCTGCTGGAAACTGTCCTAAGTGCTTTGCATGTCTTAATGCATTTCATATTCACAGCAACTCTCTGAAGTAGATACTGTTATCATCCCATTTTGCAGATGAGGAGACTGAGGCATAAAGAGGTTAAATAACTGGCTGAAGGTAAGGAAGTAGCAGAGCTGGGACTTGAACCCAAAATAGCTTGATACAAGAGCCCAAGCTCTTAACTGCTGCCCTCTACACCCTTTCTTGACTCTCCTATGTCCTCACTCCTCCGTCTCTCTGCCCCTTCCCTTTATTCTTGGGCTTTTCTCAAAGGTTTGGCTTTCTCTGATCTTTTTAAATTGCTTCTCTGTCCCCTACAACTTGAGAGACACTTGCTTGAATCTTGGGCTGATCACGAAGCCAGCTGAAGCCTAGATTGTACTTGACCGTTTAACTTGGAGTCTCACCATCCCACAATCCGTTCACCTCCCTGGATCCCTGAGCTCAGAGTGTCAACAGTGGGTTGGCTGAGCCCAGCCTGGATTTTCTGCCTATCTCTGGGCCAGTCAGCAGCAGCCAGGATCAAATGGTACAAGCCTGGTGACCAGCCCAGCCCTTCAGCAGGAGCAGCAGAAGGAGAGGGCAGGTCTCCGAGAAGAGGACACATGGGGGCAGGAGGGCTGATAGACAAGTGTAAGGGTTTAAATTTTGTCCTGAAAAGTCCTAGAAATGTATTAAGCAGGAGAGTGATGTGATTGGATTTGTATTTTTGAAAAAAGACCCTCAGAGCAACTTGGTACATCTGCTTGCATTTCTGTATAAACTGCAGGCTGGGCTAGTTTCCATTAATTTCAACGTTAATTTCCAACATCCAGTAAGCCCTTTCTCTGGCCCAAACCATCTTCTTGATCCAGGGGACACAAAGGTAATTAATTAAACTGTGGTCCTGAGCCTCAAAAAGTCCATAGTCCCAATCGTAAGTTAATAACATGGATCCTGGATATCTGCGCCTGCCTGGGAATCACCTGCAAAATTTTGTGTGTCTAGCAAAAGGGCCCATAGCTTTCGTCTGATTTCTAACATGGCCTTAAGTTAAAATCCCGTCTTTGCCACCTAACTAGCTTTGGAAGCTGAAGTTTCTTCATCTGTTCATTGGAGATGCAATACTTACTGGGGGTTTTGTTAAGAATGAACTAAGGTATTGTATGGAAAGTGCTTATAAGCACAATGCCTAGCATAGAATGAACACCTAGTAAAGGGTGATTATTTTTATTATCATTAGCATCATGTCATGAAAGCAGTACCCCACCCCATAATAGTTATGAACCACTGGTCAGCAAACTGTTCAGCAAGTCAAATTCATCCACTGCCTCTTTTTGTCAATAAAGTTTTATTGAAACACATTTACACCCATCCATTTATATATGATCTAGGGCTGCTGCCACACTACAGCTGCAGAGTTGCGTAGCTGCAACAAATAATTCATGGGCTTCCAAGCCTAAAATATTTGCTATCTGACCCTTCATAGAAAAAGTTTTCCAGCCCCTGGGCTAGATCATTTCAATGTTCTGAACCAGTTTCCACATCTGCACAATAAATGGATTTG
The DNA here is from genome assembly GCF_036562045.2 of Rhinolophus sinicus. Taxonomy (NCBI): domain Eukaryota; kingdom Metazoa; phylum Chordata; class Mammalia; order Chiroptera; family Rhinolophidae; genus Rhinolophus; species Rhinolophus sinicus. The sequence continues at coordinate 26,236,185 of NC_133762.1, forward strand.
AATAAATTATTTTTTTAGCTCAGCTGTCCAATCATTCAGTGACTAGTGAAATGTGAAATGCTCCTGAACATTGAGGAGCTTCCTGCAGACCCAGGTATTAGCGTGATCACGCCGTTCATGGTTGATAACTAAATCCCTCTTTTTCTCCAACTCTCTTCTCGCAGATCCTTGCCATAATTTCCATCATGTTCATCGTCCTGTCCACCATTGCCCTGTCACTCAACACGCTGCCTGAGCTGCAGAGCCTTGATGAGTTTGGCCAGGCCACAGACAACCCCCAGCTGGCCCACGTGGAGGCCGTGTGCATTGCCTGGTTCACCATGGAGTACCTGCTACGGTTCCTGTCTTCGCCCAAGAAGTGGAAGTTCTTCAAGGGCCCACTCAACGCCATTGACTTGCTGGCCATCCTGCCGTACTATGTCACCATCTTCCTCACCGAGTCCAACAAGAGCGTGCTGCAGTTCCAGAATGTCCGTCGCGTGGTCCAGATCTTCCGCATCATGAGGATTCTCCGCATCCTGAAGCTCGCCCGCCACTCGACCGGCCTCCAGTCCCTGGGCTTCACCCTGCGGAGGAGCTACAACGAGCTGGGTTTGCTCATTCTCTTCCTTGCCATGGGCATCATGATCTTCTCCAGCCTTGTCTTCTTTGCAGAGAAGGATGAGGAGGACACCAAGTTCAAAAGCATCCCAGCCTCTTTCTGGTGGGCTACTATCACCATGACAACTGTCGGGTATGGAGACATCTACCCCAAGACTCTCCTGGGGAAAATTGTGGGGGGACTCTGCTGCATCGCGGGGGTCCTGGTGATTGCGCTTCCCATCCCCATCATTGTCAATAACTTCTCTGAGTTCTACAAGGAGCAGAAGAGGCAGGAGAAAGCAATCAAGCGGAGAGAGGCTCTGGAGAGAGCCAAGAGGAATGGCAGCATTGTATCCATGAACATGAAGGATGCTTTTGCCCGCAGCATCGAGATGATGGACATTGAAGTTGAGAAAAATGGAGAGAACATGGGGAAGAAGGACAAAGTACAAGATAATCACTTGTCTCCCAACAAGTGGAAATGGACAAAGAGGACACTCTCTGAAACCAGCTCAAGTAAGTCCTTTGAAACCAAGGAGCAGGGATCACCTGAGAAGGCCAGATCGTCTTCTAGTCCTCAGCACCTGAACGTCCAGCAGTTGGAAGACATGTACAATAAGATGGCCAAGACCCAATCTCAGCCCATCCTTAATACCAAGGAGTTAGCAACACAGAGCAAACCAAAGGAAGAACTTGAAATGGAGAGTATCCCCAGCCCCATAGCCCCTCTGCCCACTCGCACAGAAGGGGTCATCGATATGCGCAGCATGTCGAGCATCGATAGCTTCATTAGCTGTGCCACAGACTTCCCTGAGGCCACCAGATTCTCCCACAGCCCTTTGGCCTCACTCCCCAGCAAGACTGGGGGCAGCATGGCCCCTGAGACGGTCTGGCGGGGAGCTCTGGGCGCCAGTGGTGGTAGGATTGTAGAGGCCAACCCCACCGCTGATGCCAGCCAGCACTCTGCTTTCTTTATCGAGAGCCCTAAGAGTTCCATGAAAACCAACAACCCCTTGAAGCTTCGAGCACTGAAAGTCAACTTCATGGATGGTGATCCCAGTCCATTTGTCCCCGTTCTGGGGATGTACCACGACTCTCTCAGGAACCGGGGGGGTGCGGCAGCTGCCGTCGCTGGACTAGAATGTGCCACACTCTTGGACAGGCCTGTGATGAGTACGGAGTCCTCCATCTACACCACAGCAAGTGCTAGGACACCCCCCCGGTCACCTGAGAAACACACAGCAATAGCATTCAACTTCGAAGCGGGTGTCCACCAGTACATTGACGCCGACACAGATGACGAAGGGCAGGTGCTGTACAGTGTGGACTCCAGCCCTCCCAGGAGCCTCCAGGGCAGGACCAGTCCCAAGTTCAGTGTCGGGACGAGATCGGAGAAGAACCACTTGGAAAGTTCGCCCTTACCCACCTCCCCTAAGTTTTTAAGGCAGAACTGTATTTATTCTACAGAACCATTGACTGGAAAAGCCCCCAGTGGTCAGGAAAAGTGCAAACTTGAGAACCACATCTCCCCCGATGTCCACGTGTTGCCAGGGGGCGGAGCCCCTGGAAGCACCCGGGATCCCAGCATCTGAACTGCGGGGAGCACTGCTCAGCTTACCTGCCACAGAGCTTTTCTGCATGAACTCTGAAACAGAAAGGCTCTGCAAAGCCCCAGAAAGAAGAGACAGACTCCAGAGGAAACTCTCTCAGACTCTGAGAGTCACGACAGGTCCATCAGAAGGAAGCTGGCCAAGCCATGGGATATGGCGCCTGGTTGTAACAACTCCACTGCCCTCTTGGGGAGATGACACGAGCAGAACTCGCAGCCGCCACTACCACATTCTGGACATAACCAAGGCCACCTACTCCCCATTCTTCTCTCGTGGCTCTCCATCACAGCCTCTGGGAGCAACACCTCCATCCCTCTGGCTTCCACTGGAGAAGGATGCTGGAACGAGTGGCTGGTATTGAAAGAGGGGGTTGACCAATTTGGTTTTGGGTGTTGCCTGGCCACCTCTAGGAACTCCTCTCCATCACCTCCTGGATGGATCCCCCTGTTTGAAGGCCACAGGGAAGGCTTATGTCTGCACCACAAGCCATGATCCCAGCGCAAAACCCTCACTCAAACGTCTTCATTAACTTCAGTATTTCGTAACACCTGAGATTTTATTTTGAGATATCATCAGGGTGAGTTGCACCACTTGTACTCAATTCTAATTGCCCTCTGGCAATCTGGGAAGGGTTCAGAAGGCAGGCACTCAGCCAACAGTCTGAACTCTGAGTATTGCTTGAGGGTTGCTATAGAAGGAAAATGTTTTCTGTACGTCACTAGTGTAGACTCAAAAGATATGCAAGTGTCAAATATGCAAAAGAAATAGTTTATTCAAAAAGACTGTATGTTACTGAAGAACAGAATAAAATCTGATTTTTTTTATTTTTATTTTTTATTTTTTACCTGCAAAATGAAAGAAAGAAAAAATCCTCAATTGAAATGCCCAGTTCAGACTTTTGAATACTTCCTGCTGCGGCAGGGAAAGCATCTACTATAATAGCAATGTGGGTTTGTTTCCTGTGGTATTCAAGTTAAAATAAAAAACACTTTATGTCTTTCAAAAATAGGTTCTACCAGGGACAGTGTCAACATCTTGCACTTTAAAACAAGCACTATTTCCCGCGGGCCACTTTTTGGGACTACAGGTGGGTTGATGCTACGTGCCTGTGTCTGGCCACAGTGGGTGACATTGTGCTGGTATTGCGGTCTGCTATGTCAGTCTGTGGGCACCTTCCCTGCCCCTCTGGAGCTTCCTCTTTCCCCACTTGCAAGGAGGGGTACTTGGCCCTGGAGTGGGGCTACTCAGAAAGTCATGTGTACAGGAAACATGCACATCTCAGAAGAATACAATAGACAGTTGGACTTGGGGTGTTTTCCTCTGTTCTTTCTTGTCAACCAGCTGTTGGTGTGTTTTCAGTGTCACTGTCTGTATTAAAAGCTCAGCTCTCCTTTCTGCAGCCATCAATGCAGCCAGTACAGACAAAAGCAATAAGTATTTGTGTGCATTGTGAGCAGTTCCGGTGTATTTCTTGGTGTTGGTCTTCCTGTCCTAGTTTGATGAACTGGCATTGGTTTGCTTGGACTGCAGTCCGACAGCACGGTGGTGCTGGCTAGTCCTCAGTCCAGTAACTTTGGGTTGAGCCACTGGTTAGCGTGATGCCATGTTATTGATCTGCCTGTTTTTAGTACAATGGACTGATGTTGTTCTCTTAATATGATTTTGATGGACGATGTCCCAAGTATAATAGTGTAGATCTGTCAGTCCTCAACTGTAACAGGGATGTGTCTTCCCGATGGAACAAAACATGCTGTCGTTCAGCTGTCCTTCATACAATATGTTATTGGTCTGCCTGTTGGTACAATGGCACAATCCACCTGTCAGTACGCCAATATCACAGAGTCATTCTGCCTGCCCTCCTTACAGTGACATGAGGTTGCGCCACCTGTCACAGGTATGATGACATGCGGTCATTCCACCACCCTTAAACATGCGTGTTCTCTGCTGAATATGCACCCAGGTCACACTGCTTCTCAGCGTCTCCAAGGACTGTGGATCCCTCCAAGAGGGGACAGTCCCGTTCCTTGCTGCATTAACAAAGAAAATGCATGCCCAAGTATCTTGACTCTTCCGAGGTATCTTCAGAGTACTCTGATAGCAAATGCCAAGGGACTTAAGGGACAGAGAAAGTGTGAGGTCATCCTGGGCTAGTGACACACCAGAGAGAGGAGACAGCAGCACTCCCAGGGGGCTTTGCCGAGCACACAGTGTGGGCTGGGGGCTTATGGAGGAATGGCCAAGGGACAGTCCTCCCGGGGCCATTTCACGTGTCTCTTCTTTGTTTTCGTCACCATTTATGTCCGCCATCAGCACAAATGTGAAAATTCAGGGAAAACAAACAAATGCTTTTTGATAAAAGTAAATAGTTGTGATTTCTGATTCAGATATTTTTAGAGCTGATGCTATCTGTAAAAATTAATAATATTAATAATAATATAGTCTATTTTACATATCAGCAAAGTGAACATGTTGAAATATAGCCATATATAGTGAGAAGGAACTTACCACCCCTTCTTCAAATCAAGGCATTTCATTTGTTGGTTGAAGCAGACGAGAAGTGTATAGATTGAAAATGATTTTTTTCTTTTTTTCTTTTTTTTTAAACTAATAACCAATTGGTGCAACTCTCCTTGTAACCAAAGGCCCTTTCTGCCTTGTGTGGTCACACAGGACTTAGCCCTTCCTTCCTTGTGTATTTTGTCTGACCTTAAAGTAGCATTTTATTGAGTTACTTTTGAAGGACGAATTCAGAAGTATTAAGAACCTACCTTTTCAGGCTTAATAGAGTTCTTATAGAAACAGAATAACTGAAACTCAGCATACACTATGCTTAGAAAGTATTGCGTTTTGTTTTGGGTATTTCTTTTCTTTTACTTGTGTATGTATTGTGGGAATATAGCTTTTACCCTGTGCCCGATTCAAAATAGAGTGCTGTAAGTTTACCTAGGCCCCCTCCTGCCAAACAGGAACATACCGAGATCTTTAATATGTGTACTCCCTACCTGTAACTGTGTATATGCACTGGGAAATCTACCTAAGAGTCTCCACTGAGAAGCGAACCATGATCGATGTGTCTCGATGGAGGAGAGGAAAGTAATGGTATGGAGGCAGCTACTGCTTTGACTTGGTTGTCTATGTCCCAGCCATTCCTGAACCAATGAACATGGGAAGAAAAAAAAAAGTCAACTCAAAGAAACGAGACTAGCGGCTGGAGGTGGATGGATACCTGGTCCCTTTGGCAAACTCAGTGGAACTTGTCAAGAACCCAGCAGAACTTGAGTTCCAACTTCCACCATTATCAGAAAGGGCTAGGGACCAGGTAGATATGTGTCCCAATCACACAGGGGAGAGTCTGTGACCAGCAGACAGAGGTGGGCAAACTCTGAAGGAGTCCATTTCTTCACCTTTTTATCTTTGGGTAAAGAAAAACAACTGGACTTTGGTGCAGTGGATTTCTCAGTGCCTTCTTTAGGAATTTTATCTTAAGCACACTTAATGGGGAAAGAAACAGGTGGAGAGAATATTTGTTCCCGTGAAACCCCTTTCTCTAAAAGCATTGGGGATTGAGAAGGAAGAAGAAGATGGGGAAACAGCAAAATCCCAAGGAGGCCATTTCCTTTCAACCCACCCGACTTGCCCCTGAGAATTGCTGGTGATACAAACTTTTTCTAACTCATTCCCAATCTCTCCACCGTGTCTTAGTAACTGTAGCCTCGTTTCTGCCCTTTCTCTTAATAAGACTCACGTTTCTAAGGAGAAAAAAACAAAACAGTATTCTCTTCTGTAAAACTATTATGTATTGTTGATGTTTGTAAGTATTGTATATTTCTGTCTTGCTCCAAGTCATGGCTGGAGTGTCTAGTCTATGGACAAGGAGAAATTTAAAATTCACCATGGACAAGGGTCACTAAAGCCAGGTTTCTATCTCTCTCCTTTCCTTATTTCTCTGCCAACTAATCCCAGGCTTCAGCCTCCAATCAAGCAACTTTGAATCAAATGAGAGCATGGTGAAACGCCTCTAAGATTCTTTGGGAAAGGACTTTTTCTGTGGCTGCGCAGTTGGCAGGAGGAAGAAGGGGTCTGCCTGAGCCGCCAGCAGGACAGTGGAGAGCTTCCAGCCCTGAGCGGAAGTTTCCTCACCTCTCACTGCTTATATGACAACATCCAAATGCTTTCACTCAGCCTGGGTGATCCAACCCAGCCCGGGCTACACCCAGAAATAAGAGTTACCTCTGCATTTTCTGTTGCCATTTTTCTGGCGCTAGAAGAATCTGATGCATGACTACATCATAGGCTGTCCATGCATCTCAGAGTAGTTTATTTTTCTGTTCAGATTTTATATATATATATATATATATATATATATATATATATATATATATCAAATTTATAATAGAGCCATTGAGTGTAAGTTCTGCTTTTGTAATATTGAGTAACATCTTAGGAGGTTTGTTGTTGGTAGTTATCATAGCTGATATTTTCCGGTCTTTTTTGTTTACTCCCATTGCCCCTGGGGTTGCTGTTTCTCTTCTTCCCTTTGATTCTGATTTTCTGTGGGTGGGGAAAGACTTTAGGGCCTGACTTCCTCCTGCAGACGTTTCCTGACACTAGGCCTAGGGTCTGTTGACACTGTTACTTTCTTCATTCTGTCTGTGTGTTTCTCCTCCTTATTGTTCTTAAGAATCCAGGGCTCGGGTGCAGGACTAAGAGCAGGGAAAGGAGGGCTACAGACAACTCTCAAAATCAGGATGGGATGTGGACTGGTTTAGCTTATCCCCCATAGGCCTTTGGGGACCTGAGGGGACTGAGTTTTTTCATCTTCCAAGATTTCAGAACCAAAAATCTCATGCAAGCCAACTTCCCACGAGCATTTCTGAGATCCAGAACACACCCGAGCCCCTCCTGGCTGGCCTGTTGCCATGTCCAGCACCTGCTCCCTGTGACATCCATTGGGTCTGAAGGACAGAACATTTTCTGGTTCTTGTGAATCTCTGAGAATATACTGCGCTTCAGATCTCACCACCTATTTATCAGCTCCTCATTTCAATCCATTTCCAGCAGCCTCACCAAAAAAACAGTGGCCAGACAGCCAAACCCTGAGAAGACATGTCCCCCAAATCTGCCATTTCATCTCCCTTTCCCTTTCCAGCTGCTGGCTCCATGGAGTCACAGATGTATGACAAGGGCAGCTTCCACCTATCCAGACCTCAGGGAGTTTCTGGACTGTCCTGATCATGAATTCCACCAAGCGGTTTCCAGCCTTGGATGGGCAGAGGACATCTCACGAAGCAGGATCTTCAGCAGAAAGTAGTTCTCCATCCATCGACTCATGCAGGAAGAGGAAGAAAGCTCAGATAATCTCCAACTTGCATTCATTTAGGTTTTCATATCCCACCTGCCTCACTGTCAGTTTCAGGGCTCCCGCCTCCTCCGAGATCAGAGATCTGAGCCAAATCAGGACCCCCAGATGGCAGTGAGCCATCCCCACTGGAACCACCTCAAGAGGAAACCAAACTCAACTACAAATCTATTATTCTGGACTAAAAGCCTAATCAGAGCTCACAGCCTACCCTCCACCCCCACCCCCACCCCAAATTCCTGGTAACCTGGTTTGAACCAGAGCCAAACAAAACAGACAACATTTTTTAAAACTTCTGCACAAGAACAACAATAAACTTGTTTTCCCCTGTAGTTTGCTAGGTGTAATGCCCAAATAAACAAACACCTTTGCCTGCAACTATTTTAAGCTAGAAAGAGGGTGTATAGTTTGGGTTTCCATTCACTGTCCCTGATATTGTCTTAACCTGGAATTTCAACTGAACTCCCCAAAACGTCAGCTTGAATAAATGGGTTTGGGAGGGGCTCAGTAAATCACTTGGCCTCTTATCTTCGCCTCTAATCCTAACTCCATTCCTCTCTGCAAAGATCCTGAAAAGCTCTAAAGCCTGGCTAGGATGGGGTAAAGTGGGGCGGTTCACCTGGAGAAGAAACCACCTGCCTGCAGGATGGCTGCATGCACGTCTCTGATAGTTCCTCTTGCATGAGAGGAACAGGGCGGTCAATTGCAGGTCAAATCAAGGAAGCACTTCTAACAGGTGGGGCTACCTAACCATGGGACTTGATGCCATGTTGGGTAATGAGCACCTTGACGCCACAGGTGTTTCTTTAGAAGCTGTGAATGTTGCAGAGGGAACCTAGCATTGCATGGCAACTGGACTGAACAATCAGGGAAATTCTCCCTCCCTCTGTTTTCTGGTGTGTGTGCGTGTGTGTGTTGAACATCTGGGCACAGACTCAAGCCACTGAGGCAAAGGCAGGGAGCGCAGTTAGCAGGAACTCAAATGCTAGTATCTGGAGCTTCCAGAGAAGATGCCAGGTTGGGAAGGTGGCAGAGCATACCCTGTTCCCTCCTTGCTCCCTATCTTGAACAGTTTCAATGACCCTGTCAATCACCCATCCGACCCATCCCCAGTGCCCTCACAGAAACTACATCGGGTGGGATTGACACTCATGCTACCTTCCCGCAGGCCAGTCAAGAAGCAATCCCTTCTCTGGCTGGCTGTCTCATGGTGCTTCAGCCCTTCTGTCCAGACCGTGTGTCCTCGTAGGCCTAAGGCTTTCTGTACAAGAGACACAATTATCTTTTACCCATTAGCCAGCTGCCAAATGAACAAACTGCCCAGGCAATAGCAAATGGCACCATTCCCAAAGGGCTTTTTTTTTTTTCCTCCCTGGCAAATAAAACAGGAAATCCCATTCAAATCCTTTGAAAGTCCCCACCAGATGAAGTAAGTCCAGAAGGACCAAAAGAGAGAGGCAGCTGTAATCCGGTTTTACAGCAGAAACAAGTCTTCGGCTGTCTCCAGGCAAAATACCATCTCCCACATCTGTAGCCCCTTCCCAAGTGGGTCTAGCTAGTGCGTTCTTTAACTAGAACATTGGACAAAAAGAGGGTTTAGAGTCCCCCTTAATTGTGTATGGTGGGTTTGGAAAAGGTGGGGTTTCATCCTCAGGGTGACCGCAAGTCCACATAAGTCTCAGGTTGTTTTGTCATGAGGTGAGGCAGGATGATAGGTTTGAATGGACAGACTGAGCAGCTCCCAGTTTCCAAGATCCCCACGAGGCTGTCCTGCAGGAATAGCTCAAGTTAGTGGCTGCAATGACATGACAATCCTGGAAAATGAAGAAAACTCCCAATTCTGTCCCATTGGGATACTCTTGAGGGTCATGCGTGGATCGCCCCTTCCTTCCTGCCTCCTTGAGCTAATTCAGGTTTGGAAAACAAGGAGGAAAGCACAAGGGAAGATGCCCAAGAGATTTGGACTTCTCCATGGCTTGGTTCACGGCCTCTGATCTTCACTAGAGCTTTGGGTTCTCTATTAGATGGGCTTGATCTCTGAGCTCGGTATGCCTGGTGGGTGGGGAAGGGGAAGATCGGCAGCTGCTGGGCTGGCAGCTGGCACTTTGCTTTCCAGACCTAGCCTGGCTTTCATCCAAGGTCAAGGGCTAGGTACACCATTTCCTGCACCAGGAACTCAGGGTTATCCCCCGATGTATGCCCTTGGCACACAGTGGTCACCCAACCTGTGTGTGTTTTCTTTTCTTTTTTGAATGAGTGAATGTGTAAAATGATTCACTTCTGAGTGAGTGAATGATGAGTGAATGTGTGAGTGATTAGAGGAGTTTATTAGTTCTTACCTGGCTTGAGGTATTGCTAATTGGGTAGAAATGAGAAATGGGAGGCCCCTCCCACTGAAGCCCATAACAGCCCCACCGCCATCTGTTCTTTCACTCAATCGGGGACCAGCATCATGTCCAAATTTGACATTTGTCTGCCCGAGGGGCCACGGGCTTCTCAGAGCTACACTTTCAGGGGCCCCTGGGGTAACTCCAGCCTCCTTCCTACTCTCCTACTCTGCATTTTCAGCCTCACATTCTAGTTTAGCTCACACATAGCCCATGGGGAGACCACAAAGTGGTTCTCCAATGAGCAAAGCCAAGGGTCCAAAGTAGGTGTTTTCCCTGGTTTGGGACTGGCTGGGGGCAGGAATGTGCGAGCTGACATCTGGAAACTGGATCGCATTCCCTGAGCCATGGGAGTCCAGCTGGAAAAGAGGGCCAGCCTGTCCTCCAGCTTTTAGAGCCAATGTCTTCCTATTTTCTGAGCCCCAGTGCCCCCATGGTAGCATGCGCCCGATCCCTTTAGCTAAGACCATCTGTCTCTCCCAGGAACTGTAGTGTGAAGTGGAGGCTTTTCCGCCAGCAAAGCCATTCTGATCGCCCCGCCCATGATGGTGGCCAAGCCAATCACATTAGCCATAAATGACCAATGTCCTTAGCGCTCTTTTCTTGGGGTCATGTTCTTGGGTTCTGTTCATCTCTAATCAGTTGACGTCTCTAGTCCTTCCTGTAAAGGCAAAAAATGAGCATTACACACACACACACACACACACACACACACACACACACAGAAACCAAACAACAAAAACCCAGTGTCTTTTTATGCATGTGATGAGATGAAATTGTGACCTCCAGCTGCTGTCCTGTCTTGTAAAATGCGTCCAAATGTTTAAGAATTTCTAAGCAAATGGTCCCTTAATGAAGTCTGCAGAGTTCAATAAAAAGGTACGGAGAAAACAAGCAGAGTGGAGTTTGTTTTCTTTTCTGGGCACCGTGAGGCAGGAGTGTGAAAATCTGTATGGGAGGCTGAATCTGGGGACCTGGAGGGGCAGCGCAGGTTGAAGGAGACACGGTATGAAAATGTAACTGGCTTGTCATCCCAATATGCAAGCAGTGGTAACCCTATGCAGTACTCATGGACCAACGCCCCAGTTCTGGTCATTTGGCTTTCATGTCACTGATACCTGGGTGTTCTTGGCCTTACTATCTCTCTCTCCCTCTCTCTCTCATAAAAAAATGTCTCACAATGCCTACAGGGGCCACACACTCAACTCTCACAATCCATCCTCTCCTCTGCTTTGTAGTTCTCCATGACACCTACCACCTCTGACACAGTATATTTTATTTATTGACTTTGTTTTTTTGTTTACCTCCCTCCAATAGGACATACATTCCTCCCTCCAATAGAACATAAATTGGGAAACTGAAAAGCAAAGAGAACAAAAATTGAAACAGAACAGAATAGCCGAGGACTGTGTATGTGTCTGTGTGTTTGTTTCACTTTGTGTAATTTTACCCCTCACAAAAAGTGCTCTGCACTTTGCTTTTTTCATTTCATAATGTATATCTTGAAAATCATTCTGTATTAATACACAAAGAGCTTCCTCGTTCTTTTGTGAGCCTATGTCATGCCCTATTGTACAAAGTAATTGCTAGTCTCCTACAGCTGAGTGTTCGGGTTGCTTCCAAACTTTTGCTATAACAAACAGTGCTGAAATGAATGACCTGTCAGCAGTTCCTGTGGGCTCTGCCTTCAAAATAGATCTGGAAGCTGCACTGCTCCCCTCTCCACTGCCACAGCTCTGGGCCATGCCATCACTCTCTATTGTCTAATGATTGCAGCAGCCTCCAGACCTGGCTCCCTATTTCTGCCCTTGATCCCTTTCAAGCTCTTCTCAACACAGTGGCCAGAGGGATCCTGTCATTCTAATCATATCACTTTGCTTTCAAAGCCTTCCAAAGTCTTCCCATCACATTTGAATAAAATCTAAAGTCCTTGGCATGGTCTATAAGGCCATACATCTCGGGGCCCCTGCCTGCCTCTTTGATTTCACTTCCCCCTGCTCTCCTCTAAGGGTGCTCTGCTCCACTTTCACTGGCTTCCTCACTGTTCCTCAAACATGCCCACCATGGACTCACTTAATATCACCCCTTTCCAGCTCCTCTCCCAGGCCCCTCTACCCTCTCTAACCTCCTGTCTTACTATTCTTTCCCTCCCTCACTCCCCTTCAGACACATTGGCCATTAGTCAATTTTCCAATACACCAAGAATACTACCACTCCAGGGCCTTTGCTTGGGCTGGCCCTTCTAACTGGAACATCCTTTCCAGGCTAACTACATGGCTCCCTCCTTCCAATAGCATATAAATTCCTCCCTCCAGTAGAACATGAATTCAAAAACTGAAAAGCAAAGAGAACAAGGACTGGAAAAAAAAAAAAAAAAGAACAGACTATTCAAGGACTGCAGGACAACTACAAAAAGGTGCAATATATGCATAATGGGAATGCAACACACAGAAGAAAGAGAGAAAGGAACAAAAGAAATATTTGCTACAATAATGACTGAGAATTTCAGCAAATTAATGTCAGACACCAAACCACAGATCCAGGAAGCCTAGAGAATACTAAGTAGGATAAATATCTAAAAAAACTACACGTAGGCATGTCATTTTCAAACTACATAAAAATCAAAGATGAGAAAAAAATCCTGAAAGAAGCCGGGGTTGGGGGGCATGGCAGGGGGGAATGTCACCTGTAGAGGAACAAAGATAAGAATGACATCCAACTTCTTCTCAGAAACCATGCAAGCAAGAAGACAGTGAAATGAAATATTTAGTGTTGAGAGAAATAAAACACCAACCTAGAATTCTGTACCCTGAAAAATTATCCTTCAAAAGTGGAAGAGCAATAACAACTTTCTCAGACAAACAAAAATTTAAGGAAGTTGTTGCCAGTACACTGCCTTGCAAGAAATGTTAAAAGACGTTCCTTAGAGAGAAGGAAAATGATATAGGTCAGAAACTCGAATCTACATAAAAAAGAAAAACCATCAAAGAAGGAATAAGTGAAGGTAAAATAAAAACTTTTCTTTTTCTTATTCTTAATTGATCTAGCAATAACAGTTTGTCCAAAATAATATTAACAATGTGTTCAATTGTGTATGCTCATGTATATATTTTATATATACAATACGTATATAAACATATACATGTATGCTTATATATAAGTGAAATGAATTACAGAAATGACACAAAGGACAGAAGGGGAAAATTGGGATTCTTATATTATTATTATTAGATGCTCACACTACCAGTGAAGTGATATAGTGTTATTTGAAAGTGGACTGTATTAGTTGTAAATGTATACTGCAAACTCTAGAGCAACCACTAAAAAAAGTTTTTTAAAAAAGTATAATTAATATGCTAAGAAAGGAGAGAAAATGGATTCATATAAAATGTTCAATTAAAACCACAAAAGGCATTGTGATGTGTGAAAATGTCTAATCATTATGTTGTTTTGTACACCTGAAACTAATTTTAAAAACCCACAAAAGGCAGAAGAAGAATGGAAAATAAAAATAGGAGCAAAGAACAAAGGCAACAAATAGAAAAAGTAACAAATACACTAGATATTAATCCAACTATTTGATAATCACTTTCAATGTCAATGGTCTAAACACACCAATTAAAAGGCAGAGATTGTCAGAGTGGATCAAAAAAACAAGGCCCAATGCTACATGCACCACACACACACACACACACACACACACACACACACACACACACACTATGGGTAGTGAGTATAAGCCTTTGCAAATGGCTAGTGAGCACACACAGAAAGCAGGCCCAACTGTACAGGATTGGAAGAAAGCACAGAAACGAGGATTCAGCACCGCCCTAGGGAAAGCAAGTAGGAGGCTATCGGCACCCAGCCTGGCTTTGCAAGATTGAGAGAAGGCAAAGAATCTTAAGAACCTTAATCTTAAGAAACTGTGCCCCCGCCCCCCCCGCCCCCCCCCCCCCCCCGCCTTCATTAAGAGAGAACAAGAAATGTGGAGCAAATGTTTCTATAGAAAAGGTCTGAGAAAGTCTCTGAATCCCTAGCAGGGCTGGCAGGGAAAGGTATTTTTTTTCCAAAGGAAGTCACAAAGACTGGAGGAGGTGACTGCTTCTTCAAATGTGAAGACAGCAATGCAAGACTTCAAGGAATAACAAAAACAAAACAAAACAAAACGAAAATCAAGAAAATATGATACCACCAAAGGAACACAATAATTTTCATGTAACTGACCCCAAAGAAATTGAGGTCTACAATTTCCTGATAAATAATTCAAAATAATTGTTTTACAGAAGCTCAGTAAGCTATAAGAAAACACAGAAAGACAAATCAACGAAATCAGGGAAATGATACACAAACAAACTGAGACATTTGACAAAGAGACAATGAATGAAATGAAAAATACAATAAAGAGCTTAAACAGGAGACTTGAACAATCCAGAGAAAGAGTCTCTGAACTCAAAGACAAGTCATTGGAAATCATCCAGTCAGAGAGCAAAGAAAAAGTAATGAAAAAGAGTGAACTATGTGAATTATGGGTGTGGGGACAGAGCCCCAGAGAGCAGTTTCCAGGCTCTCGGCCTCACGTGGAGGGGTGCTGGCTCGGGTAGTCGATGGCCGTCAGCTGTGGCTAGTTGGTCGTCAGCTGTAACCATTGAACCGTTCGCCACTAGTATAACTGCCACGGCTGAGCTGGGGAGTTGAGTTGAGGAGAGTCGGTCGGTTGGCAGAAAAGCGGACAGCAGGTCACACGTCATGTGAATCCAGCCTCCAGTGAGACCATAGTGGTATGACTCCCCTACCTATGGCTCCGTGGGTGTTCCTTTTTGGCCGAGCCATTTCCTGCGTTCTTATGGGGGGAGCGGGACCAGAGACCCCGCATGACATATGGATTCCATGCAATTCCAATCAAAATCCCAGCAAGTTATTTTGTAATAGCAACAAACTGATTCTAAAGTTAATATGGAGAAGTACAAGGTGCTGAATAGACAACACTACATTGAAGAAGAACAAAGTTGGAGAACGGACACTACCCGACTTCAAGACTTACTATAAAACTACAATAATCATTCACCGTGGACCCCCCGGGCAGTCCTATAAAGCCCATGGACCCTTTCTCAGAATAATAATTTTAAGTGCATACAATAAAATACATAGGTTTGCAAAAAACCCTATTCTATTGAAATGAAATTAACAAAATATTTAGAAATATGTGATATAATGTGTGCTTCTTTATTAACAAATTAACTAACAAAATCTAGCAGTGGGTCTAGTAACTACCATAATTTCCATCTAGTTAAGAGCATAAATGCTGTTTCAAAGCATCCACAATAGTTATAATGGGATACAAAATAATCTATGATTTTTATTATTAGGTTGGTGCAAAAGTAATTGCGGTTTAACAGGTTAAAAATAATTGCAAAAACTGCAATTACTTTTGCGCCAACCTAATAGTAACAATGTCACAAGTACGGTTAATACTATTATGATTTGTTGCCTATATTCATAACTACAGGAAGTGCTACATTTCAGCTAGAGGCAGTGAAAATAAAGATACAGAATTTTGTCCCATCCAAGTTCACAGACCCAGATTTCTGTATCAAGGGACTTTGAAATCGATTTTATGGGTCATGACTAGCATTTTTTTAAGTGAAAAAATAACATAGAGTAGACTACACTAGACCAGAATAGAATATATCTGCATGCATTGCTCATAATAAGGTGAATACAGATTTATCAAACTTTCATTTCAATTTGTGTGTGTGTGTGTGTGTGTGTGTGTGTGTGTGTGTGAGAGAGAGAGAGAGAGAGAGAGAGAGAGAGAGAGAGAGAGAGAGAGATCATGATGCAAAAATACTTTTTCCTGTAACTCAAGGTCAAAAATATCTGAGAAGCTATGGCACAGAGGAAAGGAAGCCCAGCGCAGCCACTGCCACACTGCAGGTGCAAATGTCTTTGTCCCTCCCTCTGGACCCCCTCAGCCTTGGTTGGCCCCATCTGCTCTTCTGCCTACATGCAAGTAAACACACAAGACCAAGCTCAAAAAAGGCTGTGTTGTCAGTGGCTGCACAACTGTTTCCACCCTCCTTGGGGAGAGGAGCAGGTGTGGCGATGCCCATGTCCTGAGCTCATCGCTTGTCTGGGGACAAGCCCCTCCTGAAGGCCACATGTCCCCACAGCAAATATTAGGAGAGCTGTCTGTGAAGAGCCACTGGCAGAGGTGCCAGGCTGCAAAGGTTTGGGGCTAATTAAACTGCCTCTGATAAGACACTATAGGGAACTAAGGCCAGGCAGATATTTTTGTGCTTTTCTGTATGTGTGTGTGTTCTTTTTATCCCCAATCCTGGATATCAGAGGAAAGAGTCCAGGTGAGGATATCAGAATTAGAAAAACAAAAATTCTAAGGGAATGTACTCTGTGGTCTCCCAAAGGGAAGGGAGTTTGACCCTCTGCAGATGGGAGATAAAGGAACAAATGATCTGGCTGTCAGATATGTTGGCAATTAACCCTATGTAAAAAGGGTATATTGCTAAAAGGGAAAGATGGTTTTGGGGGGATTTCAAGCTGGAGTCTCAGTCTAGTGGTTCAGAAGAGAAACTTTGGGGTGTGAGGCATCTGAATTCAAATTCAGGCTATACCACTTCCTTGCTGTGTGACCTAGGGCAAGTCGTTTTCCCTCTCTGGTCCTTGGTTTTCTTCTCTATAAAGAGGGGAAATAATATCTACTTCAAGGGACTGCTGGAGGGTTTCAATGAACAGATATGAAGTGCTTAGCCTAAGGCTTGTCATACAGTGAGTGCTCAATAATGGTAGCTCTCATTGTTGCCATCATTATTATTCCCACTGCAGCCTGGGGCCTACGTCTGTTCCTTAATGGAGATTTATTGTCCAGGCTGAGCTCCTCACAATGCCAGAAATCATGGAGAACATAAAATTATACTAGTTAACATCTATTGACCATTTATTGTGTGCCAGGCACTGTTCCAAACACCACCTCACATACATTTGCTAATTAATCCTTAGCAGCAACCCTATGAAATACAACCTATGAAATAATCATTGTGGGTATCATCGTGAATTTATCATCAACAACAACTCTGTGAAATTATCATCATCCTTAGTTTACAGATGAGGAACCTTGGTATCTCTTGCTGCATCACAAATTACCCAAACACTTAATGGCTTAAGACAAGAATACACATTTATTACCTCACACAGTTCCTGGGGCTCAGGAATTCAGGAATGGCTTAGGTGCATGGTTCTGAAACAGACTTTCTAATGAAAGGCGGCCAAGATGGCCTGAGGGCTACAGTCATCTGAGGCTTGACTGGGGCTGGAGGACCCACTTCCAAGGTGACTCCCTCACATGGCTGGCGAGTTGATGTGAAGCTGTTGGCAGGAGGCCTCCGCTCTTTGCCACATGAATCTCTCCATGAGGTTTCTTGAGAGGCTTCCCCCAGATCCAAGGGAAAGACAGAAGCTGCAAAGTCTTCTCCCCCCAATTTTTTTTATTGTGAAAAAATACATAAAACATAAACTTTACCATCGCTAGCCATTTTTTCAAGTGTGCGCATCAGTGGTATTAAGTATATTCACATTGTTGTGCTACTGTCATCACCATTCATCCCCAGAACTCTTTTCATCTTGCAAAACTGAAACTCTCTACCCATTAAATAATAATTCCTCACTGTCCGCTCCCCACATCCCCTGGCAACCACCGTTCTACTCTGCCTCTGTAAATCTGACTACTCTCGGTGCCTCCACAAGTGGAATCATATGGTTTTTCTGTGACTGGCTTATTTCACTGAGCATACCGTCCCAGTTCATCCATGCTGTAGCATGTGTCAGAATTCCCTTCCTTTTTAAGGCTGAATAATATTCTATGGTCACAATGTCTTTTTATTATCCATCCTTGGAAGTCACTTCTGCGAGATTTTATTGGTCCCACAGGTCAGCCCTATTCACTGTGGAAGGGGATGACACAAGGGAGTGAATACCAGGAGGTGAGACTCAATCTGGGGCCACCTGAGAGCCCAGCTACCAGAGAACTTAGTTCCCAGAGGTTTAACAATTTACCTAAGGTCACACAGTAGGCAAGTGACAGACCCAGGATCGAAACCCAGATCACATGACACAAATGCAACGCATGACCACTCTCCAGTATCAATCCAGACCTTGACATGGCTTCCACTGGTGAAGAGGCACCTGGTTGGGTAGAGGCGCCCTTGCAGAAGGTCAGGAGGCCTGGGTTGGAGTCTCAGTTCTGGCATTAATTCACCATGTGACCTCGGACAAGTCACTGCCCTCTCCAGGTCTCAGTTTCTTCATTTGTCAAGCATGGGCAATAATAACTACTTCCCATGTTGTTGAGGCAAATAAAGAAAATGAATACATCCTATGAAGCTTAGCACTATGGAGAAAATGAAATGGATGGTGATAAGAGGGGGGCCAAGGAATAATACTCTAGATGAGCAGTCAGGAAAGACTCCCGCAGAGGTGATGGCTGTGAGACCAGATATGATTGACAGGAAGGAGCTAGCCATAGGAAGAGCAGGGAGAACAGACTGTCAGACAGAGGGCATAGCACGTGCAAAGGCCCTGAGGCAGGAGCATTCTGGGGAGTCCAGCCTAGTTGGAGAAAGATGAGTGAGGAGGACAGTGGTAGGCAGGAGGTGGGAGAGGTCAGCAGGAGCATATCACGAAGCACTTGTCAAGCAGGGTGAACAACAGGGAATTTTCTCTGAGAGCTGTGGGCTGTCACTGGGGGACTGTAAGCCAGGGAGCAACACAGTCCTTGCATCCAGGAGCCTCCCACATAATAAGAATGGTCCCAGCCTAAATCTAGAGGTACCTGCTCATCCAAAGCAGCATCCGAGCTCAGCCTGGGGCGTCTCAGCCTGGAGTCACTGTCATCCATCCTTGTCTCGGCCTCCTTGCAAGTCAGACTTGAGACACCATTAATATAAATGAGGCCCTTTCCTGACTCAATTTCCAAATGAGTCCAGTCATTCAAGATCTATATTCCAGGAAATGTGAAATTTATGTAATGAAAATTAAAAGAGAAACTGGGGAAGCAGCTCCTTAAGTGCCTGCTTCCCGGGTAAGTGAGCCAGGTCTGCGTGTCTGGCAGGAGATGGATGAAGGCACCACCCAAGACGGCTGGGAGCCTGTGACCCACAGGGAGGCAGGGAGCATGTTGGCTTCAGGTGGGGGGGTAAAACCCCTAGAGTTCCTTCTTTCCCTAAAGAAAGAGCCATGATAATAATAGCTTATGTTCACTGCTACATACCCAGCCCTGTTCTAAGCACTTTACTTAAATGAGTTATCTCATTTAATCCTCACAACAACCCGACGGGGTAAGTACTACTATTTTCCCCCTTTTATAGAGAGAGAAACTGAGGCTCATATTGGAGAAATTACTTGATCAGGATCACACAGAAAAATAATGGCCAAAATGGGACTCAGGTCTTTTGTCTATGACCCCCACAGACCCTCTTGCCCAGAGCTCAGACAATGTGGAATGGAAGAAAGACTCAGGAGTCAAAAAGACTTAGGTTCGAATCGAAGCTCCAACTCTTGACCTGCTATGTGACCTTCCTTGGGGAAGACACTTATCTCCCTGAGGCTTGGTTCCTTTATAATCATAGCTGCTTCTCCACAGTGTTCATTTCTGAACTACAAGAGATAATATATAAAGATCCCAAACACAAGATTTCAGATGCCCTCTCAAACTGGTTTTCAAAAAAGGAAAAAAATGTAAACTCTTAGAACTTAAAAGTCTTAGGGTAATGTCTTCAGGTATGGCTGGATCCAGGCGTTGTAAAGATGTCATAAGGGCTCAGTTTTTTTTCTCTCTCTCTCTCTCCATGTATTGGACTCTTACTAGGAGCTCCAGAGTTGTATCATTATTACAGCTAGAAATCTTGGGTCAAAGACAGCTTTCCTCCCAAAGAGCATGACAAAAATCCCAGGATTCACTCTGATTGGACCAACTTGAGTCATATGGTCATCCCATAACCAAATCTCTAGAACCAGAGATGGACTATGCTGATTGGACCACCTGGGTCACATGCCCACCCCTGGAGCTAGGGAGGGGTGCAGAAAGCCCAGTTGGAACCACTTACAAACTCTAACCCTGCAGGTGGAGAGCGCGAGTGAACACTGACTCTCGCAGGGGTGTTCCTAAAGATGGCGGGAGGAAGTAACCTCACAGCCGGCTGCCGCAGGTCCAGCTTTCAGCTTCTGGAGGGACACCCTCAGACTTGGGGTCTGAGCCTCTGCACCAGGTCAGAGTAAAAAACTAGCAATAATAATACAACATGTCCTAGATGCTTCACATACACATATATTAACCAGCCTAATTGTCACATCTAAAAGAGAGTTTATGATGCACATCATCATCTCCATTTTATAGGTGGAAAACTCAGGCAAAGAGCTACTTGCCCAAGGTCAAATGGCTGTTGACCGGCAAAGCTGAAAACATAGCTGGCTGCAAAGCCCATGACCTTAACCGCCATGGCTGATGTGCTGTCAATGAGCAAAGGCACTCGGTTCAAAGCCTCTAGGAGTGCTGGATTGAGGCACGTGCCCTGATGTACCAGGTACCAACACCCAGCCCAGGTCCATCATTGGCTGCATGTGGAAATGTGGACCAACTATGGCCAGATATTCTAATGTTCCAGAATATCCCAGGTTTTTATGTGAACTCTTCTGATTCTAAAATGCGGACCCAATTGTTTAATTTACACATCGAGCAAGCCAATAAAACATTGCATCATTCTAGGTGGGACCAGCTACATAATTTGCGGGGCCCTGTACAAAATGAAAACGCAGGGCTCCTTGTTCAAAAATGATTAAGAATTCAAGACAGCAGCTATAGAGCTTTATACCAACTACAGCGCTTCTGAGTGTGGGGCCTGGTGTGACTGCTCAGTTTACACATCCATGAAGCCAGCCCTGCCGCTAAATACTTGTTGAATCAAATAAAAGGGAAAATGGACATGGATTAGGCACCTACGATGTATCAGACGTCGCTTTATATAGTACCTAACACTTATCAAGCACTCACTACGTACCAGGCACGTATGTACTAATACATTTAAACCTCACGGCAATACTATATTATTATTCCCATTTTCCAGGTAAGGAAATTGGGGCATAGGGAAATGAAATCATTTGGTTATTGCTAATACTTGACAGAATTGATCTGAGTTGGCAGAGGTGAGAGGGAACTCATGGGAGGGAGAAAAAGACAAGAGGAAAAGAAGCCACCAGAGCCTGTCTCACAAGCTGGGTTGCACTCAGGTCTCTGCCATGACCGTGTGGAATCTGGGGAGGCTGCCGCACCCCAGAGAAGGGCCTGTGGCATTTCTGAATCACGGTGCCATCCGCCCCGGCTTGGCTCCTCTCCGGCGATCCAATTACTAAATGCAGCCGCATTCTTTAAAAATGTCTTTCCTCTTATGTAATGCAATAGTGACAAACGCCAAACAGATGGTGCTGTGACAAGTTTTTAAAAAGTTGATTAGGAGCTCATCTTTCAAAATTAATGTATGGGCATTTAAACGAGCTTCAGCTGGCCACAAAACTCCATCAAGATAAATCACTTGATGAATTGGCCATGCCCACCTCCTCCTGGCCAGGGGTTAATGTGAGTGACAAGTGGTCACGTTGACTTGTGAGCAACAGTCAGAAGATACCTGGTTTAGATGGTGTGGAGAAATGCTTTGAGCCTCTCTCTCAAAAGCCTAAAAAGCTAGAGCCTCCTCAATCTATTACCAAGACTTTTTTTCAAACTTTCACATCGTCTTCAAGAGAACGGACCATCTCTCTCTCCTGCAGAAAAACGGGTTAGTCACAAAATATGTCAGATGCTGCCAGGGAACTGTTTCCCCACCACCCCCTTTTCTCAGTGTTCAGGGATGAGATCATTTCATTTGGAGCCAATTATAGATGGAGAACGCTGGGGATGTGCAAAGAAACCTCCTCAGACTCCTTCCCTCCCATCATCACAGGCTGTACCCTGCCAGGACGGGCAGGAACAGGAGGCTGGGTGTCCGGTCCCAAGTTCAATCTCAGGGTTTATGAAGGCCATGCATTCCTCAGCCACAGCTCGGATCTGTTCAGCTAGCATGCCAGGCCATTAGCTAAATGAAGTCTGATGGCCTCAGATGCTCAGAGCTGGATTAGTCCGTAGAGATCGTCAGAAAGGGAAAGGGGCTTGCTCAAGGACTTCACTGGCAAGTTGGTGGCAAAGCCAGATAGCTGGATGGTAGCTCCTCCACCTCCCATGAGGAGGATGTCTGTTGTCTGGCACCTGCCCATACCCCACACCTGCTGCTCCTTGAGTTTTTCTTGGGGAACTATCCTTCACCCATTCTTGGTCCATGTGGTTCAGGTAGGACTGACTTCTCCCCTACCTCCAGGGATGAGCACCTAGCCCATCCCCAGCCAATCAGAGCAGTCCATGCTC
Source organism: Rhinolophus sinicus (assembly GCF_036562045.2). Lineage (NCBI taxonomy): Eukaryota > Metazoa > Chordata > Mammalia > Chiroptera > Rhinolophidae > Rhinolophus > Rhinolophus sinicus. Next base: position 26,258,586 of record NC_133762.1, read on the forward strand.
CACTTCCTGATTGGCTTAGAGATTGCACATGTGAGATGAGCCAGGCCAATGAGCAGCAACCCCAGTATTTTGCTGACGTTAAGGCCATTGGAAACGAGAAGCTCTCTTCCTCTTGGCAATGCTGAATTGGGAGGAAGAAAGCCTAGAGCTCCTGGCAGCCATCTATGCTACGACAAGATGCCTGCCTAAGAATGAAAGAGAGCAGGGCCAAAAGAAAGATATAAAACTTCAACCTTTAAACCCCTTTAAACAACCTTTAAACCCCTAGCTGGACCTAGCTGGACCATCAGCTCTAATGCGTCTTCTTATATTATAGTAAAATAAGACCAGGTCTTATATTAATTTTTGCTCCAAAAGACGCATTAGAGCTGATGGTCCGGCTAGGTCTTATTTTCGGGGAAGCACAGTAGGTGTGGGGCAAGGCTCTACAAACATCACTACATGTTCTCCACCTCCATCCTCAACACATTTCTGATCTTTTTTTAAAGATTAATATCTTTAAATGCATCCCCGTCCCCAGCAGATTCCCTGACTGCACAAGCTCCAACAACGTACTCCAGAGGGAGTATGTAAGGTAAATGTCCCATTTCATGGTACCCAAGAGATGGCTTTGCCTTATCGTGGGGACTAAGCTGTCCCCACTATAGCCTCTGCCTTCCTGTTCAGTCGAGAGCACAGGCTTTGGAGTTCAGTTCCAATCCCAGCTCCAGCATTTCCTAATCATGATAGCTTGTGTAAGTCACTTGACTTTGCTGAGCCTCAGGTTCCTTATCTGTAAATGGGAAAAAGATCACCTACCTTATAGGGTCATTGAGGGAATTAAAACAGGCATCACTATTTAGAGATGGAAAAAGTTGTAGCTGCAAGGGAGTCCAAAAAAGCATATATTACAGAGCCGGGGCAATTCAGGCAATTACAATCTGCTTAGGAAGACAGCACTTACACACATAAAATGATTTCCACATAAAACGATTTCCACATAAATTGGCCACCTACGGCCAAAACACGGGCAGGGAGAGCTGCCTTCTAGGGAACCTGGCCTTGGCTGGGAGTTGGGCAGCCCCCTCGCTGGCCTCCTGGCCAGTCTGCACCTCTCTCCCCCCACCCCACTGCCTCAGCACCTCAATTCAGAGCAGCATACATCGGTGCTGCTGAAAAGCTTGCCCAGTGATACATTCACTCTCAGGGAGAAGGAACAGACAGTGATTCCCAGAAGCACCCAGAGTCCTGATTTAGGAAGGAGGATCGTGTAGCAGCAACACTTGGGCCAGTTGCTGCCCAACCCCAAGGACAGCCAGAAGAGACGGCCCCTCCCCCAACTCCATACTCCACGCTCCTGAGTCCAAAGGCAGGGAAAGCTGGGCCGGCACACTCCGGGCGGGGTATGGGAGTGAGCCACAGCTCTCCCTGAGCTCTCTATTCATCTCTACTGAGATGGTTTTACACAAAGCCAGGATGGGACATTAAATAATAGACTACAAGATGGATGGACCTTGAAGACATTACGCTAAGTGAAAGAAACCAGACATAGAAGTCCGTTTGTATGATTCCATTTATATGAAGTGTCCAGAATAGGCAAATCCATAGAGACAGAAAGTAGATTCGTGGTTGCTTAGGGCCGGAGTGGTCTGACCAATAGGGAGTAACTGGTAAGGGGTATGAGATTTCTTTTGGGGGGCGACAAAAGTTGTTTTAAAACTTGACTTTGGTAATGGTTATACAATCCTATGAATATACTAAAAAGGACTGAATGGTAACCTTTACATGAGTGAATGGTATGTGATGTGAATTATATCTCAATAAAGCCATTAAAAATATGTTAATAACAGTTGACTCCCAAGGGAAGAAAATTAGCCCCCTTTCAAGTCTCTTGCAATTCTTCTAATTTGTCAAAGACCAAGTCTCCGTTAAATACTCCTGTGTCCTTACTATCTTTCAAATACATGCTCATTTCTTGTTTGAACAAGGAGAGAGCAGGCTTCATGCTCAGCTCCTTGGTCAACAACAATACCTAGCCAGACTCATTTGGTTTCCATTGTATTCAATTTTCTGATTGCCTTCTAATTACGGCAACTGGTCATTCATTTATTCAACAAATATTTATTGAGCATTATTGCATGTCAGGCACTGGTCTAGGCACAGGGGACAAAGCAGGGAACAAGACAGACCAAAAACCCTGCCCTTGTGATGCTGATATACTACTAGTGTAGGGAACCTTAGCAGTAAATGTAGCTCATGGGTTTTTAAAACCCTGCTCTGCCACTCACCAGCTGTGTGACCTTGGGCAAATGGCTTAACCTCTCTGGGCCTCAATGTCCTCACATGTAGAATAGGGATAATGATTGCACCTAACTCACGATGCAATAAGTCAATATGTGTAAAAGGCCGAACAGCACTTGGCACCCGGTAGGTACTTAATAAATGTTTGCTACTATTTATTTTCATTTCTAGTTGTGATAAAACCTTTCCTCTTTAAATACATGCATTTAAGTATAAACTGCCTTTTAAAATAAATTTATTTAAACAAAAAAAAAGGGTGGGGGAGTAGAGAGTCAAAAAAAAAGGTAAGTGTACAGGTAAGGAGAACAGGGCAAAAGCCACGAGCATGTGTTGAGGCGATGACATTTGGGAAGCCCTGAACCAGATCGAGGGAGATGTTAGTAAGGCTATGACTCAGCTGGCACCGAGTGGAAACATAAAGCTATTTTCAGTGTCGACATAACAAGGTTTGTTCCTTTAGTCTCCAATTTGCAGACTTCTTCCCACTCCATGTCCTGTGAGATCCGAAGCCCTGGAGTGGCGGGGGGGTTCCCTGCCACCCCGGAAGGCTTTAGAAGGAAGGGGTCTAGAGAGTTAGAGGGCCACAGTGCTAGATGAAGACGAGGCTGTGGACCTCGGGGCAAGAACAGTCCCGGAGCTGCCCAAGCCTCTCCCAGGTCCCTTGGCACCGGGGGTGGCCGGCGGCTTGCCACAGCAACAGCTGGTTCCTGCAAGAGATGGGGCTGGCTCAGCGGCATTATGAATCCCCGGGCTCCACGGATATTTGCCTGTGTGGGCCCCTTCTTCCATGCAAAAAATTATTTTAAATCGTAGTTTATGAGTACATTGTATCAAGATGAATATAATCCAGGCTGAGTTCATTATTAGACCCTCATGATTATTATATCCTTTTTTTCTTCTGATTGTAAAAGAAATTAAAGCTTTAAATTTTCACGGGCCCTAAAAGTGGGTGGGCACTAAGCCCTGTGTCTCCTGTGCCTGATGGAAAATGGCCGTGAGCTGGCCCCCAAGCGCCAACCCCAAAGGCCACGTGGAATGATCCAGACTCAGATCTTAGGGTCTGGTGATTGGTGAGGTGGCACACCTGCCCAGTTGCTTAAGCTCCCTGCACCCCCTTTTCCTCCTGTTGGGAAGAAACACAGTGGAGTGATTAAGAACACAGGCTCTGGAATCAAGGGGGGTCATGACCCAGCTCCTAGGAGCCTCCGCTCTCTCTTCTATGGACAACAGAGATAGCCATAATCTCCGCCTTTCTGAAGTACTGGGAGGTTCTATGAGACGCTCTATGTGGGGAAAATAAAAACAATCATGACAATAATAGCTAACCATGTCAGCTACGCTAGCATAGGGGAAGGAGAAGAGAGAAAGAATGGGGGCTAGCAAGAAGATGGTGGCTGGGCTGGCAAGCGCAGATTGCAGTTAGGATGGCTGGTTGCGGACAGTGTGGATCCAGCCTCCAGTGAGAGTATAGTGCCGCCAGAGAGAATATAGTGGTATGACTCCCCTACCTATGGCTCCGTGGGTGTTCCTTTTTGGCCTCACCATATCCTGCATTCTTATGTGGGGAGTGGGAGCAGAGACCCTGCAGACTTCCCCGCATGACAAGGTACTTCACAAATGATAGCATTTAAATTTACCATTATTATTTCCACCCTCATTATGTAAAATAGAGTTAATGTCCCTTGTCTCAAAAGGGCTTGGGGAGGCCTGAATGGTGTAAAGCACCTACTTAGTGCGCAGCACACAGTAGGTTCATGACTATGGTAGGTCTTCCTCCTGCTTGCCCCAAACTCAGAGACACTTCTCAAGCTAAATAAACCCTCCTAAAATCCCCAACTGACAGGCTAATCCCTCCCGGGTCCATGCCCTTTGCATGCCCGCCCTCGCCAGCTGCCCACGGAAAGAATCCAGCTGACAGCTCGTCTCTATCCTCACTTTGATCCTCCTCTTCTGCCCAGTCCTGCCTGGTGAGCTCATGCCCCAATCAGACCTCCCATCACCTGTTGTCAGCCTGGCCAGGGTGGGGTGGAAGCGGGGAGAGATGGCTTTCTCTGGCACAGCCCTGGCTCTGCTATCCATTCCTGCCCCTCCCTGGTAGAGCCAGGTGTTCTTGCGACCCTCATCTCAGACTCACCAAAGTGCCATGTCCCTCATCCTGGAGTATTTGCATCCAAAAAGAAATCTGGGATCAATCAGTTTTAGGACTAGAAAGATGGATGGATAAACCAAGGCTCTAGCACAAAGAACAAATCTCTGATGGTAGAATCTCAGGTCTCGGACAGGTAAATAAGAGAGAGGTTGGAGGGGGGTGAACAGAGAGGGCCTCCCTAGAGTGTGATAATATTGTCTGCCATTTATTTATTGGGCACCTACTATGCGCCAAGCTCATTACATCTCATTTTCACAAAGTGCGTATGATTATATCCATTATATAAGTTAGACATGATGATAGCAGCTCCCACTATTAAGCATCCACAAGAAGCCAGGTGCTATGCAAAGGGCACAGGATCATCCCCCAGTATGAGTGGTGGGGACTGAGTCAGGTAGAGGGCTGGCCCAGAGTCACACAGCTAGTAAGGACCAGAGGTGGGGTTTGAACCTGGATCTGTGCCGTCCCAACGCCTCTTGTTCAGGTACATCTGTCCCTAACACCGCATCTGTCACTAGCATTCCCTGCTCTATGTTTGCAGTGAGCGGGGTTGCTCAATTTTAAAGGCAAGAGATTAACACCGTTGGAAATGGGAGAACGACTCCCTGGACAGACCCCAGAGAGTGCTCTCGTTCCTACAGTATAATAATCCCTGTGCTGGAAAAGCATTGTCAGTGAAAACAGCCTAGACTGGTCTTCAGAGCTTGGCTCAGGGATCTGAACGGTGTAGGTTCAAATCCCATTTCTGCCACTTGCTGGGTGTGTGAACGTGGGCACCTCTTTTTGTCTCAGTCACCTCGTCTGAAAAGTGAGGACCCTAAAAGTATCCACCTTGGGTTCTTGAAATGTTTCAGTGGCATACTGTGTGTTAATGTGTCCTCACCTCCTTCCACGTTCCCCCTCGTTCACTCCACTCCGGCCACAATGGCAGCACACGCCCACCTCAGGGTCTTTGCACTTGCTGTGCCCTCTTCCTGGAACACCTTCCCCCAGATATCCACATGGCTCCCTCCCTCATTTCCTTCAGATCTCTGTTCAAATGTCACCTCCTCTGTGTCACCTTCCTTGAAAAATAACAACCCCCAGAACTTCCCCCTCATTCTGCTTTCTTTCCCTAACACTGATCTCCTTCCTGAAAAATTACAGAATTACTTGCCTGTCTTCTCACAGCAGAATGTTGTCTCCATTAAGAGAAGGGACCACATCCCTTTTGTTCACGGCGTCCTCCAGTGAGCAAGACATTGCCTGGCACATTCTCAAAAGTAAGTGCTCAACAAATATTGAATGAATGAATGATGAATGAATGAATGAATGAATATAAAGAGCTTAGAATAATGCTTGGCGCATAGTAAACACTCAATAAATGTTAGCTGCTATTATAATTAGTATGTTAAGTACTTTTGAGACACCTGCCCTTGTGGGAGGCCATCTAGGGGGCTGATTTAAGCCAAATCTGGGTCAAATCCTGCTGTGTGAATTTGACGAAGGCACACTGCACCTCTGAGCCTCAAGTTTCCCATCTATAAAATGACAGTAACCAAATTTGGCTTTCAAGAGAATTTTGAGGATTCAACAAGAATGCCAACTCTCTTTTCTTGAGCTCCTTCTGGATGCCAGGAGTTATGCTAAGTCCTCAGTTTGCACAATCTCACTAAACCTTCATCACTGCCCCATGGGGAGCTCCTTTTATCTGCATGTTCAGATGAAGAAATGAGTTCAGAGAGGTTGTGAGATTTACCCTGAGTCACACAGCTGGCAGTGATGGGAGCTGTTCCTCTTCAGACACTGAGTCCAGGACCTTCCAGGTCCCCACCCTGACCCGGAAGCAGCATCTCACTCCTGTGACACTGTCATCTCTCAGGCAGCAGAGTAACCCCAGGCTCTGCAGTCACACTTCCCCACGCCCCAGTCCCACTGCTCACCCTCCGGCCCCACCGCCGTCCCCATAGCAGCGTTGGCTCCTGGTGTCCTGCGCAGGCCACTCACACCTCACACAGACCATGTGGCCCTGGGTCAGATACCTCATCCACTGGGCATGGGGTGCCCTCACCTGCCGACAGCTCCCTGGAATGGGCCCCAGCCGGAACTGGACACAATACCTGCAGCCACACAGGGAGAGAGCACCGCAAGCACCTGTGAGCATTTATGGAGCACCTACTGTGCATCTAGTCCTGTTTAGGCCCAGGTTGGTACAATGTCTCCCTGATGTTGAAACCTGGGCAACCCATTCTACATCGACAGGTTGCATACAAGAGACTGGGCTGCTGCTTTTTAAGTTAACCTCAGTAAGGGCTTCTATGTGCCAGGCCTTCCAAGCAGCATATCCAAAAGGCTGTATGGTTTATTTCTCATCTGTCTCCCCACTAGAATGTCAGCCCCACAAAGGCAGGAATTTGTGTTTGTTCTGTTCACGGTTGTGTCCAACTCCTAGAATAGTGCTGGCTCAATAAAAATTGGCTAAATGAATCACTGGTCCAATGGAACAGGGAAACCCTGTGAGGTAGGTGTGGCCCCAGTTTGCAGATTAGGAAACTGCGGGTCAAAGAGTTAACTGGCCTAGGGTTACACAGCTAATAAGCATTAGTGCCTAAAACAGAACCACCTAGACCCAAAAAGCCTAAATGGACACTCCTGAGCACTCCACTGCATTTTACAAAAGATCCTATTTTATAGAAAAGATTTGCCACAAAAATTTTTTAAAAGGAAAGCTCCCTATTCTGGGGTATCTGAAATAAGCCAATTTGCCAAAATTTTACTCCTACCCAACTTTTCTACAAGTAGCAGTAAATGGCCCCCCCTGCTGGAGGAGACGCAGCTTGTCAAGGACTGTGTGGTACTATGCCCCCTGGTGGCTGCAGCCTCTGGGAGGCCTGTGGAGACTTTTCTTGTCCCCAGCCCCTTCCTCTGTGATGGGCCCCCAGAATTCCTCAGGAATCTGTCCCTTACCAGAGCCTGTGACAAATGGCACTTATGTCTTCCCAACACACTTTCTCTTCCCCTTTGGCGGTTTATTTGAGGAACTGTTGTCCTCACCCTATCTGGTCTTGGACTGGGAATCAATCAGGGTGGCTGATCCTGGCTCCCCCTACCTGCCACTAATTTGGGCAGATGATTGAAGCTGACCAATCAGAGTTCCCATCCTGCTGGCCACAGTGATTGGTTCAGGGATGGGCCTAGGATCCAAGCAGGACCAATCAAAGTCTCCTCCAAAAATGACACACTGAGACTGGGAGAAAGGACTCCTTCTGCTGGTGTTGCTAAGCTGGGAGGATGTGGGGCTGCTGGTGGCAGTATTGGGGGGAATGGCTGCTTGAGACTGAAGGCTATATAGGGAGAGAGTGAGACAGAATGAATGCATGCATGAATGAATGAATGAATGAATGAATAGGAGAGTGAGTCCTGACATTATTTGACCTCTTGGCTGCAGCCATGCTTAAAGTAATACTATTTCAAAACTTCTTTCCCAGTTATGTAAACCAACAATTCTCCTTTTCACTTGAGTCAGTTTGAGCTGAGCTTCTGTCACTTGCAATGAAAGGAATCCTAACTAATGTAGTTCTCCACTCCATCTCCATCGCCACTGCCTTCATTCAGAACTTATTCTTTCCATTGATGTTTATTGAGTACCTGCCATGTGCCAAGCACTGTCCTAGAAGCCTGACCTCATCACAACCATCTCCAACACACTGGTGCAGTCCCTGCAATTCACATTTCAAAAAGTATAGGGCTACCATCCTGGTCCAAACCACATTTCTTGTCTGGACCATTGCAGTAGCCTCCCCATTGGTCTCCTGACTCCCTCCTTGCCACTCTGTGATGGAGTCTCCAAATAGCATTCAAATAGACCCTGTGAAAACCTAAGTCAGATCATGTCTCTCTGCTCAAAATGCTCACATGATTCTCATCTCATGTGAGAAAGTGCACGACTTCCCACCACAGCCTATAGGCTTGTTTGATCTGAGCTCCCCACCCCATATATTCCTGACCTTATTTCCTGCTCTCTCACTCTCCCTGCTCTCCAAACACACTGGTCTTCTTGCTGATCTTTGAACACACCAGGCATGCCCTGCCTCAGGACCTTTGCACTTGCTGGTCCCTTTTTCAGACATGCTCTTTCCCCAGAGAGCCTCCTCCAGATCTTAGTTCAAATGTCACCCTCTCAGTGAGGATATCCCTGGCACTCCCATCCTCTTCCCTGCTTTATTTTTCAACATAGTACTTAGCACCATCTGACATGCTATTTGCTTATTGTCTGTCTCCTCCAACTAGACTGTCCACTTCATGAGGACAAGTATTTCTGTCCTTTTTGTTCCTTGCTGTAGCCCCAGACTTAGCACACTGCCTGTCATATAATGGGCACTCAGTAAACGCTGAGTGGAAGGAAGGAAGGAAAGAAGGAAGGGAGGAAGGAAGGAAGGAAGGAAGGAAGGAAGGAAGGAAGGAAGGAAGAAAAGAAGGGAGGAAGTTGAATGGAGACCAATTATTAAGGACTTCAAAATCCATGTTAATGAGCTTACAAATGAAACAGGGCAAGAAATTGGGAAATGTTGAAGCTTTCAAAGCAAGAGAAAGACATGATGAAAGTTTAATCCAAGGAAAATGTTCACAAATTTTAGTTTGACTTTGAGTTCATTTGCCTCAACTTACCCTACTGTCTCCTGCTCCTTGGGGACACCTCGCTTTTTCCGCTCTTTCCCATAGCTGCCTGTGGTTATCAGGGCAGGGACTGTGGGCCAAGGAGAAAGCAGAGTTAGGTAGCCCAGCACTGCCCTAAGGCTAAGACATGAAAGGAAGCAGGGTTAGGTACTCCTGGTATGTGAGTCATTTATATGGCAGCCATAGGAGACTATGGGATTTTGGAACTGGGTAGGTGATCCCCACTAGTACCCTTTACGCAATGCTGGAGGCAGGATCATACTTATCTGTGAGACTTAGAGTTGTATAGTCGGTCAATAAAAATTTTTCAAATGTATGATTTTGATGAGTAAAATGAGTAAAACAGTGGATAAGAGAGTTAATAACTGGATGGATGGATGGATAAAATGATAGAAGAAAGGAAGATGGATGGTGAGTACATAAATGAGAAAATAGAAAAATGGGACGATAGAGAAAAAGGGGAGACAGAGAGATGATGAATGGAAAGAAGGATGGATAGAAAGATGACAGGTGGGTGGATAGATAAATGAATGGAAAAGTGGACGGATGGATGGATGAATGGGTGGGAAGATGTAAGGAGGGAAGAAAGGAGGTACAGAGGAATGGATGGATAAATGAATTAATAAAATTATTTTCTTGGGCCAACTTCCAAGCTCTTCCTTCCTAGAATAGGCAGAGAACACTAAAAAGGAGAATTGAGGGTCGGTCCACAAACGGTTGGTGATTCCTTAGGAAAATTTAAAAAAAAGGCCAAAGGAAGTCCCTACCCTTCGCCATTCCCTGAGTGATGAAACAGAACTAAAGATTTGGTGTTGAACTAATATTTGTGACCTAGACGAGGGCCACACCAAAGGCATCCCAGACCCCTCGCCTTACGACTGCCATTGAGATTTGTGCTTCGTCTTTGCCAGAACACTTAACACACAATTTCCCTTCCCTCCTGTCTTGAGCATCCATAGTGCTTCTTTTGGGACAGCCTAGAGCAATGAGGAGAGCCTGGGTTCTAGTCCCGGGTTCTAGTCCCAGCTCAGCCTCTTATAGTTGAGATCTTGGTCATGTTACTGCAGCCCTCTGAGCCCGTCTCCTCATCAGCAAAATGGGGATAATACTTATACCTATAGCATAGAGCTATTGTCAGAATTAAATAAGATGAGCCATGTATCGGGGGCAAGTTTTGTGCCTCCCTGAGCCTTGGTTTCCCCTCCTATAAAATGAGAATAGTAACACTGGCCTCACAGAGTCAAGGAATGTGGCAAAGTGCTTGCACATAGTAGGGGCAGTCGGGAAGATCTTCCCGGGAAAACTGACAGCTGGGCAGGAAATGATGGCAGGGAAGGTTAGAGGTGAGTGGCAGGGGAGAGAGAGAAGGATTTCAGGCAAAGGGAATGACATTCCCATTGTTATCACCCTATTGCCACCACCCTGGTCCAGCCACAATCCTTTCTCATCCGCACCTAACTGCCATCCCCTCTTCCTTGGTCTCCCTGCAGCCCTCTGACCCCTGCCCCCACAACCATCAGAATAATCCTTTAAAATGTGGGCAGAGAGAGGAAGGAGATGAGGAAGGAGAGGAGGCCAAAGCCAGAGCACCTGGAGCTTATAGACCATGATGAGGGGATGAGGAGATGAGGGCACTGGGTAGCTATTGGAGAATTTAAAGCAGGAGGGTGACACCGAGGTAAGATTTGTGTTGTAGAGCGACCTCCCCTCCCTGCCAGGCTGTAGCATGGGGAGAAATTTGAAGGGCACAATTTAGCCCTGCTGCCTCCTATTCCACCCCTTCAGGAAAAACCACTTTCACTCCCTTGGTCAATTTCTTCAGCTATAAAGTGGGAATCACCTATTTTTTGTAGATATAAAAACCTTTTGTCAGGGTGTGCAATGTAGCCAACATCTGTAGTTTTGCTTACCCTGCATCCATTCTCCCTAGTTTTCCTTTTAAGAACACCCCTCCCCTACTCTCATTCAGATGGGACTGACCCCCACTTCCCAGCTTCAAAGGGAGCACATGCCCAGTCTTGGCCAATCAGAGTATTCCATCACTGTGGCCATACTGATTGGTTCAGCAGTGGATACATGGCCCAGGTCAAGCCAATGAGACTACATCCCAGGACATTTACTAAAAATGTAGGAAAGAGGCCTTTTCTTCCAGCTGCTAGGCTAGTTGAAGGGAAACCTGGAGCTATCCAAGACTATGACAGGGGAAGAACCTGCCTGAAAATGAGGCCAAGTCAGAGAAGCTGAGAGATGAAGAGAGATTCCTGGCAACATGACTTGTGCCCCTGGATCCAGCTATGCCTGAATGCACCACTGGAACTTTAGTTACGTGAGCCACACATTGTTGCTCAGGTCAGTTTAAGTTGGGTTTCCCATCATGTGCATTCAAAGTCCTGACTGAATCAAACTGGGAGATGAGTAGAAAGATGTTGAGATGCCCAGAGGAAGTCAGAGCCTCGGACCTCATTCACCGGGTGAAGAGAGCGGATCAGGGCAAAAGGAAGGCAAAGTTCCACCCCAAACTCAGACCCCCACACAGGACCTGACAGCTGCCCCTGGTGATCAGCCTGGTGGCCACCTCGACTCACGCAAGGACTGCTGGCATTCCACTCCCTGGCGGTTCCGGTACTCCACACAGCCAGCTCGCTCTTCCAGAGGGGGACAGAGAGCACCCCCATTCCTTGGCTCCTGCAGGACATGCCTCTGGCGGACACGGTAGGAGAGCTGACAGGGCTTGACACAGCGACTCCAGCCACTCCACTCTGTCACAACGCAGGAGACCGCTGGAAGAGAAAGCAGCGTCTCCAAGGGCAACTCTGGCACCTGTGGTGGGGCGGCCTCAGGGCAGTCACGTAACACTGTGAACCTCGTTTTTCCTCTTTTATAAAGTGAAAAAAATAGAATCTACCAGAATGAATTGTTTTGAGGACTTAAGATTATAATCCATGTGAGATAATGTGTGTCCGTATTTCCCCCAGGAGCAATGGTTCAGTATTCGTCAGTTCAGTGTTCACAGTGATTTTATAGAATGTAACTACTGCTGTGAAACATGAGAACGGACCTGTATATTTACACATGTGCGCGCAAGGGCACGCGAAATTATAAATACTAAATTTGGCATAGCGATTACCTATGAAGAGAGAAAGAAGGAAGGCCCCTGGGGAGGGAACACAGGAGCCCCCGTGCCTTCTGTCAAGGCTTGTTTCTTGGGTTTTCAGGAGGGTTTGTTATGTTATTCTCTCTACATTGGATTATGTCTGAAATATTTCATGATACTAAAAGAAGAAAGGTGCTGGGGGCCCATGTCCTTGAGATACTCCCTGTGCCCCCCACCGTCTGAAGCCCAATGTGTAGATATTTTCTGGTGACATGGCCCTTGGGACCTTCAGCTTCTTTCCAGGTCCAAATCCCAGACCAGGACTGGGTCTAACCAGACAGGGAAGGCAGTCTGGCTGAAACACGAAATCTGCAGACTTCCCCAGAGAGAGAATTCCCATGGATGTGCCAGCAAAACTTGACACTCACACACACACACATACACACGCACACTCACGCACACACAAGGCAGCTCCTACTGTCAAAATTAATTCCCTCATTCCGCAAATATTTCCTGAGCGACTACGGTGAACCAGGAGACACAGTGGGGAACAAGAAATATAGGTCTGTCATCATGAAAAGCACTCATCAGCTATGAGGCATATCCTGGTTCGGCAACACGAAAATGTGAGGAAAAGTGTACACCCTTGAACTGAGGGAACGAGGTGACTGTGTTGTGAACACAGACAGCATTGCTTTTGGCACCTCGGGAAGTCACATACTCCTTGCACAGATCTCTCCTCATAGCAGAGCTGAAATGCTCAGAGCCAGGAAGAGGGAGAGAAGAAGGAAGGAAATCAAGCAGGACAAGCTACCAATCGTCATTGCTTTCATCATCCACTTAATAATGACATCAGTTAATGTCGCTGGTGCTGAGTCAGGCAAGTCACATACCCGACTTCACATAACCCTCACCACGATCTTAGGAGAGTGTGCCCTCCCGGAAGTCCATGCATCACACAGGCTCCCTGACCCCAGGCTGTCAGTTGATTTCAGCCCCTGGGGGTGCAGGCAGGGAGGCGAGCCCAGCCCACGTGTTTTTTGCCTCCCACTCCATGCCTCAGCCTCACTCCTGGGTTAGAGAACCCTCAGCCATGGATCCTGCTCTTGCCAGGCTCCAATAACACCATTTTCTCCTGTGCCCCATTGTGAATAGAACCCTCATCAAGTTCTCTTCCATTGAATTCTTCTGGGCTTACCATCTGTCACTTGCCAGGACCCTGACTCCTATACGTATTTGTGCTATCGTCAAATCATCTCACAGAGGAGGCAAGTGCGGCTTAAGAGGACAGAATATCTGAGTCAAGCCAAAGTGTGGGAGTCAGGAAAACCTGGATTCAAACTGCAGTCTCACAGGACTGGTGCAATGATAAATGTGAAGCCCTAAGTAGGTTATAAATGCTCAATACGACAGGGGGCTTTACGCATTTATTCAACAACTATTTACAGCCTACGTGTGCCAAGCACTGGGTCAGGTGCTGGGAACACAGATGAACAAAACAGAAAAAGCCCCTGCCCTCGAGGAGTGATATTCCAATACAATATGATGTAATTTCAACTAGTGACCCATGCTCTGAGAAAAAAACAAAGCAGAATAAGAACAGCAGGGGTGGAGTGATGAGAACTGTTTGGAATAGTCAAGGAAGACCTCCATGACAAAAAAAATCTCAGGAGGTGAGGGAGGGAGCTGTGTAGGTATGGGGGCGGGGGAGGGGTGTGGGGAGATATTCCAGGCAGAGGGAACAAGCAGTGCAAAGGTCCTGAGGCAGGGTCCAGGTTGGATGCTGGAGGGACAGTGAGGAGGCCAGTGTGACTGGAGCAGAACAAGCAGGAGGGAAAGTGGTAGGAGGGAAAGTGGGGATGTCAGAGAGGGAGCAGACAGCGATAGCATGCATACAGGGCTTTGATGATGATTGTCAGGAGGTTGGATTTTATTCCATGCATAAAGAAAAGCAATTGCCTGGTTCTGAGCAAAGCAGTGACGTTATCACATTTAAGATTTGAACAGGATGTCTTTGGCTGCTGGGAGGGGGTGAGGGCAGAAGCAAGGAGGCCAGCAAGATGGCTGCTGCAGTTGTCCAGGGGAGAGAGTAGAACCTACATTAGAAGGAGCTACTAGAAGAAATGAGTTTTGTGTCCCTGGAAGTGTTCACAGAGTGGCTGGAAAACCTGGCAGGAAGACTGTAGACCATATTCAGTCACAGGCTGGGCAGCTGGATGGAGGGGGAGCACCCAAGTCCCACCAGGATATTCTATCCTGCCCTGCCTGTCAGACAGGTAAGAGATTTTGCAGAAAACTAGGCATATGCCATCCTACACATAGTCTTTCTGATAGGGTAGGTAGATAGACAGAAATGAATAGGAGAAGGAGAAATTTAGCCCCGGTTCAAAAGCCCCTTGCTGTAGCTCCTACCTGGGTCAAGACCCCTGGCAGCTGCCCAGCAGGACTCCAGGCTGACACATACCCCTAGGGAATGTGTTTACATCTCCCCCCAAATTAAGGGGATGTGTTTACACATGCCCCTAAACCAAAGAAATGCACCGGAAGAGAGGAAGACATCTGCTTATCAAGGAACCCATCCTATTTGTCACCAATACTTCACTAGGTCAGGAGGATTCCAGGTTTTCACACACCCCAAAGGGATGTGTTTATACATTCCCCCCAAACCAAGGGGGTGTGTTTACACATGTCCCTAAATCAAAGGGATATGTTTACACATGTCCCTAAATCAAAGAAATGCATTGTTAAATGCCAGAGGACCAGGCACCTCAGGGGAAGAAAGAGAGATAAGAGAGGGGAGATGGAGAGGCATTTCTACCCATAGAAATAAAAGCCTTCATGCCATGTGAGGCGAGGCTGCTTCCCTCTCTTGGGTCAGCCCGCTCCGCGTCTCGGAGCGTACTCTCTTTTACTAATAAACGTCTGCTGTTCATACTGCACAAATTTCTGTCTCTTGATTGAAGTTTTTCCTTAAGAAGACAAGAGCCGAGTTTTTGACGTCCTTTCCCGGTGACATTTCCATGTCTCTGGCATCAGGAAGCCGCCAAGCAGCATGCACATGTGACATCCCCAGGAAACTGTCATCACCCCTCATCTATGCTTAGGGTTGTGACTCCACAGTCGTGTGATTATTCACATCTTGTCAGCCTCCTTCACTAGAATGTCAGATCCACGGAGCCAGGGTCCTTATTCCCTGCTGAATCCCAGCACCAACCACAGTACTTGGCACGCAGGGCCTAACGCATCGGTGAATACTGAGAGAATCATGCCTTAGTGACAACAAAGGAAATAAGAGCATAAGCTGGCATTGCAAAAAATTACCACCAGATGGCGGAGTTTCTCAAAACAAAGGCCATTCCACCTTCTGAGTAAAGAATAAATTCTAGCTTATCAGTGTAGCTAAAAAAAGGGGGTTGGGGGGGTGAAGGTTTTAAGGTTGCTCACCCAGCCCTCGGAGAATGAGATAACATCGTGCCAGCTGAGCCAGCTGGAGCCAGACCAAATTTCCCACAGTCCCCTTGGATCCCTCTGCCTCCACTCCCACAGGCCCAGGCTCATCAGGAAATGCCTTTCTAGAGGATCCAAACCCCTCCTTCTTCTCTGAACCTCATTGCCCAGCCCCCTGACCGTCCATCCTCCTCACTATCAAAAGAACTTTTCTGGAATGCAGTTCTGACCTGTCACCGAAAATCCCTTAGTGGTTTCCATGTGCTAGTGAAATGGTTCACAAAAGACCTTTTTTTTTTTTTTTTTTTTTTTTGATAGTGGATCATAGAGACCCAAAGGCCTAGTGGCTAAAAATCTAAGTGTCCTGCAACACACCCTCAATCACTCCCTCCCTCCTCCTCCTATTTAACGTCTCAGCACCCTGTCACTTTGAGTTCCCCGAAATGCACGGTCTCCCACAGCTCAGTAGTGAGCAACTGTCATTTCTACCCTCCCAGCCTCCTTAACCCCGTCTTCTGGTAATACAGCTTCAGTTTTCTTTTGAGGAAGCAACTCTCCCCACTCTCAGTCCACATGGTTTGGACAGATCCAACCTCACCTTCTCATTCCTGGTATGAGGCATGTGACCTAGACATGGCTAATTGACATATTCCTTCCCCTAGGCTCAGTGACTGATTGGATCATGGATGAGCATGTAACCCAAACTGGGCCTATGAGAACCATTCCTAGGATTTTGGCTGGAACAAATGGGAAATGGATGCTTTCATTCCATGAGGGAAACCAGTTTGGAGCTACTGGGTCCTACCTTTACCACCCTTTGGTGACAGCGTGCCTGAGAATGACGCTAACGCAAGCAGAGCGGAAAGGTGGAAAGATAGAGTCCTGATGACATCCTTGGAGACCTTGGATCCAGCCCTCCTTGAAGCCAAAATCCTTGGATTGTTTTTCAGTTACCTGAGCCAATGAAGTCCCTTGTTAGTTTAAGTCACTATGAGTTGTGCCGCAACCCTAAGAGTACTGACTCTCTAGAATGAATATGTAAGTGCATCAATGGGGACACTGATCCTTCCAGGATTGAAGTGAGAATTGAAGAGTATAAAATACATGGAAACATTCGGTAAAGAACTTGAAAAGTGTGAAGTCATGGTACCCATCCTTTCAGGCCTTATTAGTCACTCCTGCCTCACTGTCTCCCCACCTCCAACCCATCCTCGCTGATCATGTCCAATCCTCATCTTGCTCTGACTGAAACTATTTCATTCACAGCTACCTTGTTCCCTAAAATAAATTATCAGCTTGAGGGGGACCAGGGACCCATCTTTCGTTGGCTTCTAGCTGAGCTGGGCACACAGCAGGTGGCCAGCAATGTAACTGAATTGAATGTGGGCAATGCCAAGTGCTCCTCTTCCACCGGTAGGCTCCAGTTTTCCTCTCCCACACGCTTACGTCCCTCCCACCCTTGAGTAACCATATAATATTGTGGTCTGGAGCCAGACTGCTGGGATCCAAATCCCAGATTTGCGGCTTCATCGCTGGGCAACTATGAGCAGGTCACTATCTCTCTGTGCCTCAGTCTTTCATCTATAAAATGGACTCGAAAACACTATCTGTTCCATAGGTTTGTTATGAGGCTTAAAGGAGACAATTTATTTAAAGCCCTTAAAACAGTACCTCCCTGGCATTTGGTAAGTACTTAGTAAATGTCAGGATTTTTAAAAAGTCATCCTCAATATATCTCTCCACCACAATCAATTACTGAAGTCAGCCAATGTAAACCCCTAAATCACTCATGGAAAAAACATACACTTCTCTCCATGTCTTGTCTCCTAACTGGTCCCCATGTCCCCTGCTGCCCTGCTGCTCTGGGGGGGGGGGGTCTATTCACAAAACCTTGGCTTCACTGTATAGAGCATTAATTATGAACACAGAATGGACTCTAATAATTCTGATAGCTATGTCAGTCACAAAGTGACAGTCATGCCAGAGCATCATGTGAAAGGCGTACCCAGTGAGCGCCCTAACCAGATAACTCCAGACGCAGGGTGGAGTGTGACCATCAGGACAGCTTTATCGGACTGCAGATGGGGGCACCACACCGTCTTGAGCATAAAATCCGAGCTCTCTGACGACTCATCACTCAGCCCTCACCTGACGAGCTGACAGCTGCATCTGCACTCGTCCCAGACCAAACACTTGAAGCCTTGTCTCCTGACCGTCTCACCGGCCTGGCCTGACGCCCGACACTACACACCCCAGTGCCACAGGGACTCTTGCTGAACACCGGACTCTCTCTCTCATCCTTCCTTTGTAAGATTCTGTTCACCTTGCCTAACCCTATTACTTACAAACCTGTGTGACCCTCTTGTGTGAAACTGCTCTACCTCGACCACTGGAGACTATGCTCTGGCCAGACCCTTGGTTAATGACCATGGGAAACCAAGTCAGTAAGACTGGATCCATGGCTTTATTCTAATAAAGTCTGACATTGTGGAAGGACACAAGCATGTGTGAGACTGCTACTTTGATAGCCACGTCCTGCTCAGGACACTCCGTCCTGCTCATGACACTCCACCCAACACAGAGAAGGGGGCAGACCCCAGGCCTGCTGCCTTTTTGACACCTTCCTAAAAGGAGCAAAACAAAGAGGGACACAAAGCTTTGAGGATCCCATGCCTACCAACCCAAGCTCTTTGCACAACAGAAAATGCAGAGGAGTGATAGCATCGTGTGATTCTGTGGACCAGGGTCAGACCGTGGGAAAGTATCACTGATCTGTCTCCTGGTCCCCTTTCTGGGGCCCCCACCGCTGGGCTGTAGCAGGGGAGCCTCTGTGGGGGCAGCTCCACACTCTGAATGGCCCCACGGCTGCATGCGCTCTCTGTAAGAAAAGTAGACGATTACAAAAGTGTTTCCAAGGTAGTTCTTCCGCAAGTTTATTCTGAAGGAATCTCATTTGCTACGCTTTGGGAAGATACCACACCCAATTAGTTTTTCCTCGCACTGCTGCCTGCATTTCCACCATTCGCCACTCAAACTGTGGGAAGCAGCAAGGCATTAGAAAATGTGGATGACACCAGGTTCAAAACCTGCTGGATCACCTTGGCTGGCCAAAGCCCTTCCCTCTCTAAGCCCCACTTTTCTCATCTGCTGAATGGGGACATTATATGCAGGAACCCCAGAGTGCTGTCAGAAAGTAATCAAGTTTAATGAGACACCCAGCCCAGCTACTGGGCACAGAGTTGGTAAGTAATGGATAAATGTTGGGTCCCTTCAATTCTGAGTTTTTAAAAATTTCCCCCTCTTTTAAACGTAAATTCTTTTTTCTAAAATTAAAGTTTATTGGATGACAATTGTTAGTAAAGTTACATAGATTTCAGGTGTATAATTCTGTATTACATCATCTATAAATCACATTGTGTGTTCACCACCCAGAGTCAGTTCTTCTTCCATCACCATATATTTGATAAATGTAAATTCTTGAAGGACCACTGATGTCTCAGGGAAGAAAGGTCCAATCGCTATCCTCTCTGACAAAGGAAACTTGGATCATAACCGCTTTACAATGGAACAGAATTTAAATTTGTGTTTCCAGTGGGTGTGAAAAACTTACTCTTGGGATTTAAAAAGGACAGAGTCCTCCCCACTAGTGACTCAACAAAAGCGGGGCCCAATGTCGGAGTCCAGTGGATACCACTCTGGCGGGGGTCTTTATAGGCAATGCTTGGACCCTGCCTGGTCCGGTGGCCACAGCCTGCAGGGGAACCACAGAGGGGCGTTACCTGCATACAAATCAGGCCCCTATGCCTCCATCTGCCTGCCCAAGTTTTAGCCTGCTCCTCGCCCCACCTCTGCCCCTCCTGGACCACGCTGTCTGGGTCCTCCTTCGTCTCTCAGAGTCCCTCCACCCCAAGCCCTCTCCAGGCCTCAGCGCTTCCCGCCACCTTCTCAACACCGTCTCCATTTGCCTTGTGAACCCCCTGCCCGCATGCCCACCCCTCTCTTGCACCCCAGCTAGGTCCCACGCCCTTCCCGCAGCTAGGGTTGCCAGCTAAAATAAAGGACTCCCAGTTAGATTTGAATTTCAGAAAAACAATAACTTTCCATGTAAGTATGGCCCGTGCAATATTTAGGACGTACTTATACTAAAAAGTTACTGGTTGTTTATCCGAAATTCCAGTTTAACTGGGCATCCTGTACTTTTTTTTTTTGCTAACTCTGGCACCCTACCCCGACCCAAGCGCCCTCTCCTCTCTCGCACCCCTCCGTGCTCCTACGTTCCCATTTCCATTGGGTATCCTGCTTCTCGCACCGGTGCCTGGCTGGCGCGCGTCTTCCGTGATCCCCCACCCCCACCCTCACCCAGACCTCCAAGTCCTACGCACAGTCCTTGTACCCCCTTCTCCCAAACACCCCTCAACTCTGTGAGCGCCCCTCTGCATTCTGCCCCCCGAGACTCATGCGCCCCTGTGCATATCCTGCGCATCTTTCTCGCGCGTACTCCACACCCTACTCTCCCCCTCCAATCCTGGGCGCCCGCATCCCCCCTTGCCGGTGCGCCCCCAGACCCAGAACCCCCTCCGTGGGCGGCCTCACACCCACACCCCTGCTCTCCTCTGCTCTAAGCGCCTGCCCGCGCCTCGCGCTCCTGGGGGCTCACCTGGGCAGGCCCGCGCGTAGTCAGCACAGCAGTCCCGCACCGCGCCGCACGCCTGGTCGCAGAAGCAGAGCGGGGGCCCGCGGGCCGCGCAGGTCGGGTCACGACCAGGGCAGCAGCGGCCCAGCGCCGCGCAGCCCTGCCCAGGCCAGAGCGCGCCCCGCGGCTCCCGCGCCCAGGACACCAAGGCCACTGCGGCTAGGACAAGCACCAGGGACAGGATCCGCGCAGCACCAGCTCCGCGCGGGGCCATCGCTGGGCTCAGGCTCTGGACCGGACGCCGACAGGGACCTACCCTATCGGCACGCCCCATATTGGGGCGGAGGCTCCCCATCGGACCCCTCCCCTACCTGTCACGGCACTGATATCCACTTCCATTCTTCCCATCCAAACTTTGCACAGCTCGTGTTGGTAAAATATCAAGATAATGCTGATAATAACCACAATAACCGCAGGGTTCCCCAATCTCCTCAGGTTCCAGAGACATAGAGGCGATAAAGAGGTTCATCGAAGCAGTACATTATAACAGAAAATAATAGAGTACTGTTACAACAGTAAGTCACTATACCATCATTATAATTGCAATAATACCAACAATAGATGCCAATACTATTAAAGTAATAATAATAGCCATAATAATTGCCAGGTAAGGAGCCTGGAAGCCAGGCTGTGTATCAGGCTCTAGGTGTGGCCAAACCTGATCCTATACAAACCTTCATTTTTTTCCCTGTATTCCTACCACCTTGACTGTCATTCCCTGACTATTTCTCTTCAAATTGACTCATTTTTTATATTTAAAATGATTTATTTGCTACAAAACTGCATCACTCAAGAAAATAAGACAAGCCACAGACTGGGAGAAAAGATTTGCGAAAGACATATCTGATATTTGACTATCATCCAAAATATGCAAAGAACTCTTAAAATTCAACAAGAAAATAAACACTCCAATTAAATAATGAGCCAAAGACCTAAACAGGTACCTTGTCAAAGAAGATATACAGATGGCAAGTAAGCATAATAGATGCTCCACATCATACGTCATCAGGGAAATGCAGAATAAAACAATGAGATACCACTACACATGTATTCGAATGACCAAAATTGGGAACGCTGATGACACCAAGTGCTGGCGAGGAGGCAGAGCAATTGGAACTCTCATTCGTTGATGGTGGGGATGCGAAATGGTACAAACCACTTTGGAAGACAGTTTGGCAGTTTCTTTCCAAACTAAATACACTCTTACAATAGAATCCAACAATCGTGCTGCTTGATATTTACGCAAATGAGTTGAAAACTTATATCCACACAAAAACCTGCACACGGTGTTTATAGCAGCTGTATTCATAACTGCCAAAACTTGGAAGCAACCAAGATATACCTCAGTAAGTGAATGGATAACTGTGGTACAATGGAATATAATGCAGCACTGAAAAGAAATGAGCTATCAAGCCATGAAAACACATGCAAGAATCTTAAATGCATATCACTAAGCAAATGGAGACAATCTGAAAGGGCTACGTACTGTATGATTCCAAATATAAGAAAAGGCAAAACCATAGAGACAGTAAAAAGATCAGTGAGTGCCAGGGGTTAAGGGGAAAGAAGGGATAAAAAGATGGAGCACAGAGGATTTTTAAAGCAGTGAAAATAATCTGTGTGATACTATAATGATGGATATATGTCATTACACATTGTCCAAACCCATAGGATGTACACCACTAAGCGTAAAACTTAACGTAAACTATGCTGTGGACTTTGGGTGACAATGATGTGTTCATGTAGGCTCATCAATTGTAGCAAATGTCCCCTTCTGGTGGGAGATACTGATGGGGGAGCAGGTTATATGGGAATTCTCTGACTTTCTCCTCAATACTACTGTGAATCCAAAACTACTCTAATCAAGTCTATTTAAAAAGAAAAGGTATCACTACTATGAATGGAAAGCCAGTAATATTTTTTATAAATAAAAGAAGGAACGGTAGAAAGAGGAGATATATATACATGTCTATAGATGGATGAGTTTAATATTGATTTTACCAACGTTTTAACTACCAAGAAAGAAGAAAGGAAAGAAAGACAGAAACACAGCAAGAGAGAGAAAGATAGAGAGGGAGAGAGAGAGAGAGAGAGACAGAGAGAGAGAGAGGTCTGTTGATTTTAGGGCCAAGTGGGGGCAGGCAGTCACTCCTGAGCATGGCACGTCCGTGAGCTGTCCCTATGATAGGCTCAGCAGCCTCCTACAGTTTTCAGCCTCATTTATCTGGTTTCTTCCTGTTATTCCAGGTTTGAAGCCTCCAAGTAACTGGTGACCCAGTTCCCAGAAAAATCTCCCTGCTGTCCTTTTGTCGGAGCCCTGGGGGCTGTGGAGCTCTTGGCAGATGCTGCAACTCTGGGCACAAAGAGGAGCTTATTCTCCTCTTCGCAGGGAGACAGCGACCCATCAAAATGCAGAGAGCTGTCCAGCTGAGGTTGGGCACCTCTCTCTCCGTGGGTCTGGGTTGCAGGGTGCTGTGCTTTGGGTGGGGGCAGAGGGGCTGGTCAGTCTCTCTTCATTGTTCATGTCTGTCTCTGTTATCTATTGCTGCATAATAAAGCACCCCAGATCTTAGAGGTTTGAAGAACAATTTATTATTGTCTCTCATAGTCCTGTGGTGACTGGGCTAAGCTGGTGGTTCTTGCTTGGGGGGTCTCTCATGCAGTTGCAGGCAGAAAGCATTTCAAGGCTTTGTTGGGCTCCAAAGTGGTTTCTTCACTTACCTGTCTGCTCCCCACCTGAGATGGCTGAAACAATCAGGACGGGCTGGCCATCTTTTTCTCTTCATATAGTCTTTCCACGCGGCTAGCTTGGGCTTCCTCACATAGGGCAGTCTCAGAGTAGCCCAGTTTCTTTGATGGCTTATCCTGGAGCAGCGTTCCAAAAGCTAAGGTAGAAAGCTGTGGGGCTTCTTGGACCTGGATCAGAAGTCAGGCAGTCACTTCTACATTCTCTTGGTTACAAGGGGCCAGCCCAGAATGGACGTGGGAGGGGCTACTCAAAGGCTTGAATAGCAGTGTGGTTCTTGATGGGCCATCTTTGGGGCCAGCCATGACAATGCATGCCTTTCAACACTGTCTTCTCGATCTTCTTCTACCTCACCAGCCACTCCTTCTTAGTCTCCTTGAGTCTCCCTCATCTGGCTTCAAATGAATCAAGTGCCCCAAAACTCAGACCTGGGCCTCTCCATTCTCTATATTCTACCCCTTAGTGATTTCATTCAGTCTCATGGCTCTAAACACCTAATAGCTGATAAGTCCAAAATTTCCATCTCTAGCCTGAATCTCTCCTCTAAAGTCTACACTCCCATCTCCAGCTGCCTACTCCACATCTCCACTTGGATGTCTCACAGGGACTGCCACGTGAGCAGCTCCAAAACCACCTTCCAGCCCTTGGTCCCAGACACTTTGCAAAAGAATGTAAGAGACTAGCTAATGTGAATGGCTAATAATTGCACATAAAAGGATGCTCATTGTCATTAGTCAGTAGAACAATAAAAGTTAAAGTCATTACACATCCATGAGAATGGGTAAAATTAGAAAAACTGATCATACGTGTGAGTGAGAATGCAGAACACATGGAAGTCTCAGACGCTGTTGGGGGAAGGCAAAATGTGGTAAACCACTTTGGAAAACAGTTTGGTCATTTCTTGAAAAGTTAAACATGTACCTACCTTATGACATGACCCAGCCAGTGCACTCCTAGGCATTTACCCAAGAGAAACTGAAACATTTGTCCCCCAGAGATTTGGACACAAATGTTCACAACAGCTTTATTTGCAATCACCAAAAACTGGAAACAACCTGAAAAGTCCATCAGTCCATCAATAAATGAATGGATAAACAAATTACGGTACATCCATAAAAGAGATACTTCTCAGCAATAAAAAGGAACAAATTATTGACACCTGCGACATGGATGGATCTCAAAATCATTATGCTGAGTCAAAGAAGCCAGCCCCCACCCTGACAAACGAATACATACTGTATAATTTCATTTATACACATTATGGAAAATGGAAACCAATTTATGGTGACAGAAGTAGATCAGTAGTGGAGGGAGGGAGGAATTACAAAAGGGCACAAGTATAGATGATGGATTTGGGGAGCGATGGGTGTCTTCACTATTTTAATTGTGGTGAAGGTTTCATGGGTGTATACATATGTCAAAACCAATCAAATTATACACTTGAAATATGTACCATATATTGTACTTCAATTATACCTCAATAAAGTTGGGAAAAAATTGAATCAAAAGAAAAACAAAGAACAACAAAAAAAGACTGGAAGAATGCACACCAGACAGTTAATATTAGTCACTTACCTTCAGGAAGTGGGAAGGGGGACAAGAATTATCACCTGTTACCTTTCACGCAACTTTCTAGTTTAAATTGTTTACAAAAAGCATATATTACTCAGGAGTTTAAGAGAAAAAGCAATACATTTCTTGCTCCCCCAGCCTCAGCCCAGCGATCAGGAGGTCTGTCACATGCCCCCAAATGGACCAGGTTGTTCTGCTAAACAAAGACACCTCCTGGATTTGAGCCAAGAGTTTCTGGGGGCAAATTCCCATCCGGAGACAATGAAAACTGTGCTCCCTCAGAACAGGGACTTTATTTACACCTTATATCTACATTCCGGACTGGGGCCCACACGGGATGATTGCCCAGGAAGATAACGTGTCATAATCTCTGCCCAAGACTAGGCTCCCCCTGCCAACTTCCCATCTGGGTAATTAAACCAGCTGGCAGCCCCGTATCAGTGTTTGTGGCATCTTTGGGGCAGAGGGACATGGCACTTCTAGAAGCCACACTTGGCTTCTTCAGAGGGGCAGTTTCCTGGGTGACTTTAGGATAAGCAAGCTGAATTCAGGCTGGGGTCCTCGGCCCAGCACCCAAGCAAACATGGACCTCTTGGCATGTCAGGGGTTTGGGAACAGCTGTCTGAGCTTCTGCATTTAGGGGTTTGCCCACGTGTGTGCTATTTTGCCTAATCTCTCCCTAAACGTTGGTTCCTTGAATTCCGCAAGGAGTTGGCTACCCTGTAGCTAGTCCACCTGTCACCCCAAATTCCTCCCTTCCTCAATAACAGCACCAGGATATTTCAGGGGATTGCCGCCTCCCCCTGCCCCCAGACCCACAAGGTAAATCTGTTTTCTTTTTTTTTCTTTTTTTTGACGCCTAGTTCAGTGAAAGGTGATGCCTGCTCACCTGCTACATGAGCGTTTAGGTGAGGAAACGTAAGTAGCTGGAACTCATTCCTAATTGGGTTTGGAGATTTCACTTAAATTAAACCTTTTGGTGTTAAAAGTTAGTTTGGCAACATGCAGCTTCTTTTTAAAAATTTTTAAAAGTGTTTTACTTTTTTTTCCTATCCTCCCTCCCACCCCCTTCCCTTTGGCAACCATCAGCTTGTTCTCTATATCTATGGGTCTGTTTCTGTTTTTTTTAATGTTTATTCATTTATTTTGTTTTTTTTAGGTTCCACATATAAATGAGATCATATGGTATTTCTCTCTGTGTGTCTGACTTATTCTACTTACCATAATTCCCTGTAGGTCCTACACGTTGTTGCAGATAGCAAGATTTCATCCTTTTTTATTGCTGAATAATATTCTATTTTATATATGTACCACATCTTCTTTATTCATCTATTGGTGGACATTTAGGTTGCTTCTTGGCTCATATCTTGGCTATTACTAGTAATGCTACAAGATAAATCTTGATTGGGCTTGGCCGTCTCTACTCAGAGCAAGATCCAGTATGGGCCTCCCCTGAGAGCTTGTTGGAAATGCAGAATCTCAGACCCCACCCAGTTTATGGAACCAGAAATCTTCATTTTAACAAGGTCTAAGGTGACTGAACACGTTAGTTCTCAAACCTGGCTGGACATTAGAAACGCCTGGAGAGTTTTTCCTAATACCAATGCCTGGGGTCCTCCGCTGAGATTTTGATTCGGTTAATCTGGAAGACCGCTGGAAGCTTCTGAGGCAGCATTGTGGTGAGGTCTATTTAAATGATACTTCTGGATGTGCATATCAGCAGCCCTGGGGTAGGGGAGCTCCTGGGGAAGATTTTCCACTCATAAACACATGGGAGGGGATGCTCTCCTCTTCCTTTAAAAGGTCAGTAGTGTCTGGGTGTGGCCCCCGGAGTTGTCTCATGACCTTGAGGCAACAAGCCTGAGGACTAAACACCAACCACCTGGGGTAAGGGAGAGGAAAGCAAGAAAGAGCCTGAGACCTTGCAGAAGTTCAACTACTGGATGACCTCACCCCAAATATATAATTTGGTTCTTTTTTGTGTTCAAAAGCATGTAATGCCTTGTTATTCAAAGTGTGATCCAAGAACCAGCAGCGTCAGCAAGGGAAAACAAACCATGGTTTTGGAGAGGACAGTGCCTCACAAGCAGTAGTTCAGTTCCCAAGAGATCTGGGGCAAGAGTGAGTTTTATAGAGTGTTAGGGAAGGCAACATGAAACAGGACCTGATTGGCTCACAGGTCCTGTTTTCTGGGGTAAGGTAAGATAGCTAAACCTGAGTTGGAGGATTATGACTCGTGTATGTTAGGTATCCTTGACAAGAATTTACTTAAGTGTAGGCTGACGGGTTTAGATTTGACAATGGTTAGGCCATCGGAGCGGCCTCCATTTTCTGGGTCCTGATATATGAATTAACTTTATCACTAAAAATGCAGAATCTCGGGCCCCACCGCATACCAGCTGTCTTTTTAGTGATTTACATTCTTCACCTGACTTTACACTTCCTGTAGCCTGGTCTGTTAAAATCACCACCAGGCACTGCTATTCAGAGATTCAGGATGAAAAAACATTTAAATAATCCAGTGTTCCTGGAGGCATGGTTGGGTTTTTTCAGCATCTTCTTTGCGTTAGGCACCTCTCACCCAGGATCCGTTTTCTTCTGCATCAAAAGAGCTTTTAAGAGCTTAGCATCATGTAGGACTTGGCATCAAATAAAATTTACTGCTTGGAGAAATAGTATCAGGCTAAACACTTTCCTCTAGCATCAGCTGAGATCCACCAACTGGCCAGCTTTTCCAGTAATTATCAGCAAATTAGGACATTTTCGTGGAGGGGAACTTCTCAGCATAGGACTGCATTTGCTTAATTAGGAATTCAGCATATTGAAGATGATTTGAAAGGGGTAGGGAGGAAGGGGAAGAAAAAACACAATTATTTTAAGTGGATCTAAAAAAGAGAACTCAATTTTTCCACTTTTTCCAGATTAAAAAAAAATGCCCTATGGGCAGCACCCCACGGTTAAAATAAGCATGTGATTAAATTGCCAACTCCACTCACTCTCCTATTTTGCCAATATCTTTGGTGGGCATCAAGTGTTTGTCCATTTCACAGGTCTTTACTGAGCATCTTTATTGAGTTTTCATGCCAGGTATTTTTCAACCCCCCAGTGAGGCATCTTTATGAGTTCCATTTTACAGGTAAGAAAACTGAGGCAAGGAAAGATCACATGATTTTCTAAGGTCACACAGCTGGGAAGTGACTGTTCCAGGATGCCAATCCAAGTGAGATTCGTATATGGGGCAGGGGTGGGAGGTGGGGGACTGTCACACACACAAATATCCTTTCCCTTCTTAGCAACACTCTGGCTCCCACGGCATTTCCTGTGACTTTTCCTAGCTCGAAAATCTCAATAGAATGTTTTGTATTTTAACATTAGTTGTTTTCTTTTCTAAATATTACAGAATTTTCATAATAGCCATATATATTACTTTTATATTCTGAAACACTATTTTTGTCCTTCCTAACTGGCTGCAAGAACCATTTTTTAAGATGATATAAAGTTTTATTTATATCTTTCATATTGTCTGTGAAAGCCATTTTATCTTAAAATAGAAGTTTTCTTTGAAAATGACATATTCTAACATAAGTCCATCTCCAGCATTGTTGGAGGATTCGTCTATTCCTCAATGTGAAAGGACGTTGGACCAGATTTCAGGAACTCAGTGTCCTTGGACAAGTCAAGCTCTCTCTCTGGGACTCAGTTTCCTGAGTCTATAAAATGGGGCTAGGGCAGAGGCAGAGTGGTTTCCAGCAGTTATCTCTGGCAGCCAACAGCTAAGTTACCAAATGTGCCTTTAGTCGTGAAACAGGTGATGCAAATACCTTTTGTCCTTAAAAGTCATAAGCTAGTAGACTCGTAATCAAAACGAAAGGGGACCAGCTCTAAGATGAGTTAGAGTGAAATTTTTGTCTACATGTCATGGAAAGTTACCTTTTATGTTAATGCTGTGGTGGGTACAGCTCCTTCCATATTACCAGTTTACGGTTGCCATTGAACATTTTTTTTAAATTGTGATAAAATACACATAAAATGCACTATCTAACCATTTTTCAGCGTGTAGTTCAGTAGTGTTGTTATGCAGCCAATCTCCAGAACTTTCCCATCTTGCAAAACTGAAACTCTATACCCATTGAACAGCTCCCCATTTTGTCATTTCCCCAGCTTCTGGCAACCACCCTTCTACCTTGTTTCTGATATTGACTAACTTTAGGTAACTCATGTACGAGTTAAGTGGCATCATCCATCTTTTCCTTTTGACAGGCTTATTTCAAGGATGTCTTCAAGGTATCTATGTTGTAGCATGTGTCCCAATTTCCTCCCTTAAGGATGAAGAGTTGTATATCACATTTTGTTTAATCCATTTATCTGTTGGACATTTACATTGCTTCTACCTTTTCGCTATTGTGAATGTCGTTATGAACACAGGTGTATGGCTGAGACCCCGCTTTGTTCTTCTTAGTGTATACCCAGAAGTGAAATAGATGGACCATATGGCATGTTAATTTTTTGAGGAACCACAATACCATTTTCCATTCCTACCAACAGTGTACAAGGGTTCCAATTTCTCCACATCCTAACTTATTTTGATAGCCATCCTAATGGGTCTGAGGTGCTTATCTCTTTGTGGTTGATTTGCTGATGTTAATTATCTCTTTACCTGCTTACTATTTATCTTCTTTGGAGAAATGTCTATTGAAGCCCTATTTTTAAAACATTTTTTGTTGTTGAGTTGCAGTTTATATTCTGGTTATTAATCCCTTATCAGATACATGATTTGCAAATATTTTCTCCCATTCCATAGGTTGCCTTTTCGTTATGTTCCTTAATGCACGGGGTTTTCCAATTTGTTTTTCCTTTTGCCTAAGAATCCTCTTTTATTCCATCGTGTTTTAAAATTATATGTAACATTGAAGAAAGTTAGAAAGCACAGAAGATATACTGATGGCAAGTTTATGAAGAGATGCTCCACATCATGTCATCAGGGAAATTCAAATTAAAACAATGAGATACCATACTGTTACCGTATGATCCAGCATAGCTCAGCCTCACTGTCCATCATCCCCCATCCCAGGCTGAAGTTCCAACCAAGGGCTGAGGGCTGTCTACGTGGGTCCATGCTCCAAGAGTGAGCAAGGTGGGCTAGGGTGAGAAGACCCTACCAGGCAAGGGAAGACACTGGCAGGGCCATTTACTAACAGTGTAAGTTACTTCCCCTCTGAACCGGTTTCCTCATCTGTAAAATAGGTACAATACTATTACCTCCCTTGCAGAGTTGAGGAAAAATCTGTAACATGTAAAGTAACTAGCATGGAGTCTGGTAGGAAATTTCAGTGAGTTGCTGTAGGACGGTGAAATGTTTGAGGCAGCCTAGCATGTACACATCAACCTTGAAAAGTGACATTAAAGCCCCAGACTGCAAACACCACCATTTTCATATCAGAGCAAAAAAATGCTCTCACCCACTAGGACCACCCCCACCTCAAGCCTTCCCACCTGTAAACTGGCCCGATGGGGCTATTTTTAGGGAAAGGACCATTTATTTAAATGAGCCTGCCAAGTGAAAAGATCCAGATCTCTCCTCTCCTTTATTAAAAAGCCACAGATATAAATAAGCCCAAGATGGTATGTTTCTGCCACAACTAACAGGTAAAAATTGAAAACAGACCTGCAGTTAACATTTGGACCTTAGGAAGAATTATCAAGGGACCAACAGATTGGTGAGCCATGGGACCTGCCCATTTCACCCACCCAGACTTTGAAGCCAGTTTGGAAACTATTTGGAAACCTTGTAAACTCCAATTTCCCCCCAGACAACCTTGGAGGAAAAATCCAAGTCAACAGAATGTAAAAGTTACTCATCAGGTACAAAGTCCATCAAGGCTTTACCTTAAGGAACAGATGCCCCCATCCCAAGCCAGGTGCTCTCAGGAATGAGGTTGCCCGATTCACCAAATAAAATTATTCCCACTAACATTTCAATTCCAGCAAATAATTTCAATTATGTTCCAAACAAGACATGAGACATACACTAAAAGTTATTTATCTGAAATTCAAATTGAACTGGGCATCGTTTTTATATGGCCCAACTATGACAAGGGCAGTGCTGAAAGGGACACATAGCTCAAATTGCAGGTTTCAAACTGGCTTCCAGGCCATGAGGCCCCCATATGTACGTTGCTCATTCTTCAAAGTTTATAAACTTGGAAATCAGTTGCCAGTATTTTAAGGGTTTCTGGCTTCCTTTAAAAATGGGAAGCCCCCACCATCACATGATGGGGAGAGAAGGGAATGCCGTAGAGTGAAAACTGATTCTTCACGTTAGATCGAAAAGATCGTGGGCAAATTTGTTTCTGGTTGGTCTGTTGCATGAGTCTGGTGGTTGCATGTCAGTAGCTCACATTGCAGGCTTGGAGAACTTGCCCTTTGTCATGCTCTGCTGCTGCAGTGGACCCCAGAAGTGCTGGTGTCACCACCTGAAAAACGCCCATCTGCAATTTCCCTGCCTGCCACTCCTTTCACAGGCCGAGGGTGAAAGCTTCTCTCCACAGGCTGGAAAATGTGCCCACAGCGCCCCCTGCAGACAAAGGCTGGAGCTGCAAGTCCTGGAAGGAGGCCCAGCTCCACCTTCCCTGGTGATTGTGGCCCTGTTCTGAGTGAGACAGGCAAAATCTAGATGAAAAAGAAATGACAAAATAACCATTTGAGAATCTTTCTATATTACAAGCAGAATTCTAAGTGTTTCTTTACTCCTCAAAATATCCCCATAAGGTGCGTACTATTATATCTCCATTTTTCTAAATAAATTGAGGCTGAGAGGTGAATCACCCAAGATGGAGTTCAAATCTCAGCTCCATCACTTCCAAGGCAATGTGACCTCAAGTAAATTGCTAAACCTCCCTGAGTCTGTTTTCCTATCTAAAGAGGTGAAGCAATTTGCCCAAGATCAGCCAGTCAAGAGGACCAAGTAGGATGATGAGACAAACTAGGAAGAAATATGGGGACGTGGGGGATGTTAAATGAAACCAAATTGGCCACGAGTCATTTGGAATTTCCCACGGTTAAACACTAAAAAGTTAACATGCTTATTAATCTCACATATCACCTATAGAGCACAGAACCCATGACTTAGGACATGCAACTCATTCAGAAACGCCTACATAAATATAAACGTGCAAGTGTGGGATCCACCCTCTGCCCCTGGAGTTTGACCTCTGTAGATACCTGCTTATTAATTATTATCCTGTTCAGTGTTTATCTCCAATGACCAAATCCAAGAACATTTTGATCTAAAGCATTTTTTATTTTCCTTCTCCAGATAGGAAGGCTACAAAGTTGTGTTGTGCTTTTTAAGGAAAATACAGGGTCAGCCTTTTTCAAGAATACAAGAGGCCTTGTATTCCAACTCTACTGGCAAGAAACTCCTTAGCAACTGGAGTTTGCAACTTCATTCTGACAAAGTGCTACACGTTTGGGATACGGGAGCACCTGGTTAAAAAACTTCAGCAACTAGGTAGATGGACATTTAATTATCAGACCAAGAAGACTTTCAATCTATTCTGTACCTCATTGAAGCCTGTATGTTGTACTTATGCTAAAACGTTCAACCTCAATATAAACCCCTTCTAATTACAGGAAATATTCAAAGGTAGACAAATCCAGGATCACACCAAAAGGTATCTGTTGTTTCTAGAGGGACATAGCACCAATGCAATACATACAAGAGACAAATGGGGCGTTTGAATATGAAGTTGGTAAGCAGACATTAGGGAACTATTATTATTAGCTGTTAAAGATCAGTTATGTGGGCGAATAGGGATCAAGGGTCATGAAAGAGTAATAAGCGATCTTTGATGTGGCCAAAGGATCCAGAAAGGGGAGTGTGTTGTTTAAAAACGGGAGTGGGAGGTGTAGACTTAATTTTTCCTTTCTTGCAAGACCTGTAGTACCAATAGGTAAACAGTCTCCTGTTAACAATTCTCCCCTCCTGTTTTATACATCCAACCTGGAATTGGTCCCCAGGTTACTCCCAAGTGGGCAAATGCAACACCTCTCTACCCTGGGCACATTTAATAATAATTTTATTAGGTTGACACCGGGATAACACCATTTGCAGAAACCTCACCTGTTATAGGACAGACTGAACCAAGCCAAGGGGACGATCAGGCTACAATCAACCTACTTAGTGCCCAGTGGCTCACAGGGCTCCCGACCTGTAAAGTTAACAGATGAAGCAAAGATAAATGACCTTCATGCTAAGAGGAAAAAAACCCATAGAGCAAGCCCAATCCCCACATAGAAAGTAGTCTGTTAGTGATAAAACAGAAGTTATCTCTGAAGCTAATGCATCAGACAAAAACTGGCTAATAGTTTAGTTAGATCAACAGGGTCGATCTGATAGGGAAAAAAGTTGTCATCAGCTGCAACGGCCATATTTCAGCCACAGAAAATAAGGTGGATAGCCCCATATTTAAAAGAAAAGCAGTTACTACCTGCTCCATTCTCCAGATCCTTTGTCTATTCAGCCACATGGGCAAGGGCACTTAGGAAACATGTGTACATCACTTAGCAATCCTTTCCCACTCATGGATTCATCCTGGTCCATTCAAAGTCTGCTTTCTGCCAGCCATAAACCTGAGAGGAAAACACCGAAACATGAGCTCCAATCAGCTAGATGCCTAAGGAACTAGGGGACAAAGGAGGGGCACAAGCTGGCATATCAGACAGAAACTGGCTTAGAGTAGTTAGATCAACATGGTCGATCTGTCGGGGAAAAAAGTTCAGTCATCATATATGCCAGTAAGAAGCTATTGGTCTTTATAGACAGAGCCCTGAACCAGGAACAAGATTTGGTCGGTCTGATCCTATACTTGCAAATTCACTCAATATTTGAGCGCTTCTGTGTCCTGTTTGTAAGAAACAGGACACAGAAGTAAGAAAATATCTGCAAAGACCAACACTCCTGGCCTTCTGAGCTTACACTTGATACAGGCCTGTATGGCTGGCAAGAGCTGCGTAGAAATGTTCGACTTCTCCTGAAAGGAGAAGTGACCACAGGGCTTTGGGCAAGTGTCAGGACGTTACATTTTAATGTAAGATGTTATCACTAAAAACCTGGGATAATGGGGCAGCCGGTTAGCTCAGCTGGGTAGAGCACGATGCTCTTTAACACCAGGGTTGCCGGTTGGATCCCCGCATGGGCCACTGTGGTGAGCTGCAGTCCCTCCACAACTAGATTGAAACTACTTGACTTGAAGCTGATTGGTCCTGAAAATCAGAAAAGTCAGACAAAGGATCCTCAGAGCATGCGTTTCCTACAATAGGCCAGGAGACAAATGCTTACCCCGGCAGTGAAGACACGGAAGGTTCTAGATGTCTACACAGAGTTCCCTTGGAGGCCCAGAAACGAGCCTCTCCTCCAAGATCCATTCTGCACCCTTTGATCGCGCTAACCTGCGAACCAACAAAGAAAGGGCATCAATCGCCATCTTCCCACGGTGGAAAAAGCACGTGGCCGGACCCTTTGAGGCTGATGTATCAGAATTAACTGGCAAGTATTTAGAGATCAGCATGATCGATCTGATGGGGAAAAAAGTAAAGTCATCATTTACACCAGCCAAGGACTCCTCGGGTCTGTATACAAGGCGCGGATTTTCCACCTCTAATTGAGCTCTCCAAAAGCCTATTAAGGTCAGAGCAAGAGGAGCCACGGGAAGGGGCGATGGCAAAGAAGAGGTACAGAGATCTCGAAGGGAAAACCATAGGTCTCAACTCACCGCACAGAGTAGTAACCCCGGGTTCCCGGAGCCCGACGACATCGGATGAGGAGGACGCACACGAAGAACAGAACACGCCGCGGAAGCGAAAGGACGAAAAGCTCGCCTGCTCTCCTTTATATAATCAGCGGGAGCTCTTGCGCCTGCGCACTAGACTCGAGACGCTTCCGGTCGCCCCGGCGCCGGGCGGGAAATGTAGTCTCCCAGGCGCTCTAATGGTTGTCAAGGCCGGTCTAGCCCCTCCTCCTTCTCTGTACACACTGGGCCGCCCGGGCTCGGCGGCTTCGCCGCCATGTCGCTCTTCACACGCACCAAGAAGTCCTCCGAGTCCCCCCTCTTTCGGGGCTGGCTGAGGCCCCCTGCAATCCCCTCCCCTGAGCCACGCCCGCCCGAGCCCGCCGCTGGGAGCTGAGGCGACGCCCGCCCGCGCGTCCGCCCACCCCGGCTGAGGGCGGGGGCGCCGGCAGTGCCAGGACCGCTCCTCCTCCTCCTCCTCCTCATCCTCCTCCTCCTTCTCCTCCTCCTCCTCCTCCTCCTCCTCTCCCCCCGCCGCCCCGTCCGCCTGTCCGGCCCTTTCCCCCGCCCTGTGTTTGCTAGGAAGGGAAACCGAAAGTGCGCGGCGCCGGGTGGAGCCGCGGACCTGTCTGGGCCAGACCCACAGTATCCGTCGGCGGCGACGGGCAGACGCGCTGGAACCAGGTGGGTGACCCCCACGACGCATCCCGGGCGCGCACCTGCTTCTGCTCCCACGACCCCCGGCGCTCGCACCGCCCCTCCATTGCCTGCGCTTCTGCCCCGGCGCCCGCCTCAGAGACCCCAACAGCTCCTGAGCCCCTGGCGCCCCGCTCTCCTCGGCGCCCCTGTCACTTCCATCACCCTCCTCAGCGCCCCCGTCATCCACCTGAGAATCCCTGTCCCCTCTCCTCGGCGCCCCCGTTTCCCCCTCAGCGCCCCTATCACCTCAGTGCCGACACCTCCATCCCCTGCCTCTGCTCCACCTGGGACCCCCCTCACCTCCCCTGTCCCCTCTTCTGCCCCCAGCGCCTCCATTATCCATCTAGAGCCCTCCATCACCACCTCAGCCTCTGGCCTGATCATCTAGCTCTCCTCTGCCCCGTACCCCCATCTCTTGCCTCACTTTCTACCAAAGCCACCCCTTTCGTCTTCTTCTGTCCTCACCTCATTCATCCCACATCTTCCACGAAGCACCCTCAGCACCTCGACTCCCCGTCACTTCAGCAGGCACCCCCAGCTGAGCTCAGCCCCCTTCTTCCTGAGGCCCCACACCTCTTCACCTCTCCCGTGCCTCCCCGCTTCAGCCTTGCCTCGGCACCTTTTCCTGCCACCACACAGCCCTGGCTCTCCCTCGACCCCATGTTTCCATCCCCCTCCAGTGGGCTCCCGGGTACCAATGGCTTCTCCATCACCTCTTACACCCTCTCAGAACCCAGGAGGCTTTCACCTGAAACCCAGCTCTGCCTCTTGTTTCCGTGTCTTTCATCCCACCCTGGTGATTACCGCGCTCCTGTAATTTGATCCCTGTACCAGCTTGAACATCACCGATTTTCTTCTTCCTGTCTTTTAGGACTTGCTTCCCCAAGAAACCCACTTCAGCTTGCTTTTTTCATAGCATTTCCTGTGCCTCTCTCTGCTCCTTCCTTTCCTTGCTGTTGTTTTTCTTTCGTAGAAAATGTTAGTTTCTATTTTAGTATTTTTCGACACGAGGAAGAAGGGATTTTCTCCTCAGATAATTTTTTTTAATAAAAAAAAAAAAAGCCTGTAAATATTGAACCTGCGCCATGAGAGCCGGGTTTGATACAATGAGGGAGGAGATTCACCAAAAATACTGCCAGCAGGAAGGAAAGGGACTCCTTTTTTTTGATGAGGATAAAAGCTACTCCTCAAATCTATTCACATTTTCCAACCGTGAATATTAAAAAACTCTGTGAGAGGAACAGTCTCAAAAAACCCCCTTGCTTTTTTTCCTTTCCCTAGCCCGACGCACATGATGTGTATGGGTTAGACTAAGAATTTCCCTTAAATGGGCTTCCTCTTCCTCTTTCTCTCCTGGCGACAGTATTTATCTGCTTTATAGAAGAGTAAAACGAAACCTAGCAACTGATTAAATAACTTGGCTAAAAGCATAAACCAAACAGTAGTTTTTAACGGGAATTGATGACATTCCCTCTATGTTGAGAAAGTGCGAGGGTAAGGAGAAGGGGAATTTAACCCCCTGAGACCACTTAAATTGTAAATTTAATGTTTTGTATCATCATTGGGCATTCACAGAGTGGAGCACTTGTGTCCATGACTAAAATTTGTGTTTAACTCTTAGTTAACACATCATTAAGATGTAAAAAGAGAGAGATTGGCTTGATGTTGTTTTGGGTGTTTTCTACTAGATGGTGTGTTTTGAGGGTACTAATAAGTCAACCTGTGCAGATTTCCACATAACTGAAAGTAACGTGAATGTGGAAGAATTCAGGTGACTCAGAGATGGAGGACAGAAGACCTTGTCCAGATGCCAGGCCCAGGACTCCCGATACCAACCACAGAGGTGAGTAAGGTTTTCTAACTAACGGGAAGGAAATTGGGTTCCCTATGAATGAGCAGACCCACCTAAGATCACTGCATCTTTCAAGTAAAGAGTGCTTTATTCCTTAACTACAACACTAATGACTCTGAAAAACAGACAGCCCTCGCCCTTTCCTAAGAGAGCTGATGAATGGGTGCAATTCACTTTAACAAAGATGGGGATGAGGTGTCAGAAATGGGAATAACCTTCTGGTTTAAAGCAGCACTATCCTGTAGAAACAATACAAGCCAAAAACGTAAATTAAAATTTTCTAATAGCATTGTTAAAAGCAAAAAGAAACAGGTGAGATCCATTTTTTAAATTCAGTACTGATTTAATAAAGTTTAATAATTTAGTATTTGTCTTATTTAAGCCAATATATTCAAATAATGTCATTTTATTATCATTGAATATAGAATTTTATTATGATACTTTAATCATTTTAATATTTTATTTACCCCCAAATATTCAAATATTATCATTTTAAGATGTTATCGACACAAAAATTTTAATGAGATATTGAACTTTTTTTGGTATTAAGTCTTCAAAATTCGGGCCAGC
The DNA here is from genome assembly GCF_036562045.2 of Rhinolophus sinicus. Classification (NCBI taxonomy): domain Eukaryota; kingdom Metazoa; phylum Chordata; class Mammalia; order Chiroptera; family Rhinolophidae; genus Rhinolophus; species Rhinolophus sinicus. The sequence continues at coordinate 26,296,132 of NC_133762.1, forward strand.
CCGGTGGCTCAGGTGGTTCGAGTACCGTGCTCCTAATGCCGAGGTTGCCGGTTCAATTCCCACATGGGCCAGTGACTGGCAGCCAGTGTGAGCAGCCGGCAGCTGGCGAGAGCTGCTGTGAGCTGCTGTGAGCGGCTGACCAACGACCGGGGACCGACTGCCCCAGCCAGGGGGAGCGCAAGACTCATAATATCAGCATGGGCCAGGGAGCTGTGTCCTACACAACTAGATGGAGAAACTGGCTTGAACCGGAGGTGGGGGGGGGTGTCTTCAAAATTCTGTTATTTAACACATCTTAATTTAGACTAGCCACGTTTAAGATCCTTAATAGCATTTGATAGCCTGTGTCTAGAGTCCTAGACACCAAAGCAAAGTTAGTTCCAAAAGCATTACTCTATTGCAGTGATTGTTCTGTTAGAACTTTCTAAAAAAAAAACACCAGCCAAATGGAGTCTTGCTTTTCCCTAAATTGACAATATGTCATCTGAGTTTTAGCTGTGGAACAAATGAGGAAGAATTGTAAAATTTTGATCTGTGTGAATATTGAAAGAATGAGAAACAATACAATTTTTCATTCTTCCTAAACATCTAGTCTTCTAATTAGATAAAAATATTAAAAGTAGGACTTTTCTTCTGATATCTTGGGAGTTTGGAAAGTAAATATGAAAGTAACAATTATAAAGATTTAGAGTTCAGTAGTACAGTATTTATATTTTAACATATATTTCTTTGTTACCACATTAAAATTTTCTCTACAAAATGCAAAGCAAGGAAAAACATATAAATGGATTTAGCAGCTGATGTCATGAAGTGGAATGATCATTTTGAATATGATGTGCATTTGAAACTTTCAAAACACTTTTTATTATCACATCATTATGTACAGTCTTATTTTTTGTTTGTTTTTAAAATCTCCAAGTCATTCTGCAAAGTTGGGTCAGCTCCAGAATCAGTTTAGAGGAAAGGAAAGTGAAAAAAACTGGACTTGGGTATGTTGGCCAAGGTCACTTATGAAATGCGTGGCAGATCAGGGAACAAGTTTGACTTCATCCACAGGGTAAAGTTAGCTTTCCTATGTGTACTAGGTGTGTCACCTCCCTCCCCAACACCTCTTCTGAGTGTTGGTAACAGATAAATACTATGTAAATGAACTTGTGCTGCAGAAAGGGAAACTTGTTTCGTTTTTCAATTTGCTAAATCAAAGTTTGAGTTTCGTTTTTCAGTTTCCTTCATAGACTATTAGCTAGCTCAAAAATATCCTAGTAAAGGAAGCCCCACCTTCCTTCCCCTTTGCCATCTGATGTTGGACACAGTTCAAGAAGCATTTCCCTTTATAGTTTTATCCCACTTGATGCCTCTGTTGCCTAGTGGCAGAACCAGTGGCTCTAGAAATCAATAGTCAATAAGAAAATTATTACTAGTGCTATTAGTAATAACTAACGTTAAGGGGAGCTTTTTGTGTGTCAGATACTGCACTATACTAAGCATTTTACAAATATTTAATCTTTACAACAACTCAGATACTCAGGCTTAGAGAAATTATGTGACTCGTGAGGAAATGCCCAGGTCAAGATTTGAACCAGGTCTGTTTGGCTCTGAAACTCGTGCTGACTATTGTTTGGTACTGGCAAGAAACTAGAAGTAATGAGCTGATCTTTTTGATCCTCTGAAATAATCCCAGCTTATGAAGATTGAATGATATACTGCAAGTATTTATTCTCTAGCATGTATTAGGCACTCAACAAATGTTTATTCCTTTTCCCTTTTCATACCCTCTGAAAAAACAATATTTTCATAATATATATGGCAAGATAGTAATCTATTTTACATTTATTAAATGACTTGGTAGAAAACCTTTTTTCTCTCCAAATAAAACCTAAGCTCCTTAGTTGTTCTGGAAAATGAGAGTATGTTCATTATTGTCCTGCTGGATTTCCTTGCACCTTGATTTTTGTGCTTACCCAATATTCCCATTGTGTTTAGGGCCTATAGATGGAGCATTACCACCAAGAGCTAGAAATCAGGCCAATAATCCACCAGCCAATGCTCTCAGAGGAGGAGCCAACCAGCCCAGAAGGCTTACTAGGGCCTACTATCCTTTTCCTTTCCGGCAAAGAGAAGAAAGGTTTGCGGCCATGGGTAGGAACCCACATCAAGGGAGGAGGAACCATGAGGACCGTGCCCATGATGAACCTAGAGGCCAAAGACAAGGTCAGGAGAATGACCCTAGGCGGCGAAATGGCAACCAGGAGGGAAGGAACCGCGGACCACCATGGTCTGATGAAAATTTCCAGCAGTGGCGGACCCCCCACCAGAAGCCTGCAGAACAGCCACAGCAGGTGAAGAAACTGGGCTACAAGTTCCTAGAAAGTCTTCTGCAGAAGGACCCCTCTGAGGTGGTCATCACACTCGCCACAAGTTTAGGGCTAAAGGAGCTCTTATCTCATTCTTTTATGAAGTCCAACTTCCTTGAGCTCATTTGCCAGGTTCTTCGGAAGGCTTGTAGTTCCAGAATGGACCGCCAGAGCGTCCTCCATGTCCTGGGCATACTGAAGAACTCAAAATTCCTCAAAGTCTGCCTGCCGAATTATGTGGTAGGGATGATCACTGAACCCATTCCTGACATTCGAAACCAGTATCCAGAACACATTAGCAACATCATCTCCCTCCTCCAGGACCTGGTAAGCGTCTTCCCTGCCAGCTCTGTGCAGGAAACGTCCATGCTCATTTCCCTTCTGCCAGCTTCTCTTAATGCTTTGAGAGCCTCTGGAGTTGACATCGAAGAGGAGACAGAGAGGAACCTGGAAAAGGTGCAGACCATCATCGAACATCTGCAGGAGAAGAGACGAGAGGGCACTTTAAGAGTAGACACCTGTACTCTCGTACAGTCCAAGGCAGAAGACCAGGTTGAGAGCTACCGCATCATGCCCATTTACCCCACCTACAATGAAGTGCACTTGGATGAGAAGCCATTCCTTCGCCCCAACATCATTTCTGGAAAATATGAGAGCACTGCCGTCTATCTGGATACCCACTTCCGACTCCTGCGAGAAGATTTTGTCAGACCCCTCCGAGAAGGCATTTTGGAACTTCTCCAAAGCTTTGAAGACCAGGGCCTGAGAAAGAGAAAGTTTGATGACATCCGAATCTACTTTGATACCAGAATCATCACCCCGGTGTGTTCATCATCAGGCATTGTCTACAAGGTGCAGTTTGACACAAAACCACTGAAGTATGTTCGCTGGCAGAATTCCAAGCGATTGCTCTATGGGTCCTTGGTGTGCATGTCCAAGGACAATTTTGAGACATTTCTGTTTGCCACGGTGTCTAACCGGGAGCAGGAAGATCTCTGCCGGGGAATTGTTCAGCTCAGCTTCAATGAGCAGAGCCAACAGCTGCTGGCAGAGGTCCAGCCCTCTGACTCTTTCCTCATGGTGGAGACAACCGCATACTTTGAGGCCTATAGACATGTCCTGGAAGGACTCCAGGAGATCCAGGAGGAAGATGTCCCCTTCCAGAGGAACATTGTGGAATGTGACTCTCATGTGAAGGAGCCCAGGTACTTGCTAATGGGGGGCAGATATGATTTCACTCCCTTAATTCCCTCAGCAACTGGGGAATCTCTGAGGAACACCGAGGGCTTGAGACGTCCCAGAGTTAATGTCTTAGACCTCAGCCAGTGGCCCTCCAAAGAAGCCCTGAAGCTGGATGAGTCTCAGATGGAAGCCTTGCAGTTTGCTCTCACAAGGGAACTGGCTATTATTCAAGGACCTCCTGGAACAGGTAAGAGAATTTTTCAGAGCACATGTCATCTGCCCTGTGAGATAAGCATGGGAGGCTTGACTCTAGGTTTCTATAATGTCTCCATTAGGTACATTGCACTGAAATGGGCACCAGACTTGGTTGTAGCTGCTTATAATGATGTTTTCAGTAGGGACCCATTGGTATGCATAGTAATAAACCAAAACACAACATTAGAAAAGATTGCTAAGGGTCCAAGTTTGGAAGATGTATTACCTCTGCTTCCATCAAAGGCTATATTAATTTGTTTGCTTTTATATTACTTTAAATTCAATAATATCAGGTATAGCAGATCCTTGAATAACATTTCATTCAACATCGTTTTGTCACAACATTGATGGAAATGAAAAAGATCCCCAGCCAGAGCCAGTGTCTGTGTGGAGTTTGCATGGTCTCCCATGTCTGCGTGGGTTTTCTCCAGGGACTCCAGTTTCCTCCCACATCCCACAGATGTGCACATGCGCTTCATTGCTGTGTCTGCATTGCCCCCATCTGAGTGTGGGTGTGTGTGATGCGCCCTTGATGGAAGAGTGTCCTGTCCAGGGGGGGTGCCCGCCTTGCGCCCTGAGCTGCCAGGATTGGCTCTGGCCACCCGCAACCTGAACTGGAATGGGGGGTTGGAGAAGAATGGTCTGACATGTTTTTATTAGTCTTCCTTAAATGTACGTACGGCTCATATTTATTTCAGTATTTAATATTAGAAGTGTTTGGGGTCTTTATTTAGAAGTTTGGTGATGCTTTTGTGATCAGAAACATGCCATAGAAACTTAACTCTTGCTTCTATCAATTAGCCTATGACCAGTTGGTTTTGTTATATGTCGTTTTCTTAAAGTCTTCGTTTTCAAGAACCTGTCAACAACATTGAGGACTTACTGTATATAATAATAGTGCTGTGTGCCAAGTACTGTTTTACATGCTTTACATATGGTTAACTCACTGCATCCTCACAGCAACTCTGTGAAGTAGAAACCATCCCGTTTTACAGATGGAAAAACTAAGGCAAAAAGAGGTTGAATATATGTTGAAGCTCACACAGATGGTGTGAACCTAGGACTTGAACTCAGGCAGTTGGCTCTAGAGTCCTGGTTTCCCTATCTACCACACTATACTTGTTTTTCATGGAAATATACCTCCCTGCACTGTTCTTCCCATGTGCCATTCTCTAATCCTACTCTGGTGATAAATACTACTGTGTTTCCCCAAAAATAAGACCTAGCCGGACAATCAGCTCTAATGCGTCTTTTAGAGCGAAAATTAATATAAGACCCAATCTTAATTTACTATAAGACTGGGTATAATATAATATAATATAACATAATATAATATAATTGATACAATATAATACCGGGTCTTATATTAATTTTTGCTGCAAAAGATGCATTAGAGCTGATTGTCCGGCTAGGTCATATTTTTGGGGAAGCAGGGTATTAGCAATTTGATGTGTATCTTTCCAGATGTTCTTCAAGGTTAATACTGACATATCTTTTTGTCTGTAAGTGTATTTATATGTTTACATATATACATGCACGCTTTCTATTTTTTAATAATAAAAATGGGCTCTACATATTTGTCTATAATTTACATATATATATATAACATGTTTCATAGCACAACATGGTATAGACATTTTTACATTCTTTACACTAGAATCACATTTAGAAATGGACCTCACTCTTTTTACTATGACTGCATTCGCTCTAGGGTATGAATGTACCTTTTTTTTTTTTTTTTTTTTGTATTCCAGTGCTGTAATAAGTATCCATTTATCTGTGTGTGTATGTGTGTGTTTACCTTTGGGTACTCTGCTTATAATTTCTGTAATTTTTTTTCCTAAGTTGGGAATTCACTTGAATTAGTTATAGTAGGTACAATTAAATTATCCTCCCAAAAAGATATACAGAAAACAAAACCAGGAAGAAGTCTCTTTAAAAAAACTGATCAAGTAATGGCAACTCATGATAAAAAATTAATGTAACACATGGAAAGTTCTTTCTGATAAGAAACACCTATAGGATGGAAAAATATGCATAATTAAAGTGATGTTTTGAAGACTTAAAGAAAGAATGAATTAGTGTTCCCATTTGGTTAACGTCCTTTCTAGCATTATTATATGTCATCAATCCTTTTTACTGATCAGTTTTTGCTGATCTGAGAGGTTAAAATTTTGGGCTCATTAATTTTAATTTTAAGTTTTAATAAAAAATGATTCAACATTTTTTAAGAGTCCCTGTTTCTCTCCTCCCACCACCCTGCTCAGTTCCCTTCCCTAAAGCAAACCATATTATTCCTGTGTATCCTTCCAGATATAGTCTATGAATATTCAAGCAAATGCATGTATTTCTTTTCCCCCACTTTTTTTTAATACTATGCTAGAAACACTCTTCTGTGTGTTTTCTTTGGTCATTTGTAAAATATCCTGGTGATCCTTTCATATTGGTACGTAAGTGCTGTCTCACTGTTGTTTATGTGACTACATTATATTCCATTGTGTGGATAGCTCGTAATCTTTTCACCCAGTTCCCTGTGGAAAGATTTACTAATACGGATAATATTTCAGTGAATAGCCTTGTTTGTGAATCATTTCACACACAAACACTGTATCAAGAAGAAAAAAAGTATGTCCAGAAGAGAAATTCCTAACTGAATTCATAGTTTTAATAGATATTGTCAAATTACCTTCTGGAAGTGTCATTAATTTGTATTTCTTTAGTTAAGAGTAAGATTAAATATCCTTTCTTGTGTTTATTAGCTATTTATATTACTGCTTCTGTGGATTGTTTTTTTAAATGTGTCCGTATTTCTGTTGAATGGCTTTTCTTATTGGTTTGTAGGAGCTTTTTGTATGTTCATAATATTTATGTTGCGAACAATTTTCCCTAATGTTATCACTTGAATTAGGACTCTTTAGCTTTAAGAATAGTAATCACTTCAGGCTAGCTCAAGACACACACATACACACACACACACACACACACACCCCTACTAAGAAAGAGCCTACCTCGGAGTATAAGGGGGAGGTAGTAAAGGGGGTCATTTTGAGTTTGAATCCCCAAAAGTATTCATTCTAAGGGGAAGGAAGAAGTGAGAGGTGATAGAATAAATATTGAATTATAAAGATTTTCTTGCCTCCTGAGGTTCTCTTTATTCCTTCAGTCCTCCAAACTAGAAAGTCTAAAACTTCTCCCCAGGCTGCCTGCTTATCTCATCTGTCCTGCTGGAGCCAGGCCTTAGTCTTCGCTCACTTGGAAGATGGCAGAAATCTCCCAACTAATACATCCCATTCACTCTTGCCCACTCTTACTCAGTTGTCACTTCCCCAGGGCAGCCTCTTCTGGTAACCTCGTTAACTTGACCAGAATCCCAATGATGTGTTTTCTTGGTACCATGTATTTCTCATTTCCCACATTTACGGTTTTACCTTCGTTTGCGTGATATCTTTCTCCTAGTCTGTAAGGTCCAGGAAGATAAGAACCATGGCTGTTTTGCTCACTATTTTATTTCTTGCACCTAAACCAGTGCCTGACACCTGTTAAACATTCAATACATATTATTGGTGCGGGAAGGGGGGTGGGGAAACGAAGGAAGAAATCCTTACTTATGCTATACTGAACTCTTTGATTTTCTTGTATCACTTCCTACTCAACTTTGAGTTTTTTGAAGACGATGGCTGCCTTCTCAGCCTGACACAATGTAAAAATTGAGCTGTTTGTAGACTTAATTAATTAATTAATGATTGGACATTGGCTAATGCTAATAACTCTTAACTCCAATGTGGATTTCTATGAGTTTTTCCCTCCTATCACAAAGGCAAGTCTACTGTGGTATATTAACACCGTTTGTAAATAATTTGCCACATGAGACTGGAAACAAATTATACGCCCATCAATAGAGAAGTGGCTAAAAAATACCTTCCTGCTGTGAAAAACAAAAAGAGGATTCCTTTTATGTACTGATAAAGAACTACCTCAAAGATATATTAAGTGAAAAAAGCAAACTGTTGAGCTGTGAAAATAGTCTGCTACTGTTTGTATTAAAGAGGGGGGGCTAGAAAAAGTCTGTATTTATGTTTGTTTATATGTGCGTAGAATGTCTACCTCTGGAATGTTGCACAAGAAACTGGTCACACTGGTTGCTTCTAAGACAGGAACTGGGTGGCTGGGGGACAGAAGAATGAGAGGGCTTTTCATAATAGACCCATTTGTGCTTCTTAGATTTTAAAACATCTCAGTGTATTACCTTAAAAATTTTTAAAAATAATAATATGCTATAATTCATTAATTACTCATTTCCGTAAGTTTTTAAGTTTTTTAACTCTCCTTTTTTTCTTTTTTCTAGGTAAAACCTATGTGGGTCTAAAAATTGTTCAGGCCCTTCTGACCAATGAGCACGTTTGGCAAATTAACCTCCAGAAGTTTCCCATCTTGGTTGTGTGTTACACCAATCATGCTTTGGACCAGTTTCTGGAAGGTAATGTCTGTAGGCACAATGGTTCTATCAAGATACTTATAATTAAACCATCAGTAACTTCAGGAGCTTTCTACTGCTCTTTAAATAAAGTCCACAGTTTTAACCGTGACCTGCAGGGCTGCGTGTCGTCTGCTCCAGCCGAACTGAGTGAACCTCATCTACCTCTGCCCTTGTTCTTCCCAACTCGAGCAACACTGATTGTCTTCAATCCCTTGAATTCCTCCAGCCTCTCTCTCGGCCCATGCTGTGCCCCCTGCCTCGAATGCACTTTCTCTCTAACTCTCTCTCCATCTGACCCCATCAAGCCTGGTTGGCTTCAACTCATTCTTCAGGTTTCGCCCTAAATCTCTTCTTATGTGGACTTTTCCTGTTGCCCCTAGACGAGGTTGAGTCTCCTTTTGTAATTTTTCTTCAGAGACTTATTACATATGTAGCAATTTATTTTCATGTGGCTCTACCCTAGACTATAAACACCATGAGGGTCAGTCCTGTTTCTTGGTATATTCACAGATCCTGGCACATACTAGACACTGAAAAAATACTAATTGCATTAATGAATGAATAAGTATATGTTTTTCCTTTTGCTTAGAATATTATTTTCCATTCTTTTTTAAAAGTTAAGACATTTTTTTCAATTATAGTTGACATACAATATCCTTTCTTCTATATCCTCCTTTCTCTTAGATTAAATATTCCTTATTCTTGGAGTCTCAGTTTAAATATTAGATCCTCAAGAATTAGACCCCTACCCATCCAAACTAGGTAAGGTCCCCTGTTATATACTTACAGCATTATGTACTTGTAGGATTTAACTGCACTTATGCTAATGTGATAAATTATTAAAGCATATATTCTCTCCCAGGCTGTGCAACATGAGAACAAATTAGAAACAGTCTGTGTTTTCACCACTGTCTTCAGAACCTAGCACACGCCTGGCAATCAGTAAATGTATGTAGAGTGAATAATAGAGAACGTTTACTAAGAGCTTACTTTGTCCCAGGCCATACCTAGGAGCGATAAAGATAACTCTTGTTATACAGACTAGAGCCCTGTAAGGAAAGTATTGCTGTCTTCAAATCACAGATGAGGAAACTGAGGCTAACTAACTTGCCCCAGCTTACGTAGAAGTAAGCTGTGGAGCCAGTAAGTTGTGTCCCCAATTGTCTGACTTCAAAGCCTGTGCTCTTAAGCACCACACTTTACTGCTCTGCAGGTCACATCATCTCTGGGGCCTTCTTGCTCCGTAATGGGGTAGATTTCCTGTAAATACCAGTTTGTTCCCTAAGGGACCAGCTGAGACAACACCTCAGACACATACAGCACTCACCTGAGAGAATCCAGCATAGCTCCTCTCAACTCTGCTGTGTTCCACTTTGCTCCACAGGCATCTACAAGTGTCAAAAGACCAGCATCGTGCGGGTAGGTGGAAGGAGCAACAGTGAAATCCTGAAGCAGTTCACCCTGCGGGAGCTGAGGAACAAGCGGGAATTCCGCCGAAACCTCCCCATGCACCTCCGAAGGGCCTACATGAGTGTAAGTCCCAGCTGTGGATATCTAGGTAGCTCAAGAGGGAACTAAACAAGATAGCACTGGCTTTGTGGGTATGCAGTTCCCAGGCAGATAAGGAGACTCCTCAAAGCTGTGAAATACTCGGGTTCATTCCAGCATTCCATTTTGCTAATCCCATGGTGTGACCTTGCCCTCATAATCCAAGGGAGAGTAAGGACAAAATAGGGCACACTGCCCCCTCCCAGCCCCTGCCAGGACCTTAAGGCTACGCCCCCAAACCACCCAGAGCACTTCTACTTACAGCTTATAGACCAGAGAAATATCTTTAGCTGGGCAGAAATGTGCACAACCAAAAACTCTGAATTCTTACTGAGGAAAAAAGAAGTCTCTACCACAGTATCCTTGGCCTGTTTTTCTGTTGTATTATTTGTTTCCTTTTCTTACTGATTGGTAGGAATCTTTTAGACATTTTAGATACTAACCCTTCAGTTTTAAGACCATAGTGATGTGCTTTGGGAAATTGGTTTGTTGACTGGTCTACTTATTTAGTCTCCCTTCCTGCTATTCCTGTCTTGGTTTCGTTTTCTCTCAAGGCAGGGATGAATTTAGGGGATGATGCTACTTCCTCATCATTTCTTTGCCCCTGTTCTTGACAGATCATGACACAAATGAAGGAGTCAGAACAGGAGCTGCACGAAGGGGCCCGGACTCTGGAGTGCACCATGCGTGGCGTGTTACGGGAGCAGCACCTGGAGAAGTACATTTCCCCCCGGCATTGGAAAAGCCTGGTGAATGGACCAATCCAGGTAGGGGTCCTCCTGGGGAATTGCAAGCATGTCTCTTGCCTCGGTACTTAGAAGGAGCCTCCAGCAGAAGCAGCAGTCCAAAGCATGAGCTGTTTGGTGAGCTGAGGCTGCCATCATGTGAATAGTTCTTTTTGTGAGGAGAGGCAGCTGAGTATACTAGTCAAGAACAAGACTCTGGAGCCAGCCTTCTGGGTTTGAATCCTTGGCTTGCTCTGGGCAAGTTACTTAATTTTTCTGTGCCTGTTTCCTCTTTTAGAAAGTGGGGATAATAACAACATTAACTCAAACCCTATGAAATTTCCAGTATTTGTAAATTTGGCTTGAAAAATGGCAGTTTCTTATAGATCCACTTAATGCTTACAGGATTGTTATTTGGATAAATAAGTTAATATCTATAAACTTCTTAAGTTAGTTAGTGTGCTATAAGTGCTCGTGAGATGAAATGATGTAACAGGACAACCTAGCACATAGAGAGCAAGCCTGGGAGTCAACAGACCTAAGTCACACAGACTGATTGTGTGACTTGGGCCAATGTGATGCTCAGGTCCCTCAGCAGTCACACAAGGATAACAATAACGCCTGCCTTCAAAGGCTGTTATGAGACGTAAATGACAATAATTTATGTAGAGTGGCTGGCCAGGAACCCAGTGAAATGGTAGCTGTGTTATGATAGGGTTGGTGAGTTCCAGGGTTACAAATCCCAAAGCCTAGAGGGGTCAATCAGGTCCCATAAATGACCGATGCAGGCCAGATGGGAGGGGGTGGCAGTAACCCACTTCTAGCCATTTGTTGCCATTTGGGAATGCAGGCTTGTTGCTGCCATAGCTTCTGATTTTGTCAAGAGAAGCAGGACATTTTTATTTGTAAAATTCAATGCAAGTCATTAAATGACCCAGTTGCCCATTTGCAGCCTCTAAATTTTAAGGGAATTACTTTTGATCCATCAAGGAGACCTTTCCTTCACACTTTTGTCACAGAATTCTCATGCCTGATAATTCTTCCTTCCACAGGATAGTGAATGGGTTTGTTTCCAGGGCTGGAAGCATTCCATGATGCTGGAGTGGCTGGGTCTGGGTGTCGGTTCTTTCACCCAAAGTGTTGCTCCAGCAGGACCTGAAAATACAGGTAAGAAGTGCGTGTCTCCCTAGAATCACATCTTAAGATGTAATATGGTAAAGACCAGAAGAGCAGGACTTAAAAGTAATACCCAGAATATGTAAAGAGCTTTAATCAATCAGAAAAGACAATACCTTAACAGGAAAATAGATAAAAGACTTTTAACAGGCACAACACAAAATAGGAAATCCTAATGGTCAGTAAACATATGAAAAGTACTCATTAGAAATTAGAGGAATTAAAACCATAGTGATACTATTATGCACCCACCAGATGGGTAAAAATTAAAGTTTGACATAACCCTGCATTGATGAGAATGTGGAGCAGGGGAGCTAACGCACTGCGAGTGGAAATATTAATTGGCACAACCACATTATGATAATAGAGTAACAAAAAGAACTGAAATGCCCATCAACATTTGTACAATGCATGGATCAATTACAGTCTATTCAGGTAACGAAATACTATAAAACAGTGAAAAGGAATGAATTATAAGTATATGACAACATATATGAATCTCAAAAACATGCTAAATGAAAAAGGCAACTTACAGGAAAGTATATGCAGTGTGATTCCTGTCTCAAAGTCAAGACTAGACAATGTATTGTTTAGAGGTGTATATACATTATATATGTGGTATGTGGTAAAGTTGTTTGTTCTTTTTTTAAGGGAGAAATGAGTAACACAAAATTTAGGTTAGAAGGGCCCCCAAGGGTCTTCAAAGAAGTTGGTAATTTTCTGCTTCTTAAATTGGGCGAAAAGTACCTGGATGCTCATTTTATATATTTTTATTCTTTAAATTACACATTTACATTGTATACCCTTCTGTGTATGTGTTTTTGATACAAGTAAAACCTTTCTTACAAAGGCATACATTCATATGATTTTTTAAAATGTGATAAAAAGGTATGTAAGGAACCACAGTCTCCCTCCCGTCTCATCCTCCCAGTGTCCCTCCCCAGAGGTAACCACGTAAACCCCTTGAGAATGTCTTCACCCAGCTAAGCTCTTACAGGTGCCCTCTTGCATCCTTTGGCTTCAAGAGTCTCCATCCCTGTCTTGCGTGTCTTCCTCTCTTAGCCCCGGCAGAAGGCGAGGAGGAGGAAGAAGGGGAAGAGGAGGGTTCGCTGATTGAGATCGCGGAGGAGGCCGACCTGATTCAAGCAGACCGGGTGATTGAGGAGGAAGAGGTGGTGAGGCCCCGACGGCGGAAGAAGGAAGAGAATGGTGATGTCCAGGAATTGGCCAAAGTGCTTCTGGCCTTGAGGCTGGACACCTATGGCTCCGGGACAGCAGCCGGGCAGGAGCAAGCTGCAGGAGAGTGGGAGGTAAACTTACTTCCTCACGGCCCCTGACAGCCCTAACAGAATGGGAAGTGGGGGTTCGGTTATTACTGCCTGGCGGGTGAGGTTAGACTCCTGAAATAGGCTTAAAAGTATCTGTTCTGACTGGAACTATACCCCGGTTTTTTCACCCACTCCTGTTGCAGTATGTTTACTTCATCCTCAAAATTAGCTGAATTTACCCACCTTACAACCAAACCCTAGTATGAGATGGATCCAGTTCCCAAGAGTATAAAAATTATGGCCCTTCGGAGGGGCCCTGGCAAGAAATGCCTACTTGGAAAGACAGGAAGCTGGTATCCAAGTGCTTCTCTTAAACTAAAAATACAGCATGTATGGGTCAGATCAAACACGGTATCAGTGCTTGGTACTTCCACGGATGTTATCTTCTACAAACTAGAAACTTCAAACAAGTCTGAACCTGCATTAAGATTTTTAAAGTATTCAAGTAAAATGGAATGAAGCAAGCATTACAGGCTGGATGGAATACTTCATTCACTCTGAAATCTGATATCTGTCTTAAAGCCAGAATAGTGAATGCCCAGATGTCTGCATATGGACTTTCCCTCTGCTCCTTCTTTTAGTAGAAGTCAGTGGTCCTCGGAATTTACTATGCATTACTATGACAGTAGAGGACTAGATATGCAAAATAACATTTGTGAACCCCACTGTTAATTTAAGGAACTTTTAAAGGGCAACTTTGGATGCAGTTTTCACCAGTCTGATTGATGGCTTTGAACCTGATCGCTTAGGTGCAGCATCACTGTATATGATGAGTGGAGTCATGATCCCAATACTTGAAAGCCTGGATTGGGATCTCCCTGCCCTGTGGCCTCAAGAGGAGTTGGTTTGTTTGGTTTTGAAATGGAGGGAGTTCCATAATATTGTGACTCACGGCCTCAGACTCAGTGACACAGCCAGGGGAGAGCACTTTCTCCTAAATGGTACCCTTAACCCACTTGTTAAAGGTACTATCATAATGTGATGGTGTTAAGACCATCTTAGCAGGCCCTGTACGACATTCAACTATTTTCATGACACATGTTTTAGGAATGAGAAACAGACTGGTCAAAATATGTTCAATGGTAACTAGTGCCAGCACTATTGTAAGTGGTTTCTGCATATTTACTCCTTCAGTCAACCTGACAACCCTGTGAAGAGGTACTACCGTGTTTCCCCGAAAATAAGACCTAGCCGGACCATCAGCTCTAATGCGTCTTTTGGAGCAAAGATTAATATAAGACCGGTCTTATTTTACTATAAGATCGGGTCTTATATAAGACCGGGTCTTATATTAATCTTTGCTCCAAAAGACGCATTAGAGCTGATGGTCCGGCTAGGTCTTATTTTCGGGGAAACACAGTGTTGTATTATTCCCATTTTATAGAAGGGATGTGGAGGCTCATAGAGGTTCAGTAACTTACTCTCAGTCCCACAACTAATATGAGATTGGTGGGGCTTTGAATTCAGGCATACTGCCTGCAGAGCCCACATTTAGCCACTCTGTAGTGGAATATTGGTTGAGAGAGTATGAGACATTTAAAGAAGTTCAGCAGAAGTGGCAGCCCTTTTTTATGTGCTATGGCCCCCACTTGGGGCTTAGAAGAGGGTCCCCCTCTGCTCAGATGGTGACCCTGACTGGTATTGATGTCTACAGACCCAGCGTAGGCAGAAAAAGAAAATGACAAAGAAAGTGAAGGTTGAGCTTCGCAAAGTGAACACCATGACGGAGGCCGAGGCCAATGAAATTCAGGACGTTTGGCAGCTGGACCTGAATTCTCGCTGGCAGCTTTACAGGTACCGTGCTCAACCCCCACCTACCCCAGCCAGCCCGTGTAATTTCCCCAGGGCATTCCTTTTCTGTTCTTAGAACATAACCCCTCCACTACCATCAATCGTGTTCATGAGTGATCGAGCACCCCCGCTGAGCTGAGTGCTGGGGATGCAGCCATGGGATAGAAGACATTTGGCTCTACCCTCATGGAGTTTGTCTATCCAGGGAAACAAATTAGTTCATCCCACAAATAAAAAGTGACAAGTGGGCATAAACACTAAGAAAGAAAAGAGCTCAAGGAGTGCTAATAATCGTATTAACGTGGGATCTGAGCTGTCTAAGAAAGTGACATTGGAGGCAAGACCTGAAAGAGGAGTAGGTCTTAACCAGACCAGCAGGGAAGGGGTTGCTGATGAGATGGGACTGTGTAGGTGAAGACTTTGAGATGAGAGGGAGCATAACTGTTTAAGAAATTGAAAGAAGGCAGCTAGTAGCGTGGCTGTGGCTCAGAGAAATGAAGGTCAGGTTAGAGAGGTAGGCAGGGGCCAGACTGCAGGGCCGTGGTGAGGAGCAGGGATTTCGTCTGAGGGAATCAAGAAGCCATTGGAAGGTTTAACAGCAGAGTAGTGATATGATCTGTTTTACTTGTAAAACAAGACTGGAGAATTCGGGGAGGGGAGGAGACAGCCAGAGATGGGGCAGGGAGAATTGGTGAGAAGTTGTGGAAGCCTTTGAAGTTCTTTACTCTCTTCCCAATATTTAACCTCTTCTTAATCCCACCCCCTTTAGCTCCTGACTACTTAGGAACAGGTCTCTACACATCTTTTCGTTGGGCATTTTGGACTCGGGTCCTTGCACATCTGGGTCTCCTCCCTCTCTGTGGCCTCTAAGCTCCTTGTGGGTCTAGGTTCCACTTCATACACAGGGCACACTGAAGAGGGTTCTTCCACCTTCTCAAAGAGCACATGGCTTCCTCTACCTGGTTCTTCATATTCTTTAGGCTGTGGCTACAGATGTACCAGGCCGATACCCGCCGAAAGATCCTCAGCTTTGAGCGCCAGTACCGCACGTCAGCAGAGAGGATGACTGAGCTGAGGCTGCAGGAAGACCTGCACATTCTAAAAGACGCCCAGGTCGTAGGAATGACGACCACAGGTAAGAAAACCTGGGCAAATTGACCTGCTCCAGTCATTCTCTCTGGTGCCAAGCTCCTACCAGATTATCTAGGACAGGTAAAGGGGAACTTCTTTAATAGGTTAGAGGAAAATACCATGAAGAACTATGAAAGTAAGCAATCCTATTTAGGGAACTGTTGGTGAAGTTGGCCCACTTGGTCCTGTTTCAGTGACCATCATGGGTATGGCTGTGACTCAGTAGTCCCCACAGCCCTGGGTGAAAGGGAGGGCTTTGATGGCACAAACCCAGAAACCTAGTGCCCGGTGGGTCCAGTGCATCTTCTCAGAGGAGCCTCTTTCTTCTCTCTGGACTTGAGGTGCTGCCAAGTACCGCCAGATTCTACAGAAAGTGGAGCCTCGGATTGTCATTGTGGAAGAGGCTGCTGAAGTCCTCGAGGCCCACACCATTGCCACATTGAGCAAAGCTTGCCAGCACCTCATTCTGATTGGGGACCACCAGCAGGTAGGGCAGGAGCCCCTGGAAGATGGGCTTGCTCTTTGGGGGGCGGAATTAGTCAGAAAGACCCTGGCCTCTCTGCTTCACCAGTCCTCAAGCCTAATAGTGGCTGTCTGTGATTCCTTTTTCTCTCACCTCCCACGTTCAACCGAAGGGTAGGTGCTCTTAAATCTGGAGTGCATTGTAGAGGTAGCGTCATCCATTTCATTTGTTCCCTCTGCTCCTTTTCTTACCCACCATGGCCTTTTAAATGGACTATTGCAACAGCATGTTTCCTGTCCCCCTGTCCCCCTACTTCTATTTTTACCAGGCTCTAACCCATTCTTCATAAAGGAGGCAAAGTGAATTGAAAGGGAGGAAAGGAGGAAGTGGGGGCGGGGGGGGGGGAGAGAGAGAGAGAGAGAGAAATCAGATCATGTCACTCCCCAGGTTAAAACTCTCCAGTGGTTTCCCACTGCACTTAACATAAAAATTAAGCTTCTTAAAGTGGCCTACAGTATTCTCAGGGCTCACCTGCTTCTCTGACTACCTCATACCACCATCTCATTTGCTCTCTCTGCTCCCAACCCCCGTCTTTCCTGCTCCCTCTCATGGCTTGCTCTTCCAATGACTGGCAGCTTCTTCCGTGCTGCCATCAAGTCATGTCACTGTTTGGGGAGGCCTATCTAAAGAACCCTCACCCCTGGGCACTCTGTCACATCCCCATTATTTCTTGCCCTCATGGCCCTTACCACACTTTTAATCCTTAGCCTGTCAGCACTTAGACCAGTGCCTGGCACGTGGAAGGAACTTGAAAAACATTTGATGGGTGGGTGGATGGATGGGTGGATAAAATATGTCTTCAATAGAGAATCCTCAGCCATGTTTCTCTTCTCAGCTGCGCCCGAGTGCCAATGTGTATGATCTGGCCAAGAATTTCAATCTTGAGGTGTCCCTCTTTGAACGGCTGGTGAAAGTAAACATTCCATTTGTCCGTCTGAATTACCAGGTGAGAAGCTGGGTCTCTGTTATTATGAAATGTCTAGGAGGCTCTTGGGAACCTCCCAACTGCCAGCAAGAAATTTCTCATAAAAATAACAACTGGTTTAGTAATGAAATGACTCTGATGTCAGATTTATTTTATTTTCTGTTGTAAAATACCACGAGATCAGCCTGTGTTGAGTTTGTGTTGGATGAAGGAGTTGTTTACATTCTGCTCTTTTCTCATTATTATTATTTTCAAGTGTTACTTCCCCAGATTTTCCACCAGCAAGCTAATCTTTAGAAAACTGTCCATTTATTCTCTGCCCATGTTTCTGGTGACATACATGTCTTGTTTCAGCACCGCATGCGCCCTGAAATTGCCCGACTTTTGACCCCCCACATTTACCAGGATCTGGAGAATCATCCATCTGTTCTCAAATATGAGAAGATTAAGGTGAGTCTGCCCTGCCTGATCTTTCTCTGCTGTTGTCAGCAACCTAGGGGGCTGTATTTTCTTCAGGATGAAAAAGGGTTTTCAGAAGGGGATAGAGCCAGCTTTTTAAAAAGCTGGTTATTAAGAGGAGGGATAGTACAGAATTGGAGAATACAGACGTGGATTTTGAATCCCAGCTCTGCGAGTTAGTAACTGTGTAAGGTTTTAGCACATTATGTGTCAGTTCTGAGTGTTAGGGTCTTCTTCCTATACAGTCAGAATGGTGGTTGCTGCCTTATAACGTTGTATCACAGGAGAAAATGTATGCAAAGTGGTCAGCACAGTAGAGCACTCATAAGTTAGCTGCTCTCGTCATCTTCATCATCAGAGCTGCTGCTGGTTCCCTGGACTATAATGGTTGCACTGTAGACGGCTATTATAGATATTGATGTCAAACAAATATCTTGAAAACTAAAATAGATGTAAATTCTTTAGTTGTCGATGCCCCCAAACAAAGCACATGGTGACTAACTCCAGAATTAAAGATTGTGGTACAGAGTATCCAGAAAGACTTCCAAGGTCTCTTTTTGGAATAGGGTCAGTGGCCTGCAATATATAAAGTGCATGTGAAGATAGAAAAATACCGCTGTGAGTGAGCCTTCTAACTTGTCACATCTTTTCCTTTTCAGGGGGTCTCTTCCAACCTTTTCTTTATAGAACACAACTTTCCTGAACAGGAAATCCAAGAAGGCAAAAGCCACCAGAATGAGCATGAGGCTCGCTTTGTGGTGGAGCTGTGCAAGTACTTCCTGTGCCAGGAGTACATGCCCTCCCAAATCACCATCCTCACCACCTACACCGGGCAGCTGTTTTGCCTGCGCAAACTCATGCCAGCTAAGACATTTGCCGGTGTCAAGGTCCATGTGGTGGACAAGTACCAAGGGGAAGAGAATGACATCATCCTCCTCTCACTCGTGCGGAGCAACCAGGAAGGCAAAGTAGGTTTTCTCCAGATACCCAACCGCATCTGTGTGGCCTTGTCCCGTGCCAAGAAGGGGATGTACTGCATCGGAAACATGCAGATGCTGGCTAAGGTGCCCTTGTGGAGTAAGATCATTCACACTCTGCGAGAGAACGACCAAATAGGCCAAACGCTGCGGCTGTGCTGCCAGAACCACCCCGATACCCACACTTCAGTATCCAAAGCGTCTGACTTCCAAAAAGTGCCCGAAGGAGGCTGTAGCCTACCCTGTGAGTTCCGGCTGGGCTGTGGGCACGTCTGCACCCGTGCCTGCCACCCTTATGACTCCTCGCACAAGGAGTTCCAGTGCATGAAGCCATGCCAGAAAGTCGTCTGCCAAGACGGGCATCGGTGTCCCCTTGTTTGCTTCCAGGAATGTCAGCCTTGTCAAGTGAAGGTGCCCAAAATCGTTCGTCGGTGTGGCCACGAGCAGATGGTCCCTTGCTCCATGCCGGAGTCAGATTTCTGCTGCCAAGAGCCTTGCCCCAAGGTCCTGAAATGTGGCCACAGATGCAGCCATTCATGTGGTGAGGATTGTGAGCGGTTGTGTTCAGAAATGGTCACTGTGAAACTCAAGTGTGGACACAACCAGCAGGTGAAGTGCGGCAACGTGGAAGACATCAAGTATGACCTGCCAGTCAAGTGCACCACCAAGTGTGGCACCATTTTGGACTGTGGGCATCCTTGTCCCGGCTCCTGCCACAGCTGCTTCGAAGGGCGCTTTCATGAGCGCTGTCAGCAGTCCTGCAAGCGTCTGCTCATCTGCTCACACGAGTGCCAGGAGTCATGCATCGGGGAGTGCCCGCCCTGCCAGCGGATCTGTCAGAACCGCTGTGTCCACAGCCAGTGCAAGAAGAAGTGTGGGGAACTGTGCAGCCCTTGCGTGGAACCCTGTGTTTGGCGCTGCCAGCATTACCAGTGCACTAAACTCTGCTCCGAGCCCTGCAACCGACCCCCATGCTACGTGCCTTGTACTAAACTGCTGGCTTGTGGCCACCATTGTATTGGTTTGTGTGGGGAGCCATGCCCCAAGAAGTGCCGTGTCTGCCACCAGGAAGAAGTCACCCAAATCTTCTTTGGCTTTGAGGATGAGCCTGATGCCCGCTTTGTGCAGCTAGAAGACTGCAGCCACATCTTTGAGGTGCAAGCCCTGGACCGCTACATGAATGAACGGAAGGATGATGAAGTTGCCATCAAGTTGAAGGTGTGTCCTATGTGCCAGGTGCCCATCCGCAAAAACCTGAGGTATGGAACCAGCATCAAACAGCGGCTGGAAGAGATTGAAATTGTCAAAGAAAAGATCCAGGGCTCAGCAGGGGAAATTGCAACCAGCCAGGAACGACTGAAGGCCCTGCTGGAGGGGAAGAGCCTCCTCCAGCAACTGCTTCCTGAAGACTTCTTGATGCTGAAGGAGAAGCTGGCCCAGAAGAATCTGTCAGTGAAGGACCTGGGCCTTGTTGAGAATTACATCAGCTTCTATGACCACTTGGCTGGACTGCGTGATTCCCTGAAAAGGGTGCATTTCTCTGAGCAAATGAGAGTGAGGACTCGACTAGACCAGGTCCACGAGTGGCTAGACAAGAAGCGTTTGAGCTTCACCAGCCAGGAATTGAGTGACCTCCAGAGTGAAATCCAGAGACTCACATACCTGGTGAATCTCCTGACCCGCTGCAAGATGGCGGAGGGGAGAGTGAGTGGGAACATAGCAGAAGAGGTCTGTCGTGTCCGCAAGATCCTTGAGAGAACATGTAAGTTCACCCGGGAGGATGAACAACTTGTGCAGAAAAAAATGGAAGCTCTGAAAGCCACCCTTCCGTGCTCTGGCCTGGGCATCTCAGAGGAAGAGCGAGTACAGATCGTCAAGGCCATGGGTTTCCCTCGTGGCCACTGGTTCAAGTGCCCTAATGGCCACATCTATGTGATTAGCGATTGCGGGGGAGCCATGCAGAGGGGCACATGTCCTGACTGTCAGGAGGTGATTGGGGGTGTGAATCATACTCTGGAAAGGAGCAACCAGCTGGCCTCCGAGATGGATGGAGCCCGGCACGCTGCCTGGTCCGACACGGCCAACAACTTGATGAACTTCGAGGAGATCCAGAGGATGATGTAGGAAGATGGCACACTGCTGCCTTCTGCTGCGGCCCCTGTGTGGCCAGGTCGGCTCCCTTCCGAAGGAACCGGCTTGTTTTTTATCGTCCTGTAGTCTTAGCACCTATTTCAGAGTAATACTTTTCAGGCTTGCCCATGTTTCTAGATTTACCCCTGCGCTCAAGTAAGCACTTTATCTCCAGAACTAGAGCAAAATTAACAGATTTCTCTTTTTCTCGCCTGCAAGTTAGTGGACAGACTCCCTGGAGCATGTTTGGGGCCGCAACCTCGGGCTACATAGTGGTACCTCCGACTCCCGACTTGGTCGGATGTTTTTTCTGCAGTGCTTCAGGGGCAGAGTATGCGCTCCAGGCCCTAACTTGCAGACTTTCCTTCTAACACACAGGCCCAGAGGAGCTGTTTATGAACTGCTTATCCTTTCAAGGAGCACAAGAATCCCTCTTGCCCTTCTCCTCGGGCACCATGGCTCCAGGAGATGGAGGCATGTGATAAGGACTTTGACCAACAGTGACCTAGTTACATATTCACTATGAGTGGGAAAAGTCTACCCACAGCTGCGGGCTTATGCAAGAGGCCCAGGCTAGCTAAGGAGTGATCCCCGTACCCTTTCCTGTGACTTTGCACTTTGGGATGGTGGAGGTTTCTTTGCCTGCAGTAGAAAAGATTCAGTAGTTCCCCAGGGCCCTGAATGGAACTAAACTCATATTTGATACCAGCAGCGCCTATCTAAAGTGTGACCCTTTATCCCAACACCATCTAGTGCAGCTTTTGCCTGGGCAGGGTTAGCATGCCAGCAGCTTCTGCAGGCCCCAGGCCCGCTGCCTGCGTACTCAGTGTTCCCTAGAACAGACACTTAGACATCTCAGGTCTTTCTAATGTTGGCGAGAAAATGTCCCTTTCCTATGTATGCATTTCCTTTTTTGTCTTTACTATGCACTTTAGCTTATAAAGCCAATTAATAAAAATGATTGAGGAAAAATCTGTGGTCCATGTTTGTCCTCAACTGTTAGAAGCAGCTCAGACAGCTTAAAACAGGATGGAAATGAGGGCACTGCCTACAAGGAGGCCATTTTCTTTCTGTGGTTTGGGTTTTTTACATAGCTGGTGAGTCATATTTATTCATGGAAGAAAGAAAAAAAATTTTCAACCTGTATAAAAGGATATATACTTGAAGTTTCCTTCCCCAGAGGCAACGCTGTTTAACAGCTTCATGAGTCCTCCCAGAGATGATACGTGCATGTGCGATGTATGGCCCAGTTCTACACTTGGCTTTTTTAGCCTAATAACCCAGCCTAGGGATCTTTCTGTGAGCACATACAGACGGCAAGTCTGAAATGAATAGCTTTGCGCATACTCTTCAATGTCGAGGGGATATGCTACTAGATGACAGTTTTCTAGCTGGGAGGGGACTTCTTTACTCCTTGAACTTTATATGACATAAACTAGTGTTCTCAAGGGGAGCCCCCTAGCTTTCCTCATAATTCTCAAAGGGACCTGTGATTCAGAAAAGGATGAGAACCACCATTCTACAGGGTACAATGGTGGAGCTAATTTATCGGGGGCTGCCTGTCCTCTTTAAGCTTCCATCTCTAGGAGCACTTCCACACCATAGGTAAAGAGTTGGGGTATATGTTCATGTTGACCCTGGTTTCAAAAATCTGAATTCCCAACTGACAGTGGAAAGTCACTCCATCTCTGCAAGCCTCTGCTGCTTTATCTGCATAGTGGGGGTAAGTACCTGCCTCAGTGTAGTGAACTGAGGGAGACAGTGCTCAGTACACAAAAGCTGGTGCTCAATAAAGGGTAGCTTGTAGGTCTACGGTACCAATGGAAGAGAACTTCTAGTAAGAATTTCCTCGCTTCACATCCGGCTTCTCTACAAGCACAAAGACGCGTTCCAAGGAATGTGGCAGTGCCAAGCTGGCAGACTGGGGGGCAGACTGCTATTGAGGGAAGAGACAGGAATAAAATACACCATTAGGTTGGTTTCTTCCCCCTCCCCCCAAAATACTTCTTCCATTCAGTATATTCTTTATGTGAAAGCGAATTAGCATGAGGGAGGCTGACTTTTTTTTTTAATGTACAAATGACACAGACTTAAAAGTTTTAAAGAATTTTTTTACAAATGAAGACATGACCAAGTCAGGATGACTTCCCACAAGGAGGCGATCTAAGGGCCACCCCACAAACTTCTTGAGGCCACCATGGCTACTTCCTCTTGTACCTATTAAGAAAATGAGGGGGGTCAAATATATGGTGATGGAAGAACAGACTTTGGGTAGTGAGCACACAATACAATATACAGAAAATGTATTATAGAATAAATTACATAATGTTATTATCCAATGTTACCCCAATAAATTTAATTTTTTAAAAAATCAACACAGTAAAAGACCAACCCGCATGACCAGAAAGAGGAAGGAAGAGCTCCTTTCCCATGAAAGCTTTCTTCTCCAATCCCAAACAGTCATAACCTCTGGCCCTCCCAAACTGCCAACATTACCTGGATTTAGATTTAAAGTTTCCTCCTCGTCTCTGGTGGGGCAAGCCTAACTGTTTCCTTTCTTCAAAGGAGGGGCTGTGTGTGAGAGAAGATGAGATGCTGAAACAAAGCTGTTGGAAAAATGGGTGATGTCTCACCCCCACCCCACCGACCTCCCACACAAAGCAGCAGCATCAACGGATGCATCCTTTTCAGGTCCTGAGGTACCAGGCCTGTGTTTCCATCTGACAATATGGGTTTGTGGAAATCAGGGCTCAGCTGGAAAACAAGACGAAGAGGCCCTCCCTTCTCATGAATATAATGAAACTACTCGGGAAGCGTAGTTTGTCCCTCCCCCAACCCAGGCCTAGGGGAGTGTGGGGCGTAGGGGTGGACAACACATTCCTAACAGCAAACCAGCATCCTTTGGGGTTCTATCACTGCAGAGGGAAAGCTCTAGATCTGAACCAAAAATGTACCATTTCACCTCCAAGGCAGGAGGGCCTCAACACCTCTCTCCTGTTCTCACTCTGGGATTCACAGACGGGCTGGTGGGGGGTGGGCAGACAAAAGCCCTTGAAATGATGTATTATAAAGCTGTAGGTGTACGAGAATTGGGAGCGGGGAAGGAGGGAGGATTCATAGCTTTCATCAAAATACCAAGAGCACCACGATGACTTAAAACCCTACCCAGCTCGATACTGCTTCAGGGCCTTCTTGCTCGTGTTGGTGAGTTCTTCATCAAACACTGATTTTTTCACCTGTTTTTGCTTTTTGGCTGTGTACAGAAAACAGTGGGTTAGATAAGTCCTCTTCGGCCCTAGCTCCCAAATCCCCTTAAGCTGAGGGTAATGGTTCCAAGTTCAGTGGAAGGCGCGGCCGGGTGATTTATTGACATGGAGGTGAGACATCCGCTCCTGGCAGAAAAGGGATAAGGGATCAGAAGCACCAGGTTTGAAGAACCAACTCCAAAGAATGATTGCAGAGTCCAAAGTGAAACGGACCACTTACACGTGCAATGGGCCAAAGACTATCTTCATCCTACCCTGACCTGCTCCTCCAGAGTCAGAAAGTCCTGGCTTCAAATCCTAGCTATTCCCACTAACCACAGGCTCACTTCACCGCTTGGAGCCAATAAAGGTATAGCTGTACACACTAGTACATACTCGTCACTCAAAACACGTGGGCCCTTATCACCATCCCTCCATTTTCTCCCTGACCACAAAGATAGGTTTCTAGCTGGTAGAACCTTCCTACCAGCTCCTGTGGGTCCCCTGTACGCCTACCAGGGCCTCTCGCTGGCTCCTCCTCAGGCATTGCTCGGGCCCGCTTGGCTCTGCGATTCCTCTTGGCCAGCCGCTCAGCAAACATCTGTGCCTTGAGGATTTCGAACTGGGACCTTTCCTCTGCCTAGGGAGAGGATGGCATATGAGTATGAAACAGGCCAGGCAGGCAGCCTTGACCCATTTCACTGGACAGGGACCCAGCTTCAAAGGAGAGGGCACTCACTGTTATCTCCCCCTTTTTCTTGGCATCCTTCATAAACTTCTTCCTTTTTTTCTTTCCTCTTAAGGCCAAGTCAAACTCCTGCAGAACCTTAGCAACTGGGATGAAAAAAGAGCATGAGATTACGGGTCCCATTTTATATCTTTTTCTGAACACACAATAAGAAGTACACATTTTAAACTGGCACATAAGGGCTTACAATGAGAAGCAGCCATCACTTCCTTTCCTGGTGATCATCTCCATCTCACTAAATAACCTGCTTATTCCACTATGTCTTGATTAACCCTCTTCAGACATTCATTGTCTACCTCCTATGGTGAAAGATGAGGATTTAGTTCCCTCATGTCCCTGTACTACTTCCCACAATATAGTTATAAAAACAGAACAAAAATCTCTTCCTGACCTACCTTTTTTTAAATTGTGGCAAAATATGTAACAAAAACTTGCCATTTTACCCATGATTAAGTGTACAATTCAGCAGCATTAATTACATTCAAAATATTGTACAACCATTACCGTTATCTGTCTCTAAAACTTTTTCATCAGCCCAAACTGCAGCTCTGTAACCATTAGGTAATAACTGCCTCCACGAGCCCCTGGTGATCTCTATTCTACTTCCTGTGTCCATGAATTTGCCTGTCTAGGTACCTCATATAAGCAGAATCATAATTATTCACCCTTTTGTGTCTAGATTATTTCACGTAGCATGTTTTCACGGTTCATCCTTGCAGCACGCACCAGAACTTCATTATGGCTAAAGAATATTCCATCGTGTGTACACACATCTCATGTCTCCGTTCATCTGTTGAGGGACATGAGCTGCTTCCACCCTTTGGCTATTGTGAATAACGCTTCAGTGAACACTAGCGTACAAGTATCCATCTGAGTCCCCGTTTTCAGTTCTTCTGGGTATAGACCTAGGAGAGGGATTGCTGGGTCCCATGAATTCTACGTTTAGCTTTCTGAAGACTCTCCCCGACATACCTTTTTCCTTCTTCTTCTCTTCTTTGGTCTGGAACCAGCTCCTCTCAGGCTCTTCCTTCCCCTTCTCCAGGATCCGCTTTGCTGTGTTGATCTGTGGAGACAGCCAAAGGGTGCCTGCCGTGACACCTGTATCTGATAATACAACGTAGCAGCTGCAGGAAGCCCTGGCCTGCACATGCCTGGGGCTCTGATGCTCTGTTTGGCAGCCTCAGCGTTTTGGAGGGGATGGACCAGCAAGGCTCCGTGTGCTCACTGGGCAGCGCTGGGAACCAGAGCGCTCCCCACCGTCTCACCTGGGCTTCCGACTGCTGCATCTCTTTTTCCTCAGCCTCTAGCTGCAGAACTGCATACACATCTTTCTCCATTTTCTCAATCCTGTCCCGGAATTTGAGGATGACATCTCGAGGGAAGAGAACAAAAAAGATGTTAAAGTAAGGGTGAATACTGTGCTGTTGATGAAAATAATGTAGATGTATTTAGTGACATAGAAAATGGAGGGTTTTTTCATGTGTGACTTCTCAGCTTAGCAGCCTCCCCCCACCTTACCCCCAAAGGTTTCCTGTTGCTCTTAGAATCGATTCTAAGCACGGCCCCTGCTCACCTCTCTGACCTTCAGTCTCCCTCTTGCTCCCCGTACCCTGGGCCCTCTGGCCTTCCTTCCCTTTTACTCGCACACCAAGTTTGTTTCTGCCTCCAAGGCTTTGCCCTCCTTTCCTCTGCTTCGCACACTCTGTGCCCAGACTGCTCATGGCCACCTCATTCTTGTCATCCAGGACTCAGCGCAAATGCCATCTGTTCAGAGGGCTTCCCTGCACTGCTTTTCTAAAGCAGGCACCTCTCCTTCTGTAGTTCCCGATCACATCTTCTATGAGCTTATTTATTATGTCGTCTCCCACCAGAGTATTTTGTGTCCTGCTATATCCCCAATATCTAGCATAGAATAAATAGCACCAGGCACCCAGTAGTTTTCAAGAATTGCTTGCTGACTGAATGAATTAAATGAAAACGGAAAGAAAAAGGCACATGGAAAAAACGTCAGAAAGGATACGTACCTAAATACCAACAGCGGTGAGTTCCTTGACATATTTTTGCTCTTATTTTATTTACTAATTTCTAACACTGAATATGTGTTATTTTCTAATTTTAAAGAATAATTAAACAAAAACAATGTGCTTTATATGACTCCTTCAGATGAGAAGAACAAAAAGAATGAAAGATATCAAAAAAGAATGAGCACTGACCT
Organism: Rhinolophus sinicus; assembly: GCF_036562045.2. NCBI lineage: Eukaryota > Metazoa > Chordata > Mammalia > Chiroptera > Rhinolophidae > Rhinolophus > Rhinolophus sinicus. The sequence goes on from NC_133762.1 coordinate 26,323,321, forward strand.
CCTCCCCAACCTGTGCCCCTCAAGAATCGGGGGGCTGGGTGGGAGCATTAGTGGGGATTTTGCCCCAAGAAGATGCTTTATCTTCCCAAAGGTTGGAAAATACCTATGAATGAGACATCTGGGGCACAAATCTACCATTATTCTCCTTTACACACAGAGAGACTAAAACCCAGAGGCGAGGTGAGCCTTGCCCAAGCTCCTCAGCAAGGTGGCAGAGCTGGGTTCAAAGCTGGCTCCTAACTGCAAGGCACCTGCTCTCGCCTGTTACCCTCTGCCCCTGCCCCGTCCCACGGGGTCTGATCGAGGACCCTGGCCCACCTACCCGAACCGCCCTGACCTGGTGCAGTGGTGCCTGCTCACCTTGAGGCAGTATCCGGGCCTTCACAGGGGCCTTGGCGGCCTTCACGATCTCCTTCAGCATCTTGCGTTCCTCTTCTCCCACCAGAGAGACCGATCGCCCAGCCCGGCCGGCACGTGCCGTTCGCCCCACCCGGTGGACGTAATGTTTGATGGTGTTGGGCATCGTGAAGTTGATTACCTGGAAGGTCAAAGTTGAGCATCAGTTATACCTGGGAGTTGGGGGAAGAGCAGGGATACATACAAGGAGGCCAAGGGACTCCCACCAAAAATTCAAGGAAGATGGAGCCTGCTCACCGTTTTGACCCCATCAATGTCAAGTCCACGGGCTGCCACATCTGTGGCCACGAGGATGTCAATCTGTTCATCCTTAAAGCGCCTGGAAATAGCCACAAAGAGATGTTCATTCAGATTCCTGACCCCAATAATGCTCTGAGCCAGCAGAAAGAACACAAATCCATTTGAAGTCCAGCAGCAGCAGAGTGTACTGTCATAGTGGGGACAGACCCTAAATGTCAGCCCATTGACATTTACACTCCCCCTTAAACAATGACACGGTGGAGCAAACGTTGTTTTTGTGTATCACCTTAAAGGAGTAATTCCTATACACGTGCACCTGTGGGAACCACAGAGCTAGGCTGCAGGAAGTAGCATATGCAAATGTCTCAGCATTCAAAACAGCCTTTCTTTAAAAAACAACTTTCAGCTGCCTGTGAGTGAACAGGGACAGGTGGAGAATTCTGAAGGGTTTCTCCCTGCCTGCCAGGCTGACACCATTCTGTGAGAATGCAACAAGGAGCCACACAGAAAAGCACACTGCACAGGGCCTGGCAAAGAAAATGGCCAGCACTGGCATCTAGCTCGGATTGTGAATCTCGTTTCATCAGACCCAGGTTTGTCTACTGTGGTGGAAAAGCTGCGGAGAACAGAATGTGTGCTCAGCCTTCCCCAGTCAGCATTTCCTGCTGTGGCCCCACTCAGCAGCTCCCACGCTCAAGTCCTGCAGCGTGAGTATGATCTTCTACGAGACTATGACCTCAGAGTTCTGAATGTATCTAAGACGTGACCTTCCGGTGGTTAGACCACAAAGTCTAAAGTGGGGAACTGCGCTACCTGCGATCCCCGCTATTATGCTAACACAACCCCTGGGTGGTATTTCCCTCTTTCGAATGAGGAGAGCCCTCTCTGACCTGCCTGAGTGTGGTGGGAGCCCAGTGTCCCCCTTACCGGAGGGCCTCCAGCCGCTGCGTCTGTGACAGGTTGCCGTGCAGCTCGCCCACCTGCAGCCCCATGAGCCCCAGGAGGATGTGCATGCGATGGGCCTGCTTCTTGGTCTGCGTGAACAGCATCACGTGGTCAGTGAAGGTTCTCGTCAGTAGAGCTGGCAGGGAGAGAAGAGTGAGCCAGCAGCCACCTCCAGGACAGTTGCCCTCCTTGCCTGCGACGTGCTGCTGTGCCCAGCACCAGGCACACAGGCGAGGTCCCTGCCCTCGGGTGGAGACAGGCTGATGGATCCCTGAGGGTGATAAACGCCTCGAGAGAGTGAAGGGAGGATGGGGAGGTCGCTTCAGGGCTGGCCTCTCTCACAGGCTGAATGCAAGACAGGCTCATCCATGAGGACATTTAAGGGAAGATTCCAGGCAGAGAAAAGAGCAAAGGTAAATGCAGGCCAAGCTTGGTGGTTAGAGAAAGCGGAAGCAGGTGAGGTGGCTGGCGAGCCGTGAGCAAAGGCAACAGGCAGACAGGAGCCAGTCCCAGAGGGGCTTACAGGACTTGTTCGCTAGGGAGCGTGGATTTTAGTCAAAGCAATGGAAGAAACCAGAGGGCTTGAAATAAGGAAACAGCAGGGACAAATGCTCATTTGTAAACAAGCATTTTAAATGATCTGCAGCGTGGAGAATGGATTACCAAGGGACAAGGGTGGAAGCAGGACGGCCACGTAAGAGGCTGCTGTGACAATCCAAGCAACAGATGGTAGTGGCCTGGACGAAGGGCCAGAGGGGCAGGTGGGAGGAAGTGGTTGGGAGTTCAGCTGGACATAGAGGACTGGATGGTGGGAGGGAGGTGAGATGATAAAAGAAAGGGAGGAAGGATTCATAGCACAAGTGGATGAATGGCAACACTATGCACTGGGTTAGGGGCGACTGGGTGGAAAGGTGCCAGGGTGGCACCCACGAGGCCAAGGGAGTCAAGCACCCCACGCTGCCCAGTCCTACCCTGGGTTTTCACCTGCCACGATGGCTTCCCGGTCCCCTTCCCGATTTGGCCGAATTCGGATGAACTCTTGCCGCAGGAAAGGGGCCACATCCGTGTTGCTATTCACAAATATCCGGACGGGGTTCTTCAAGGAGACAGAAGCCAGATCTTTGACCTGCCAGGCACAAAGACGGGGTGCTCACTCACCTGGCACCACGCAGAGCGGGAGACAAGCCCATGCTCACCCCAGGCCATGCCCTCCCGCCCAGCCCGGGGTCCACGGTGCTGCCTTCTCCATTCCCCCCGCCAAGGAGAATCCCCACGGCCCACCTCATCTGTCATCGTGGCCGAGAAGAGCATCGTCTGGCGGTGCTGGGAGCACATGCGAATGATCTCCTGCATCTGCTCCTCAAAGTACTCGTCCAGCATCCTGGGGAGCAGGGAAGGCAAGGAATCAGGCGAGATGGGCTGAGCTCGCTTCTGTCGCAGCGACGCGCAGAAAACACCCGACAGGCAATATTTTCATGTTGTCATTCGTTATGTTTCAGGCTCATTTACGTACTTACTTTATTAGCATTAATATTTGTCATTTTACCCTGTCTACAAGATTCACTAAGAATTATCATTTGGCCACATGTGCTTATTTTTAACTGAACTACGTATTTGCAAATTAGCTGCAAACATCATGACATCTTATCCCTTCCGGCACACATTCCTTAAAAACAATGACCTTCTCCTATGTAACCACAATGTCATTTATCACACCCAAGAATGTTAAGTGTTTAAATAATATCTAAAATACAGTCCATATTCAAATTTTCCTGACTGTCCCCAAAATAACCGTTTTATAGCTGTCTTTTTATTTTTCTAGTCCAGGAACCAAAATTCCTGGCTTGCATTTGGTTGTCATGTCTCTTTAGTCTCCCTTCATCTGGAAAAGTCCCCTCACCCTTTTTCACGCTCTGTATTTGTCTAATGATTTCCCAGTGACTAAATTCAGTAAGTCACCACTGCTGGGAGAACGTGCAGGCATGCACTTCGCTTTCACTCCGCCAGGAGACACACGCCATCAGTTTGTTCCAGTGTCACTGATGGGAGTTTGATGAGCTGGTTAATGGGGGGTCTGCCAGCTCTCTCCACTGGTAAAGGGGCCTTTATTCTTTGTAGGTAATAATCATCTCTGAGATTACTTTGACTCCCGTTGTTTTCAACTGACCCAGTCCTTCACAGTATTTCTCCTTCCAGTGGAGTCTCAGGTATAGCATTTAATTGTTGTGTCTTCTTAATCTGGAACTTCCACAGCTTTTCCTGGTCCTTTGAGATCCTGACACGTTTCAAGAATACAATTCCCTTCCCCTTTAAAACCTAAATCACATCATGTTCCCTTGGCTTAGAATGACCTCCTTTACTTCTTTCAGGACTCAAGAATGGTTCCTTCACTCTGGGAGAGTCAGTCGATCAGTTATTCAACACTCACTGAGCACCTGCTAGATTCTAGACGGCCCTGGGCGCTGGAATGTGGCAGCAAGCAACACAAAGCCGGCCCTTCACCAATATGACCTTCTAGGGAAGAGGAGAGACACAACCACCATACCAGCATTCAGGTACCGAACGACATAGGAGGTCGGAGAGGTGTAGCACCTCAGAGGACATAAGACAGGATGGGAAAGATGAGGTGGAGGGGGTGGAGGGAGGCAGGGACTGTTATAGAGAATGGCCAGCAAAGGCCCCTCAGATAAGTGACAACTGGAGCAGAAACCTGAGGAGGTAAAGAATGTCATTCCAAGCCGAGAGAATGACAAATGCAGAAGCCCCAAAGTGGACGAGTGTGATAGGATTTAGCAATGGATCTCTTATGGGGTGTGAAAATGAGGAGATAAGAATGATGCTAAGAATTCTGGCCTGAACAACTGGAAGGAAGGAGTTGCCGTTCACGGGGATGGGAAGAGAGGGGAGCAGCAGACGGGATCAGAAGCTTGGTTAAGGACCTGTTCAGTCTGGAGATGCTTCAATTTGGGAGTAAACCTGAACAGGCTTTGGTATTTTGGGGCGCCCCTTTCCCCTGCCCCACCTCCTTCATTAGTCCAGGTCAGGTCATCAAGACTTCATTCTGTTCAGTCATGAAGAAGTGAGCAGACAGGACACATGTGAGAGAAAGGAAGGGCGGAGGGGGGAGGGAGGGAGTCACCCCCTCATCACAGTAAGAGGCTCTTTGTGGGATCCTCACTACACTGGCACTTTACTCAACTTACTCCGTGAGACCTCAACACCCTGAGGGTGGTATTATTCTTATCCTCCACTTACAAACAAGAGAAGGCTTTGCATTGAGAGTATAACTGATGTTTCCAAGCCTGTCAGGAAGAGGCAGAGCCAGGATCTGACCTACCTTCCCTTTTAACCATTACATTACAGGAAGAGAAAGAGAGCAGGATAATCTGGGCTAAGGACAGACACAGGCCCAAATATGAGCAGCTCAACGAGAGCCACGTAGCACGATACAGGGTGGAAGGCTCCAGTCTGGGCCAGGGGCCCCACTGTTTCAGGTGTACCTGTCAGCCTCATCCAGGATGAGCACCTCAATGCTGCTCAGGTGGAAGGAAGGGCAGTTGTGGAGGTGATCAATGAGTCGGCCCGGAGTGGCGATGAGGACATCAGGCGCGGCCCGAAGAGCTGCTTCCTGAGACTTCACATCCAGGCCACCTGCAAAGATGAAGTCCCCACCAGGCAGCCGGTTCAGTCATTCACCGGTCCCTACTGAGCCCTGCCACCTGTCAGGTCTCATGCCAGATGCAGAGGAAACAGCAGAGAGTAAAACTGACAAAGGCCCTGCTTGCATGCACTTGACAACGTATCTGGAGAAACATTACTTAATTACGATTATATTAAACGCAGAAATAAAAAAGAGGGGCGGCCGGATGGCTCAATTGGTTAGAGTGCGAGCTCTCAACAACAAGGTTGCCGGTTCGATTCCCGCATGGGATGGTGGGCTGCACCCCCTGCAACTAGATTGAAAACGGCGACTGGACTTGGAGCTGAGCTGCGCCCTCCACAACTAGACTGAAGGACAACAACTTGACTTGGAGCTAATGTTGCCCAATATTCCCCAACTAAAAAAAATTTAAAAAAAAAGAGATGATGACACAAAGGCACTTCAGAATAGAACGATTCAAGCAACTAAGGATTGAGAGAAGCAGTGCCAAACCGATTTCCACATCACTTTTAACTTCCCATTGCATAAGGAAGGTAAAATGAACGTTAGATAACACTATCATATAACATCATCAGAAAAATTCTGCCCCAAATAATAAGTGATTCATGATTCATGCAAAGCAGAAATTATACCCTAAATTGGTTTAGTATGAAGAAAAATTTTTTTTCATGATTTTGAAATTTCATTCTGCAAGACTGGTTAAGTCTCCATCGAACCCTTTCCCCTCTCCCCGACTCGCTACTATGAAAACACACCGTCCAGTTTTTTTGAGTGGATGCAATCCCATAAAGGCTTTCATGGCACCCGTCATCCTCAGACAGTGGGGCACATCCATTCTCCACCACGGCATGAGTCTCCCAAGGGGCTGGCAGCCCTCGGCCAGACACTCACCCACAGCCAAGCAGGTAGTGATGTTGCAGAACTGGGCCAGCTGCTTGGTGACGGAGTGTACCTGGATGCCCAGTTCTCGGGTGGGAACCAGCACCAGCACGCGGGTTACGGGAGCCTGGCGGGGTTTGTAGATCAGACGCTCCAAGATGGGCAGTGCAAAAGCAGCAGTTTTACCTGGAGGCAAGGGCAGGAAGAAAGCAAGAAGAGCTTCAGTCCCTTCAAGGTATAGGTTTTTCCCTGAGCACAAAAATATGTCCAATAATCATGGGCCACAAGTTGCAGGGCGTCCGGTGAAGGTCATCTTCATTTAATCCTATCAGGGTGACTCTGTGACCACGACCGCCTGTCTCTGCCATGATAGGCCCCCATCACAGGAGTGAAAGATTTTATAAAAGTGATGTTTATTGCAACATTGCACATTAGTGCAGTTAATTATGTAGTAGAAATAGTCATGTAATAAAATACCATGCAACCGTTATGTTTAAAAAGAGTATTTAAAGAAACAAAAACATATATTGTAAGGTTTTTCAAAAGGGAGTTAGTAAACAGAGTAGTTGGTGTTACTGCATTAAAAATTACACTTTCTATATGTAGCAAAGTAGCCTTCTGGTAAGTCAACCTAGCGCCTGTTCCAGGTTGAACATCCTCCTCCTGCCTTCCCCCTCCCCAAGTCCCTGTCCTAGTCACCTGTCCCAGTGGCTGCACAGGCACAGATGTCCTTCCCCAACAGTCCCACAGGTATGCACGCCTTCTGGATCGGGGTGGGCTGCCTAAAGTTCATCGCTGTAATGGCCTGAAGACAAAAGAAATGGTTAGACAGAGGGAGACGGGGTGGCAGCATGAAACAAGGCAGCTTTCCAAACAAGTAGTAACTATCTTAGTCCCTCCCAGTTATTCAATCCACAAACATTTATTGTGCCTATCGTGTGTGAGACACTGTTCTAGGCACTGAGGATAGAGCAGTAAACAAGAGAAATAAAAACCAGATTGTGGGAATCTCACAATCTGGTAGGAAAAACAGACCAAAAACAAACACGTCATGTGGGAATAAGTGCAACGGAGAAAATTACAGCGGTCAAGGTGGCTGGGGAGGGCGGGGGGAGGGAATGAGTGCAATTTACAGCAGGGTTGTTGGGCAAGGTCTCATTGAGCAGGGGATACTGAGTAGAATCCTACTGAAGTGAGATTTCTGGAAGAATCATCCAGGCAGGGAGAACGGCACATGCAAAGGCCCTGAGGAAGAAAATGCCCGACCGGTCTGAGGGCCAGTGAGGAGGCAGTGTGGCCAGAGCGGACTGAATGCTAAGAGACATCATGGGAGCGGCCCAGCAGGGGCAGGGCCTTATAGGCCAAGACGGAACTTTTTGTTTCAGAGGATTGTCTGGCAGCTGTATGGACAACAGTGTTTAGGGAGGCAAAGAGCCCAGTTATGGGGTGACGGCAATAATCCCACGGTTGCCAAAAGAAGCCACTACCTTCAGAAGAGGACGGGAAAGGTTCATGTCCTGGAATGAGAGGTTTTCATCATACTGAGACGCATCTTCAAAAAATCCTCCTGCTGCCTACGCCAGAAAATCAAAAGACAATGAGAATTCAGCAAAAAGGGCCCCAGAAAATGAAATGTCCTTGAAATCCTTTCAGGTTGCAAAAACAAGTTGCACACCGTCTTCCACGCCCATGCTCACCTGTCCTTTCTTCTTCTTCTTCCGCTCCTTCACTTTGAGTGTATCTAGGGAGAAAAATTGAGCATTTACAACTGCCGGACACTGCCTTGAGTGCTTAACGTGGATACCTCACTGAATCCACACAACACCGTGAGGGAGCGACTGTCATTAGCAGCGTTTCATGGGTGAGGTCACTGTGTGGCAGTGCAGCTAAGTAACCCACCTAAGGTCAGACAGGAAGCAAACCTGCCAGGTTCCAGAAACCAGGTGCTCAACAACTAAGCTGTAATATGATGCTTTCAAGCTCGTTTCTTCAAGAAATATTTATGGAATACCTACTACATGGCTGGATCCATCTGAGGTGGGCTGTGGGGGACCTGTCACCCCAAATAAGTTTGAGTCACAGAGGTGCTGGAGCTGTGTGAGGCAGGAGATGAGGAAAAGAGTACACTCTGCCTGCAAAGTACAACCCTAACAAAAACCCTCAAAAAAAGAAGCTAAAAGGAGCTCAACATGGAGATTGTAAATTTAACTGTGTAACAGAGCACAGCACATCCTGCAAAGTCAAGGCAGACACGTTCCAATTTCTTGTTGCAGTTTCTGGCAGCGCCACTGTGTCGTCTACCTGCTTTGGTGAGGATTTTCTCATCAGCTGACGAGAAGTCGGTCTCTGATTCTTCATCTTCTGAGCCTTCCTCTTCCTCATCTTTCCCTTCAGGGTCTTCCTGCTCCTCCGGTCCAGACCCCTCCTTGGCTTCCTTCTCCTTCTCTGACTTCCCAGGCTGGGCTTCTTTATGCTGGAAAAAAACATTATAATACAGCAAGGCGACTACAAGCCTGCCGGCATCAGCCACATTTCAACTCAGGCTTGAAGAGAAACGGCGGGGTCGTGTCAAGAGTAAAGCTGTGGGCTTAACTACAAAGAGCAGTAGCTGCTTTCTTTCTCACCTCTGTTTTCCTTTTCTTTCGAACTTTCTCAATCTTCTCATCTAATGTCGTAGCTGCCCTCTGCAGGTGAAAATAAAGAGATGATTACCTCCCAAAATTACATGGAGCAATGGGATGGGAACAAAGTGTAACAAGGTGTGAGACGAAAAGAGGTTTTTCTTTCCCCCAAGACCCAAGAGATTGTGACCTCGCTGAGTTAAATTATGTGTCTGATAACCTCATAGCAAACAGCCTCATAAGGTTAATTTTACTGAAACTCCTGAGCAAAGGCAAAATAAAGAAATTAGCCTTCATAAAAAAATAAAGTAAAAATCAAGAGATAAAGACAATATTCATATGGGAAGGAGACAAAGCAAGATTTTTCTGAGGGTCAGGTCTCAGATATTTATACAGAAAAAGGTTGTCTATCCTTGGACTGACTAATCAATCCTTAGATTATTCATGGCCAACAAAACATTAAACAAGTGGTCTATTTGTGGGGAAAAAAACAACAACAAAAAACTTTAAGTTACCTGAAACCAATATGAACACCCACATTTTGGAAGGTGTTTACAATTTAGAATGATACAATTACCAAGAGATGTCCCATTATATCTGAATACTACTTGGGAAAGCTCTTCCCCTTACCAATCAAACATAATTGTGCCTATTAATAAAAATGTTGAAATCCGAGCAAATTCAGGTAAAGCTGGATAGTGCTAAAACTTTAGAAAGGGTAAGTAACAGCAGGCTCCCTTTATGCACCCTCAAAGCACCCTGAACTGCTATGGCACTCACCATAACTACAGGTAACTGTAATTATTCGCCTTGCTATTTTCTACCTTCCTGGACTGCAAGCTTCATAAGACTAAGTCTTTCATTACATTGGGTCCATATGAATATATACATTTTTAAGAATCCTCTTAAAGATGACCTTGAAAAGATAACACTTTTATTTCAATCAGAACAAGTACCAGCAGAGTCTGGATTAAACTGCTCTGAACAGGCAGTATCTGTCTTTGAAAGGCATGAAACAGAAAATAACTTTCGTGTGTCCTCTGGCTGGTTAACCAGATTCAAAAAAGAGCATGGGATCTTGGCAAACAAGCAGATGACAGTGACATGTGTGGCAGCTTTGGCTGTGCTGTGTGGGAACCAGGGACCCTAAACAATGAGGTCACATGAGATTACCTGGCAAGTGACAGAGAATGACAGTATCTGTGGGGCAGAGTCTAGACTACCTAGGGTACCTGCTAGATTGTTCTTTGTTTCAAACGTTTCTTTCTAATATTCAAAACAAGGAATAAACACCTAAAAAACAGACTGTTTTTTACATAGCTATGCCCATCTTTTTTGTTTTTGTTTTTTAAGTCAAGCAATTTACGTTTGATATTCCTAAACTATTGAACAGGTATTATCAGGTTTCCTCGAAGACTCCCCCCCCACACATTTTTAATGTCTACAAAATCAAGAAGGGTCTCTTTTATTATACGCACTGAAGTTAGTCTGAGCTCACCATCCCCTCCTCCAGGAAAAGCTGTCATGGGCATTTTAAAGAAGGAAAAAATATTTCTGATACTTTCCAATATCATCTGTAGATCAATGAATGTGTTTGTAACTAAAGTCCGCAATAAATCCATTTTGCAACATTTCATTCTTGTTTGGTTTTAACCGGGACTATGGGTTATTTGTGACCAGTTCTTCCTACCCCATCAAAACTACACCACATATTTCCAAAGGAGTCCCACTATCTGCTGAAGGTAGGCCAATGACGAAAGGCAGGTGAGGTCACGGTTAGACCCCGAAACCCACTGTCCAACCTTATTAGCCCAAAGCCTGGAAACGCTTATCACTATCAGTCTCACCTTCTTCTTGAGCTGGCTCATGACATCAGCCATGGCCCAGCTGCCGTCATACATCCCCTCCTTCTCAGTGAAAATGAAGTCAGGGTTGAAATCGGCACTGCGGGTTTTCTGCAAGGCTTTCTGCTTTCTGCCCAGCACAATGGGCCCCTGAGAAGAGAGACAAGAAGGGTGACTATGGGACTGAGATGAAAGAACACTAGAAAAGAAAGAAGAAAACGAAGGTACCTAATAAGAAGAGGAATCTACAAGGCAAAAATTGACAGATGACAAGAAGGAACTGACCAATCTACAAATGGGAGCTTTTAACACACTCTTCTCAACAATGGATGAGATCGAGCAGACAATGAGGAAGTGTGTAGAAAAGTTGAACGGCACAATCAGTAAGCTACATTCCAATGAATATATAGAGAGCACTGCACCTACCATTAGAGAATAAGCATTCTTTCTGAGCACACATGGAATAGTTGCAAAAACTGATCACATAGTAGGCCTTTAAGTAAATCTTCAGTAAGTTTGAAAAAAAAATCAGTATTATACTGACTCTGTTTTCTAACCACAATTCAATTAAGTTGGAAACAAATAACAAAAAGATAACTTTAGGGGCCGGCCCGGTGGCTCAGACGGTTAGAGCTCCATGCTCCTAACTCTCCCACATGGGCCAGTGGGCTCTCAACCACAAGGTTGCCGGTTAGACTCCCGCAAGGGACGGTGGGCTGCGCCCCCTGCAACTAAGACTGAAAGGACAACAACTTGACTTGGAAAAAAAAAAGTGCTGGAAGTACACACTTCCCCAATAAAATCCTGTTCCCCTTCCCCAATTAAAAAAAAAAAAAAGATAACTTTAAAAACCATACATTTGGAAATTGGAAAAGAAAAAGGACTGGCTGAACTATGGCTTCAGGAGAATAAATTGAAACAAACTAATCCTAAGAACTAAAAAGTGCTATCTTGGCCTTTTTTTTTTTTTTGCTTACTTGATTTAAACAACTTCATAAGGATTCTGACCCTCAACTTCATCAGTAATGATTATTTATGATTATAAATATCAGTAATGATTATCATTTCTCGGGTACTTCGTTTAACGATGGATGATAGTTGTATAGTACGTCATACTTGAAGTTTTGCATTACCATTTGCCATATTTGCATCAGTCCTTATTTGATGCTAGTACTCCATTCAAGAATGGAAAAGATCGTTCTGGCTGCTAAGTGAAAGCTGGAGACCAGGTATGTTAGAACTATAGGTATCCAGGCACAAGATGGCCCTGGCCTGGATGAGGAGAGCAGCAGTGAGGATGGAGACAAGGGGAGAAGCTTAAGAGAGATTCCCAAGCTAGCTTTCGGAATACTGGAGGGCAATAAGAAGGACGTTGTTGTCAAGGATGGCTCCAAAGTTTCGGGCTTGAAATGGAGCAGGTTTGGAGGTGTCGGTGGGCAGACGAGGTCACAGAGGGGAAAACACCCTGGCTGGATCTTGAAGGGCGAACACCTTTCTCGTGACATTGATCCCTTTTTAATCGCCATACTGCTTAATGTCGGTCCTTCACCCCCCACCACTCCAACATAAGCTTCAGGAGAGTGATGTGCTTGCCCATCTTGTTCATTGCCATGTCCCAAAAGCTTAATACTAGATGTAGCACGTGTAAGTATTGAATAAACACTGGCATAATGAACGAATGGATAACGATGCTCCTTGAGCAGGACCCAGGACCCAGGGCCTGGATTAAGTATCAGTTCAGTGACTGGGTAGAGTTCACCAAGGCAACACGGAATGGCACGGGCACCGTGCGGAGACGAGGAAAAGCTCGTGGCGAGGAAACTGAGGAAGATCTTGGGGTCCCGGCGAGACCCTTCTGGGGCACATGCCAGCCTGGCTGGGGGATGCTGAGGAATCACAGGGAAGAGGAGCGGTCAAGGAAACTTGTCTGCCCGCAGGTGCGCCCGCACTCCCGATCGGCTCATACCTCCTCCTCCTCATTTCCGGAGTCAGACTCGGGCTCCAAAGGCACCTCATCATCTTCACCTATGGTCCCGATAAAACCCAGCTCCTCAAGCATGCTGTCGCAGCAGTTACTTCCGGAAACCAGCGGGGCACGCCGACCAGCCCTTACATCTCGTTGTCACTGCCCTACGTCACTTCCGTTTTGAAGAAGCCTTTGCGGAGCAACCGAGCCCGAACTCTCAGAGTGCGCATGCGGCAATATGGGGCGTGGTTTCGTGGGTCGACATCAAGGGGCGGGGCTTTGTTTTAGTCAAATCCCATTGTTTTGGTGCTCAGAAGGCAGTGGGAGCTCGGAGTGTGCGGGGTTCGAGCGGGGAAGTCTCAAGAGGTGCGTGGATAAGCTCCGTATGTGTATGTTTATATGCAAAAAATTGTGGAAGACACTACAATAAACGGTTGGCAGTGATTATTTTTGGGTGGTAGAATTTTAAGTGATTTTTATTTTCTTAGATTTTTTTCCCCACAATAAACATTTTCATAAAAAAGAAAAAAATTAAAAATAAGAATACCTAACACATAGAACATTTACCATGTGCCCAGTACTGATCTAAGTTCTTTTACATGTATTAACTAATTTAATCCTCGCAGCAACCCTAGCAGAAGGTACCATTACCATCACCATTTTACAGATGAGAAGATTGAGGCACTGGGGTAGGGGTGGGGGTTCCCAAGGTCACGGAGTCAGTTAATAACGTAGCCAAATTTATTACCCAGGCAGTGGCTCCAGGGTCCTTAGGAAGGTAGGTTTCAGGCTTACCAGGAACTTTTCCTCTCGTTTCTGCTTGTGGAAATATTACTTACTCTTAAATGCAGCTCTTGATTACTTCCCCTAGGCAACTTTTCCCTAAACATCACCTCCTATAGCAAGCCCTCCTGCATTACCCAATCACTTCATAGCCGTTTGTTCCTTCATATCAACACTTTCTACTTGCAGCAGAGTTATAGTTGTACCACAAAAGTAGGTTCAGTGTCTTTTTTTCATTTTAATCGTTTTAAAGTGGTATTAATTCAGTGGCATTAATTACATTCATAGTGTTACATAGCCATCCCTACTGTATGTTTCCATAACTTTTTCATGGCCTCAAACAGAAACTCTGTACCCATTAAGCCATAACTCCCCAATCCTTGGTAACCTCTCGTCTATTGACATGCTCTGTGAATTTGCCTATTCTAGACATTTTATATAAGTTGAAATATATAATAGTTGTCCTTTTGTGTCTAGCTTATTTCACTTAACATAGTGTTTTCAAGGTTCGTCTATGTGGTAGCATGTATTAGAACTTCATTATGGCGGAATAATGTTCTGTTGTACGTGTATAGCACATTTTGCTTATCTGTTGTTTTGTTGATGGACACTTGGGTTGTTTCCACCTTTTGGCTATTGTGAATACTGCAGCAATGAACACTGGCATACAAGGATATATTTGAGTCCCTGTTGTCAATTCTTTTGGGTATATACCTGTGAAGGAAATTGCTGGGAAATATGAAAATTTTATGGTTAGCTTTTTGAGGAACCACCAAACTGTTTTCAACAGTGGCTGCACCGTTTTCATTTCCACTAGTAAGGTATGAAGGTTCCAATCTCTTCACTTCCTTGCCAAATCTTGTTATTTGCTTTTTTATTATTATTATAACCTCAGATCTCTTTTAATGGTGGTTGTGATGGTGGCAAGTTCCATACCCTGACTTCACACACAGTCTTGTAAAGGAAGAACACCTACTGTTCCCTCTACTTAATTCATGTCTGGCTCTTTCCCATCCTTGAGTTTCAGCTCAAATGACACCTCTTTGGAGAATCCTTCTCTGACCACCCTATAAACCAGCAGCGCCCATCTTACAGTCACTGTCTATTCCATTCCTCTTTTATTTCCCATATAGCATTTAGCCCTCTTTGAGATCATTATGTTTATTTATTTGGTGAACTTGTTTATAGTCTGTCTTACTAGATATGAGCTTTAGAAAGGTGAAGACTGTGTCTATCTTGTTTACTGCTGTATTCCTAGTGCTTAGCACAGTTCTTGGCACATAGTAGGCTTTAGTAAACACTAGATGAATAAATGAGTGAATGAATGTCCTAATGTGTTTTTGAATCGCTTTCAGATGTATATCAAGTCTGTATGTCAGTGTTTGCTCAACTCAAATACACCTTATGTCAACTCTGCCTCCCTCCGTCCTTACCTGAGCTCTGAAGGTCAGGAACCATGTCCAACTCATTCTTGTATCTTGGAGCAGTACTGTCTATAGTGAAAGACCAGCATTGTCAATTTCCAATCCATTACAAACTGGTACTTTTGTAAAATACCTAAAAAAATGTGGCAATGTCAGTTTGCTAGAAAACTTTCTAAAAGCTTATTCTAAATTTCTGTAGTTGTATTGTCCTGAGCAAGTAATAAATAGTTTACAAATGGGCAGCAGTTGCAGTCCACATATAGTTAAAAGGGTCTTCTACACTTTAGGGTTATAAGGAATTCTCCTAGGGATTCTTTCAGTATTTTTATGGTTTCCTTCTTTCCATTTAAATCCTTGATCCATTTAGCATTTTTCCAGGTGTAAGATGAAGTATGGATTTAACTTTCAATGATTAAGGCTTTATTGTATGTTTACTACTTAGTCAGGCATTTTCAGAAATGTTGTCTTGTTCATTTCTCCATTAGAGTTTTAGACATGGCTCATCTAATTCCAAAACAAAATCCTGTTTGTGTTTTTATTGGGATCTCGTCAAATGTCTATTTGCATGATTTGAAGTCTTGCTAAACAAGAACATAGCTTATGTTTCTATTTGTTCAAGTCTTTTCCTGCATCCTGTAGAATTAAAACTTTTTCTTCACATAGATTGTGCATTGTTATTGTCAAGTTTGTTCCTAGGAATCTTTTTTATTGCTTTGTAAATGGGGTCTTTTATTATATCTTGTAACTGTTGTCACCCTAAGATTCTGAACTAGCCTTAGGGGAGCCGTCTACCTCACATAATCTTGAGAATTACTCATCTAGACTAGCAAGTAATTCTCAACCTTGTTGTCCCTTGCCACACATAGTATACGTGACCTTGACATACACCAATCAATCCGACAGGTGTTCCTTGTTTTTTAGGGACTCCAGCAGAGGTGAGAGGCTGTGATTCATCAGCAGTTGATGGAAATGTATGTGTACCAGGCACTGTGTTAGAGTCACCATGGTGACTCAGATAGCATATCACATAGTCCTAGCCAGACAGAGCAAACTCAGGAAATAACTGAATAATTATAAGGGTGCAAAGTTGTGCTAAGCGGCCATGAAGGTGCAACAGAGATAATTTGTCAGGTGTTAACATCCATCAACGTCCAAACCCAAGGCTTCAATTACCTCTGAAATGATACTCACTCATACATTGTGTCTTCCAACCCTGCCTTTCCTCTGAACTCCAGACCTGCCATGTCTACTCCCCCATCAGGAGGTAGAATCTAACTCCCCTACGTTGGGGTCTGGACCAGACCCAATAAACTACAATGGACGAAGCTCTGTGTGAAGTCCAAGACTGTGTCACCTCCCGCAATGCATTGTGGTTCTGCCTTGCTCTCTGGGATACTCACTCTTGAACACTTCAGCTGCCATGCCACCGGCAGCCTAAGTACTGTTTAACTATTCTGATGGACAATTAGAGGGCCCCAAGGCTGCCATGCAGGGAGGAAACTCTGAGTAGCCCATGCAGACACCACATGCATAAGCCAGAAAGCTTCATGAAGAGGGAGAGGCCTCGTCGGCACCCAGCTGCTCTAACCCCCAGGAGTCCAGCTCCTCATTAGAGACCCCAAGTCAGAAGAACCTAGCCAAACTCTTTCCGAATTCCTGACCCACGTATCTAGGAGAGATAATAAAATGATTGCTGTTCTTTTGTGCCACTAAATTTAGGAGTGATTTGTTTTGTAGCAATAGTAAGTGGAACCTGGGTCACATGTTATTCTGCCTCAGGGTCTTGTACATGCTTCCCCCCCTACTTCGGACACTTCCCACACCCCTTTTGCCTGGTTGCGATCTTGATCTTCAGATTCTTCAGCTCTTTGCTAAAGCTACAATGTTTCAGGGTGCTCTGTCCCTAAACCCAGAAACTGGGGTTTCATAATGCCCTTATAGCACCTTTCCTTCCTGTACGTTCGCAGTTGCATTTGGAGGTTCTTTGACTGTCTTTCTGATGAGTCTTCAGCTCCGTAGAGCAGCTTTCGGTCTATGTAGTTACACAGTAGGCCAGGCATCGCAAACTCAAATGTCAACATGAACAGGAAAGTAACATAAATGAGAGACATGGGCAGGGTGGGGACTGTGGTGAAATGAAAAGAACATGTCCATCTATAGGGCGCAGCTGCCACTCAGCAGGCCCCGTGCAGCCAAATCTGCCTCATTTTTTTTTTTTTTTTAAGATTTTATTGGGGAAGGGGAACAAGACTTTATTGGGGAACAGTGTGTACTTCCAGGCCTTTTTTCCAAGTCAAGTTGTTGTCCTTTAAGTCTTAGTTGTGGAGGGTGCAGCTCAGCTCCAGGTCCAGTTGCTGTTCCTAGTTGCAGGGGGCACAACCCACCATCCCTTGCGGGAGTCGAACTGGCAACCTTGTGGTTGAGAGGATGCATTCCAACCAACTGAGCCATCTGGGAAGCAGCTCAGCTCAAGGTGCCGTGTTCAATCTTAGTTGCAGGGGGCAGAGCCCACCATCCCTTGCGGGACTCGAGGGATTGAACTGGCAACCTTGTGGTTGAGAGCCCACTGGCCCATGTGGAAATCGAACTGGCAGCCTTCGGAGTTAGGAGCATGGAGCTCTAACCGCCTGAGCCACCAGGCTGGCCCCTGCCTCATTTTTAAAGAGGTGATTCAAATCCAGATTATTATGTGTTAAAATGATAGTGACTAATTAAAAACACAGAAGAAAGAAAAAGAGAGAAAAGAAAAACAACAACCTAAAGATTTAATACTCCTTGTTTTGGAGAATGACTCAATTCTCACTTCGTATAACCAGGAATGATATTTCACTGAGGCATCGGGCTGTCTGGGGCTCAGGAGTGGGTCACTTAGATTTGTTGTTCTCTATTTGTATCTAGAGACTGTCAGTCAAATTCTCTTCCCAGGGCGTGAAGACTTCTTGATTCTTGCCAAATAATAATAGAATTGTGTATTTTTCTTTAGGAAGAAGATGCAGTTAAGAAACTGTGATTGTTAAGTAAATTCTCTGTGTTCCTTCCCAGAAGATAAATTATACAAGGTCAGACAATTAAGTTTGCGAACTCATCCAAGGAAAAGTGCTACATACCTCATTGCTGAATATGACTATGGTCACCTTTGAAGTCCTCCCCTTGGGAATCTATGCACCGATGCCAGCGCCTAGTCCACCCTTCAAAGCAATTTTGGAACTCAGAATGGCTATCAGAGCTGTCGTCATTTCACCCTTGATGTCCTGAATGTCATCAAAATGCCTTCCTTTCAATATGTCTTTTATCTTTGGGTAAAGGAAGAAGTCATTGGGGGCCAGATCAGGTGAGTAGGGAGGGTGTTCCAATATAGTTATTTGTTTACTGGCTAAAAACTCCCTCATAGACAGTGCCGTGTGAGCTGGTACATTGTTGTGATGCAAGAGCCATGAATTGTTGGCAAAAAGTTCAGGTCATCTAACTTTTTCACGCAGCCTTTTCAGCACTTCCAGATAGTAACCTTGGTTAACTGTTTGTCCAGTTGGTACAAGTTCATAATGAATAATTCCTCTGATATCAAAAAAGGTTAGCAACATCGTTGCAACAACTTCACAAACCTAATTGTCAGACCTTGTATGTATTTGTAATTAGGAATGGGAGCGTGCAAAGTTCATAGAAGCCCTGTGAGAAGTTGGTTTTTATCTTTAAAATATGCTTCTTGTTATTTAATTTATCTATTAAAAAAATAGAGAAAGAAAAAAAAGTAAAAAAAAAAAATAGAGAAAGAAATGAGCTATCAGGCTATGAAAAGATATGGAGGAAGCTTACATGCATGTTACTAAGTGGAAGAAGCCAATCTGCAAAGACTACATACTGCCCCATTCTACGTATATGACATTCTGGAAAAGGCAAAACTATGGCAACGGTAAGAAGATCAGTGGTAGGGAGAGGGAGGAGGACAGAGTTTTGTAAGGATGCCTGACTCCTGGAATGACAAGTGACCAGTCACTAACAGGAGCAGGTAATAGCATGGGCTGCCCAAAGCATCACACTTTGGATGTCACAACACTAGGGAGAGGACTATCACTCTTCGGATGGGAAAAATGAGACAGAGTGTCAAGCTCTAGTAATTCTCATGGCCCCTGGATAAGATAGGAAATCATTGTTTCTATTTAACTGAGGAAAAAGGCCCAGTTGTACTGAGGCCTGTCATAGAATAAAATCCAGAGTCTAGATTAGAAAAAAGAAAATAGAAGGCTCTCCCTCTCAATGTATAGAATAAGGAAAGAAAGTTAAGACTGGATGTCACAGGCCCATCACTTGAGTTCCCATGGGTGATAGTAAAATGAGTCAGAACACCTTCTATCTTTATGCCTTTGAAGAAATTTTCTGATGGTGCAGGGACTCCAGCTTTGGGTTTATTCAAGTGAGCTATTGGCTCCATACCGCTTGGAAGTTAGAAAGAAAAATAAATCGACTTTAGCAGAGGGCTGGACAATATCTGAACATTGCTTAGTACTCTCTTGGATGGGCACTAAAGGACAGTGACAGTCCTTTGACTGTTTTTGGTGTCCTGAAATTCAGTTTCATTGCATTTACAAGAAGCAAGGTGAGGAGGCCTGGTACAGAGAAAGGAGTCCTTTGTGGCTGGAGAGGCCTCTTCCGTCATAGCATCTCACATTATAAACTTAGGCAAATTAAACGAAATTGCCTTGGAAAGAAAGATTGAGCAATAGTTAAAGAGCTATTGAGAGAGAGAGAGAGAGAGAGAGAGAGAGAGAGAGAGAGAGAGAGGCAGAGAGAAAATAAACATTTTAAATAGTGTGGAATTACCCAACCTTGCTGTGGCTGCTTGCTCTGTTTTGGAAGGAAAGGCTTCAATTCAGCCTGTGAAAATGTCAATGAAAACAAGGAGATAACGGCAGCCCTTGCAGGGAGGCATATGAGTAAAATCTATCTGCCTGTCTTCTCCTGGGAGTTGTCCTCTTCTCTGGGTGGATTCTAAGAGGGAAGGAGGCTTAAGCTGTCCTTCAGGGTTAGTTCTAAGGCATATGGGACAAGGCTGGAGATATTCTGTCAATCTGCTAGTATGTTCTGTCCTATGAAATGCCAGTCAGTGATTTCAGTGAGTGCTTGAGCTCCAAGGTGGGTGGTATGATGGAAGTGATAGAGACGCTTCCATTGGGAGGCTCATGGGATTAACAGATACAGGGCTGGGTCTATGAGCCAGCCCTGGGGGGTGGATGTATAACCCTTCTCCCTAGCCTTAAGGGCTTCCTGTGGTGTGTAATTAGATTGAAAAGTAAAGCCCATTGGAAGGAGGGGAAAGACCTTAACACCGCGTTTCCCTGAAGATAAGACCTAGCCGGACCATCAGCTCTAATGCATCTTTTGGAGCAAAAATCAATATAAGACCTCGTCTTATTTTACTATAATATAAGAAGCCGCATTAGAGCTGATGGTCCAGTTAGGTCTTATTTTCGGGGAAACACGGTAGTAGAGAGGGCATCCTGCTTGGCTGTTTGGTCTGCAAAATTGTTGCCATGGGAGATCTCATCCGTCTTGGATCGATGTCCCCTGCCAGTGAATGATGGCTACTCTGGCGGAGGACTTAACTGCTTCAAATAACTGGAGGATGGCGTCAGGGTTCAGGAACGGGGTGTCCTCTAGGTCTTCCCAGGCAGAATGGGAGAGGTTTAGGGCCGTTAAGCATCTGAGCTCCTCCTGGGTGGATGGGTCTGGTAGAAGGGTGGGGGTGGGGGTGGGAGTGGAAGTAGTGTATTGCAGGGTTTAATAGTGAAGCCCAGGGAGTCAAGCAGGAGGGTTTGGTACTGAGCTAACCGACTGTTTGACAGTCAGTGAGGGGCTTTAGCATGGAGAATGTTTATTACTTGGTGAAGAGTGTAAATGGTCAGGGACTGGTTAAAAGTAAATTTTAAGGCTTCCTTTAAAAGTAAAGCTAAGGCAGCTAGAATTCCTAAACAGGGAGGCCCGACTTTTGCTACCAGATTTAGTTCTTTGATAGGTAGGCGACTGGGCGTGGAACTGCTCTTAAGGTCTGAATAAGGGGTCCTAAAGCAATCCCTCTCCTCTGAGATGTAAAGGGAGAAAGGCTCGGACAGGTTGGGGAGAGCTAAGGCCGGGGCCTCAGTAAGAACATTCTGTACAGAACGGAACACCCGCTCTAATTCCACGTTCCAGTCTACATAAAGGCTCATGATCTGGACCTTTTAAAGCCGTGTACACAGGTTTGGCTATGACTCTGAACTGGGGAATCCAGATCTGGCGATATCCAGCCATACCAAGGAAGGTCCTTAATTGTCTCTTGGTGTTGAGAGGCTGCATGGAAGTAATGAGTTCTTCTCTCGAGGTGCTCAGTTGTCATTGCCCCGGTGAGAGTACAGACCCCAGGGATGTAACCTGTTGTTGTGAAATCTGGGCTTTGGGGGCTGATACTCTGTATCTCCGCCTAGTGAGGAAATTTAGCGTCTCAATAGCATGTTGCTCTGAGCTTTGTTTATTGGGACTGCAGATTAGAAGATCATCCACATATTTGAGAATGGTGGCTTCAGGGAGGCACAGGTCTCTTAAGCCCCCGGCCTAAGCTTGTCCGAAAATGTGTGGACTGTTGCAGAAGCCCTGTGGTAAGACAGTCCAGGTGTATTGGTGGCAGACCTGCATAGGAGGGTCCGTCCAGGTAAAAGCAAAAAGAAATTGGGACCGGGGATCTAAAGGAATACAAAGGAAAGCATCCTTTAGACCAGGGGTCTCCAAACTGCGGCCCACAGGCCAACTGCGGCTCGCAATCCATTGTTAATTGGCCTACAGCAAATTCCAAAAATATATTTAGTTTAAATAAACCAGGTGAGGCAATACGTACTTCACCTTGAGTGAGTGGCCTGACTGTTTGTGTATTTTACCACATATGGCCCTTGGTGAAAACCGTTGAAAAAAGTTTGGACCCTCCTGCTTTAGATGTAGGACGGGAAACCATTCTGTTTTGGGTGGCATTAGTCCCATAGGGTATATGGATTTGGGACAAGGGAGTGTACTGGAATTACTGCCTTCTTGATAATGCAGAGGTCTTGGATTAGCCGATACTGACCAGATGGTTTCTTGACTGCTAAAATGGGAATGTAGTAAGGTGAATCGCAGAGGATTAAAATGCAGTACTTGAGGAATGAATTAATTGTTGGTTGAAGCCCGTTAGGCCTCCTTGTTGATAGCATACAAGGGAATGTTGTGGGGACTTTCAGCTTAGTCTGGACTGGGTGATGTCGGATGCCTTCCCTGGGATCTCTTGATTCCAAACTGATTCTATACTTACCTGGTATATCTTGCCAGGTAAGATCATATGAGATGGCTGCTAAAACCCACTTGATTTATCTAGAGCTGGAAGAAAGAAATAGCAATCTGGCACTTCTTGCCTTTTAAATCACTCTAAAAGTTACTTATTTTATTTTTGTGTGTGTTACCTAAGAACGTGAGCTCTATGAGGGCAGGAATTTTTGTCTGTCTCTTTACCACCATATTCTTAGCTCTTGGAGCAGGGCTTTGCACATAGCAAGCGTTTAATAAACAGTTACGGATGGAGGAATGAGGGAAAGAGAAAAAGGAGGAACCGAGGCGGGAGAAGGACGGAGAGGAAAACCGGAAGAACGAATGGGGAGTGAGGAAAGAAGAGAGGCCCAGTCCCGCTTCCCGCGGACAGGTCACACCTCCCAGCTGAACTACAACTCCCAGCAGGTCCCGGGGCCCAGGACGGGCTAGGAGGCTCTAGAGAGACCAGGACCCAGCCCACTAAGTTCCCGGCGTGCCTTGCGAGCGCAGGCGCCCGCCGGGACTTGTGGTCCAGGCCGCGGGCAGGGGGTGGGGCCGGGCATGGAGGCGGGCGGGGGCTGGGGGCGGGCAGAGGCCCCTCCCCCGTCACTTCCTGCGGGGCTGCGGGCGCCGGAGCGGCTCTTCAGGGTTTGCGCCCGCGGCGGCCGTGTCAGGTTCGGCTCCCCGCTTCCTCTGATCCCCGGCCCGGCGGCGCCCGCCTTCTCCGCGGCCACTCCGCCTCTTCCCTCCTGCCGTCCCTTCTCTCCCTTCTTCCTTCCTCCTTCCCCTCCTCGCTGCTGCCGCCGCCGCCGCCGCCGCCACCGCCGTCGCCGCCGCCTCCGCCGCCGCCCAGGACCGCCGGCCGGGGGACGAGCGCCGGGGAACAGCCAGGTGAGGCGGCCGGGCCCGGCCTGGCGGGGCCCGCGCGGGCGCCGCGGCCGCGGGGAGGTGGGCGGCGGGTGGGGCCTAGGCCTCGGCGGGCCCGCGCGCCGGGCCTCCTTCCCCGGGCCTCCCGCTCCGCCCGCGGGGCCTTCCCGGAGGAGGCGGGTCCTCCCGCGCCCCCCGTGTCGGGGCGCCCGGCGGCCTGGACCCCGGGCGCTCCCAGCCCTTCCACCTCTTACTGGGGCCAGAAACAGGTGCCACGCCGCCTTTCCTCGTTCCTCCTGGCGCGCCGGGATGCCGAAGTTATTCCCGGGGCGGAGGCGGAGGGTCCCCGCTTCAAGTCTTTGAGACCCGGAGCATCTAGATCCCCCCAGGCAGGTCTGTAGCATAGTAGTTAGGGCACCACCCAGGTGTCCGACGCGGGTACAAACCCCAGCTTCGTCCCCATAGGCAAGTCCCCTAAACTCTGTTGTCTTGGTTGAAAAAAGGGGCTAATGCTGTCCCTGCCTCCTAAGGCAGTTAAGGTTCGGTGAATTGGGGCGTGGAAAGCGCTTATCAGAGTGCCAGACCCACAGCGTGTCCCAATAAACCGTCTGCATAATTTATTAGCGTGATATTAAGGTATAACTGAGTGGGCAGAGTGGACATGAGTTGACCTACCTCCCCGTGTGAGTTTCCGTAGAGGCAGGAGTGTTCAGCGTGCCTACCGCCAGCGCCGGCTTGTTGTTTTGGTTGTTAACATCTGAAAGGGGTGTACGTTTAATTGGGACACTCTGGAAGCAGGCAGTCTGGGAAAGATAGATGCTGTTATTTCCATCTCCTCCGCTGATCCACCTGCAAGATTTTCACCAGCTCTCTCAGTACGAGCAACCTGTCCATTTTTTTCTGCCATCATCCGGCTTCTTGTTGTCATTCCATTTCTGGGAAAGTTGCTGGCAGAAGCTTTCCTTGAGTTCAGCAAACCCTTCTGGAGCGCTTGCTGTGTGCCAGGCTCTGGAGGGGGGTGTACGAAGCTGGAAAATGTGTGTCCTTTCTTGCCTGCATCTCTAACTTGTAACTTTTTTTTCACTGCAGCTGTGCTTTTATTCCCTCCGTCCCTGTTGGCCGACTTTCCTTTTAAGCCCTTGCCCCACCTCCGTGTCGCAGTATTGCTTATGTGGAAGTTTTCTTCTGCTCTGCGAAGATGTGCGCTTCAGTCTGTTCTGCCTCTGTTCTCTGGCTGTGGGGACGTTTTTAAGGTCACTCTTCCCTTCTGCTTGTAGCTTTAATTGTTTAGAGGGTGGTGGAAAGAGAGTTAAACCGGATTCTTGGTTGGTTTTGGGTTTTCAAGAATCGGTGTGCTTACCAAATGTAAACTACTTTGCTGCTTGTTGAAATAAAAACTACAAGTACAGTTGGATTGCAGAGGGAGCAGTTTCAGTCATCCTGGTGACAGGTAGGATTTATAAAACAGCAACTTTATTTAAGGATGCAGAGTTTCTTTTAATTCTGTACTTAGTTGTGTAGGTGTACTCTTCATTAAGAAAATGTAACTCATGGAGGTTCAGATTTACAGAAGAGTAAGGAGTGTCTTTGCTCTACTGAATGATCCTCCTGTACATTGGATTATTTTAGGTAATACATTTCCTCACTGAACTTAAACTGTTTTGATTTACACCCATCTCAATAACACTCATGATGCAAACTGGTCTCCCTGTTATTGACATTTTCGTAGAATTTTCTGACACACAGTCTTACCATTGTTTCTAGTTTAAAATCTTTGGATGACTCTTTAAAGACACGTAAGCAAACAACTAAACAAGCAACAGAAGACAAAGCATGTCTTTTGCCATATGGAAAATTGTAGTGTTAAGGAAATGTTTTAATACTGTAGTAGAGAACCTAATTAAAAAAACTTTTCATTATGGAAAACATACAAAAATCGAATAGTATAGAGAATCCCTATATATTGGTCACTCAGCTTTTTTTTTTTTCCTTTATTTTTTTTAAATTTATTTTTTACATTTATTGGGGTGATGGTCACTCAGCTTTGATAATTATTAACTCATAGCTAGGGTCAATTTTGTTTCATGTTGTACCACCTCCCCCAAACTGGGTTTTGAAACAAATCTCAAACATCATATAATTTTACCAGATTTCTCCAGATTGTTAATCTGTCACAAAATTTACTTATAGTAGAATCACAGTTCTCATTTTGTTTGTTGGGCTTCTCATCATCTCTTTTGACATGGTTACTATACAGCAGAAAAAACAAACAAACACAAAACCAGCCGAATTATTATAGCTCTTGATTCAGTGTTTACCCCCCTCAAAGTCATATCCAAAGTACTTCCTGACTTCTTTGTGTGTAGAAGCAACATTCTTGAGCTATTAATGTCTATAATGGAAAAGCAATCAGAAATACAGATCCGTAATCCTGTTTTGGTGGGGGTCTACCTGTTAAAACCACTTTTAATGGAGAATAACTTTATGGCAAAGTTAAACAACAGTTAATAATTTATAATAAAACTTTGAAAGTTTCTTTAAGTCCTTGTGTAAATATGCTGCTGTCACCTTAGGTTAAGAATTAAGCGAAGGATATTTGATTTCAAAACTCTGTTGTAGAATTATTTTCCAAAGATCCCACCTCCCCATCTGCTATATTTACAAATAGTAAGTGTGAATGAATTCACAGCATAGATATTCATGTTTTTCTTTCTTGTCCAAAAAGAGATCTCTCCTAGAATGGAAGTTGACAGGAATATATTGTTTGTCTTACTGCTTAATTTTCACATTTCTGGTCATGAACAGTTTCTAGCTTTTAGACCTGTAACATTGTTATTTCTGTTATGTAGGCTTATTTTTGCGCTTGATCAGTTACAGTGAAAATGTATGTTATGTTTTAGTTATTACAGCCTGGGAGATGGGGAGGGATATGCATACCTCGTAATATTAACTTAGGCGGAAAAAAATCAGTTTGGTGTCTAAGAAAGGGCACAAAATGTTCTTTATTTAAAAAAAAATATGTAGTGCTTCCCAGTAGGCTTAAAGTAAAACTTTCAAGTATTTGGAATTGTTATCATACAGTTTGTTCAGATTAATTTGCTCTTTTTTTAAGATTCAGCGAGAAAGCTCATTTATATACAGATTATCTTAAGTTTAGAAATGAGCATGACTCATAGCTCCCTCCCCCCTCCAATTCTGAAGTCCAACTCATTAACATGATTCTGGGTGTAATCATTAAACGTGGGGTTATCCTGTGCTGCTTCATCCAGTTTCTCCCCATATAACAGGGAAGAAGGTATTTCACATAGGCCTCAGTGTGTAGAGTAACAGGCTCTGATGCCCTTTTACTGGATGGAGTGAGTGAAATTTACCAGCATAAAGATAAAACTTTCATGAGAAAAGTATCTTTTTGTATGATGTCATAAGTCAGTTCCAGGGGCCTGTTTTCATGAGCCTCCAAACTGGATCATCTTACTTGATGTCCTAATAGTGGTGCGGAATTGCTCAATTTGGGGAAACGTGCACGCCTCCCTTCCAGTGAGAGCTTTTGGGGTTACTTTCTTTCGCTCAGAATGGGATTTTGGAGCCTTCAGAAGTGTTTAGAGAATTTTATGACAGATTTTGTTTCACACTGGACCTATGACAGGTTGTTTTAAATTAGCTTCTGGTGGTGGAGACCTTTGTGGTTGAAATGCTTCTGGTGTAATTTTCTACTTGACCTTTTTATTAAATAAAACTTCATCAAAAGCAAGGCTATAGCATTTTATGCTATTCCCAAAAATATAATTTGCAAGTTAACTATGAGGAAACATGTTGGTTGCTAAGGTTATTTTTACCCAACATTTTATTATGAAAAATTTGAGATATACAACAAAGTTCAAAGAATTTTAGTTTTCACCTCTAATCTACTCCCCTCTGCCGTTAACATTTTACACTTGCTTTTTACATGTCTGTTCCATTTCTCTCTCATTCATTAAATCCGTTTTATTTTTTGATACATTTTAAAGTCAATTGCAACATCACATTAAATACTTAAGCATGTATGGCTACCACAGTTAATTTTAAATTGAGACAGCTCTGTATGTGTGGTATTCCTAGGTCTCTAAAAGCCAAGAGCTTTGTTGATTTTTCTTTCCAATTTTGCTTTGACTGCAGAACTCGTTGCTTTTTAAAGGAAATTGTTTAATGAATTTTTTGCAGGTGTGCTTATTGGTAAATCAAGTATTACAAAGCTTGAATAATGTAGACCAAATCCTTTGTTCTCACTTGCTAAGGAGATGATAGGATTATAATATATAGCTATGTTGATTTTTACAAATGCCACCAAATGGATGGTTTGGATACATTTTGCCCAAAACTTAATGCTCTGAACTGAAAAACTTTACCAGAGAAAGTTACTTATTATTTTAAAAATGGTGAAATTATTGCAAAGAGCTTAATTTATTTAAAAAATGTTTACATTCCCAGGGTAGTGAATAAGGTTGATGTAAAAGTGATTTATGTTACCAGGCAAGTGGAGGTATTAGGTTGGTGCAAAAGTAATTGCGGGTTAAAAGGTTAAAAATTGCAAAAACTGCAATTACTTTTGCACCAGCCTAATAGAAACAAATTGTATTTTCTAGAATTATACATGTTCATTTATTGTTAAAGGAGTATATTCAGGGGGCTCCCAAAATATATTGAAAGCAAAGGTAGAAATATCTATCCAAGAAAGTATTTGCTTTCGATTAAAAATTAGGCTTCTAAATCTGCTTCTGTTTAACCTGGAATCTAATTTGGGAGGGAAGTGTGATGACTTTGTGAGTTTATAGCAGTAATGGAAGCAAAACAGGCCATTATAATACAAGACAGAGGTCATAATTGCCCTAGAGGTTTTTTGTCATGTCTACCAGACTACAAAGTCTAAGAAAAATCTATTTAAGTGCCCTGGGGTCTTTTCCCTAAATTACAGTGATTACTCATCAAATTGTCCCTATATTGATGTCACTTTAGAACTGGTTGCCCAGTGAGTGGGTTGACTTTAGTCAGCATGTTCTCTCTTCCCATTTAAAATCCTTTTTTTTTTTTTTTTTTTTTTTACAAGTGGTGTGTAGCTATAAGTTTATATTTATAGATGTTTATGCGACTGAGCACAGGATTAGCGAATTTGCTGGATAATAATATTTGCTACTATTTATTGAGCTTGTACCATGTGCCAGGTTAGGATTACCGGGTGAGGGTTATTTGATGCAGGAAAGGAATCTGAAAGGTCAGATTGAATTTAATAATATAAAAGCTGCTGTTCATTGAGCTCTTCCTTTGTGCCAAGGGTTGAAGTACCGTGTTTCCCTGAAAATAAGACCTAGCCGGACCATCAGCTCTAATGTGTCTTTTGGAGCAAAAATTAATATAAGACCTGGTCTTATTTTAGCATAATATAAAACCAGGTCTTATATAATATACTAATATAATATAATATATAATATAATACTGTGTCTTATATAATGTAAGACCGGGTCTTATATTAATTTTTGCTCCAAAAGATGCATTAGAGCTGCTTGTTCGGCTAGGTCTTATTTTCGGGGAAACACAGTAGACGTTTTATGTTGTACTTCTGAAATTTGCAAATGTCTTTGCAGAGGGGAGGGTCTTAATAGTTGTAACTGGAATGGGGTCCTGAGCTCTTTGAACTGAACCACACTTTCATCTCTAAATATGCTGTGGTGCTTTTTGTTTAGGATAATTTATTCCCCCACTCTCCCATCCACTGCAGCTAGCATGAATTTTGTTCATTAGAACCTTAGACCAATTTGAAAAGTCTGGTTCAGTAATACCCAGTTTTAAAAAATGAAACCTATTTGTCATTCCCTTGAAATAGTTTGAAGATTTACAGTTTACTTTTGTTTGTTGTGATAGATCGCAGCAGTCAAATTAAACTAAAACTTTCAAGCTGATTCATAGGTTGGGGGGCTACTTAGAAGTAAATGGGAGGAGGATGTTTCAATAGCCTTTGTGTTGAAGGAGACTCTCCCCTAAATTATTGCTATAGTCCTTCAGAAAGTTTGTTAAAAATGATTTATTAAATATAGACAAGGTTGTTACTAAGAAAATTAAGTTTTTTTAGAATTATAATATTCTGCTGTACTGGACATGAGTTAACTGAGCTAGTTCGCTTTATAGGGTTAGGTGGTTGTTGCTGTTTTTGCTTCCCTGGCCTTTCTAACATCCGTTTCCTGGCTAATGGTATTGGGAATATTTAGTGTAACTTTCTGTTTGGTATTGAATTGCCTCCTGAACAATTTATTTTCTGTTTTCTGTGAGTCAGTGGTCTCCTGAATAAGAAGCCTCTTTGGTTCTCCAGCCAGGCAGTAGTGGTCATCTCTCTTAAGATGTAGTCTTAAAAGGCTAGATCAAAGAAATGAAATCTGCCTTTGGATTTAGAATTTTAGTGACATGGTGTATGAGTTTCCATTCTGTGTTTAACCTTAACCGAGGTGATGGAGTAGTCTGTAGTGACATGTGTGTCTCATTAATCGTGAAAAGGTGTTGGAAATGTGTCTTTTCTGGGGATGGAAGTGCGCAGATAATGCTTCTTAAATTGTGACTATACTGGCTCCCCTCAGGCAGGAGCTTTATGATCTAACTAGGTTTTGTCTGATTCGCTCACATTTTTGCTTTTTTGAAGTTCATCCTTTCTATAGATTAAAATTAACTGAGGCATGAATTTTCTAGCCTTGCAGATTCCACCCTGACGCAAATAGGGCCACTGGCTGCTGATGACATTGTGATTTTTGTACAAAATGCCAGGCAGTCCTTTCCTCTGTCAGAAAGAAGATAGTTTATATGTAATGATAAGTCTGATTATACTTGGAGGCTTATGTTCTTTGTTGCACAATTTATCCAACCGGCTCATTGAGGCTCCATGACCCTTTGCCTAGATGATATTCAAATGTGGTTAGGTAAATAAGTTTCCTTTTGCTTTGTAATTGAGTGAACCTTTACGATCTAGAACAGTTAGAGTATGACTTATTTTTAGGTACTAATTTCCCTGTTAACTGAGAATTTATCAGTTTAAGCACCGAACATAAGAATAAAGTGAAAAAAAATGTTTTGGATGAGGTTCTTTGTACGTTTGCTACATTTTTTTTCTTCCTTAGTGTGTTTTGAATGTGATTTATTAGTACCATTTTATAATATCAATCACTGTGTATCCTAAGAAAGTGATATTTAACAGCCAACTTTGGTATGGCTTGTCATAGTTTACAAGCATTTCATCTACATTACCAGTTAATTCACTCAAGAATCATGATTGTTTTATTAATCATGTGAAATTGGTGGTGGTGCCCCCATTTAATATGTTAAAAGGTTGAGGCCTACAGGTATAACTTGCTCAGGGTTATTCACCTGAGCGCCAGAGTTGGGACCCAAACTCAGATCCCCAATCAAGCATTTTCTCCACCTTATCCAAACAGCCATGTGCTAGCTGGTTTGCCCTTAGCCTAACTCCATATTTTGCAGCCAAGAGCTCTTTTTACTTTCTTTTGTGTCTTCGTTAGTTATGAAGTGATGTGTATTATGAGTGATTTGTTACTGCTAATTAAAATACCACTGTGAATTTTTTATTTAAATTTGTGTTGGGTTTAGGGTTATTCCTATGCAAATGTGAATTCCAGGAGGAGAGAGACTACATCTTATTTGGGTGCACCTCTCTCCCCTGTGCCTAGAATAGTGCCTGCAAATAGTAAGTGTTCACTAATTACTGAGTGAATAAAGCAATGAATTTAATTCATGCTCTGGATTCTAGTATGCTTTCTTAAGTGGGAAAAGAAGGAAATTGGGCTTAACCCACAGTCTTCTGTACTGCTGCTTGGAGTAAGTGCTGTGTACTATATATATACTGGTAACAATCATGGTGATTTTGGATTTTCATTTGA
The DNA here is from genome assembly GCF_036562045.2 of Rhinolophus sinicus. NCBI lineage: Eukaryota > Metazoa > Chordata > Mammalia > Chiroptera > Rhinolophidae > Rhinolophus > Rhinolophus sinicus. The sequence continues at coordinate 26,354,186 of NC_133762.1, forward strand.
AAATGGTTAGGGGATTTCAAAAAATGTTTGCTCATAGAAGTGTGAATGTGTATGTGAATGTCAGATACCACTTGTGTAAAGATGCTTGAAATCCGAATGGTTGCAGACTGCTGTATTTCTCCCCCCTTCCCCTTTTTACTTTGAGTTGTTGGTGGTTGTTTCCTACTGTTGTCATTATGTTTGACTCTAGCAGCTCCTTTTTTCCCAGTCTAATTCTTTAACTTCTGGTTTGGGCTAGAAAACTGGATACCCAAACCTACGATAATTGTTCAGCATAGTTGGCTTTGACTTTCGGGCCCCCCCTACTGGTAAAAGGCGCGGGCTCTATTAAGCAGTGGTCTTACACTTCTGTTTGGGCTGCCCAGAGGCCTTTTCCAGATCCCATTCATGCTAGTCTTTTGAATGGCTGAGGTTATGGAACCAAGGGGTCTAGACTGGAAAGTTTTAGTACAGTGCACTATTTACAAAAAGACCTTGAGTTGTTAAAATACCACAACAAATTATAGCTCATGATTTTATTTCTAAAAATCATTTGGACAGTGAACGGCTACTTTTTATTGTTTATGAAGTCACAGGAGCAGTGAGAAATTGAAACAAGCAAAATTACTTTATGTTGTAAAAATGCAAACAGCATCTCAAGATAAGGAATTCTATTTGCTACCGACTACCATCATTTAAAAAGGGGGGAACCTCTAGATAAAGCAGACCTGAGAGTTTGAGAATTAAACTCCTATGTCACTTGAAATCCAGTTCTAAAGAATGACTGTGATTTGGATTTACTGGAGGTAATGTTTTTTGTTTGTTTTTTGTTTTCTTGCATTTTGCAATTTAATGTAAGAATATTTATGTACAAGTTCCTGTTTGTAAAATTTTCTGTGTAATTGTATTTGTATCACTAAACACATGGTAAGGACATTTATGAATAAAATATTTAGCCAGTAGTTAAACGTTTAAAAATCAGGCTTGTGTGATCACGCAGTATATGATATCCAGTTCCTTTTTCTAAAAAATTAATTCTTAGGTATTCACAGCTCTCCTACCAGGAAGTAATTGAGACTGAAAAGGAAATTTCTACTGTCTCTTATGTTTGAGTCTTTGCAAAGTACTCTTTACCTCCTTCCCAGGCATTTGTGTCTTTTGTAGACTTTAGTATGCCACTTCAATCCGTGACATCATGTTTTCAGAAACTAACTTGTAAATTTTAGGTTTCCCCAAAACTTTAGCAATATATAACTTCATTTTCAGAAAAAGATCTACTCTAGTAAATTATTATTGTTTATTATTTTCCAGGAGTTTTTTAACTACGTAACCTCTCAGAGCTGAACCCAAACAGCGTTCTTCCTGGAGCACCTCTTTTTAAGGTACACATAACTTGACTGTGTAATTTCAGGCCTGTTCATAATCTGTAACATTTTCAAATTTTTCAGTGACTAGTGTGGAAAATGACCTTTACTTTTGGCTGTAATGTTATAAACAGAAGAGATTTTATACAGGTTGACTTTCTTTTACTCTTGAGATTTAATTAGGAAATAATTAAATACAGGGTAAATTGTTGGCAAGAATGTAAAACCAAAACCCTCTAGCCAGCAGTGCCATATACTTTAAATGTAGAGACATGGAAATTGATCCCTGAAGTTGTCATTAAATCACTTGGTCAATAAGTATCTTGGTTATAGAAACTTTTGTAGTTTGCCTTTGAATTCTCAGATTGTTTGTGTTAAACTTGGTTTTTAAACTTGTGGAAATAATTCATCATTGTTTTCTCTTGTGAGCTAGGGTTATGAATCAAGTTCAATTTACCACTGGCCACTTGTGATCTAGTCCAAAAAAGTTGTGTAGGCGTGTTTCTAGGATTTGACTGTCTTTAATCAGGGCGCTGCAAAATACTCTACATGCATTGATGCTGCTCTGTTTTTTAGCACTTTCCCTCTAAGAGCCGAAAGCACCTCATACGTACCTCGTAGTAATTCGTGGATGAGTTAACCCAACTTTCATTCATTTATTTATTAATTAATTATTATTATTATTATTATTATTATTTATTGGGGGATATTGGGGAACATTGTGTTTCTCCAGGGCCCATCAGCTCCAAGTCGTTGTTCTTCAATCTAATTGTGGAGGGCGCAGCTCAGCTCCAAGTCCAGTCACCATTTTCAATCTTAGTTGCAGGGGGCGCAGCCCATCATCCCATGCGGGAATTGAACCGGCAACCTTGTTGTTGAGAGCTCTTGTTGAGCTGGTGCTCTAACCCACTGAGCCATCTGCCGCCCGCAGCTTTCTTTAGGAATGAGGAAATTGACGCATAAGGAAATTAGAGAAGTTGTACAAAGCTCAGTGAATGGGTTTACATTGATCATGTTGAATTTGTGTGATGCTTTTCTTTTCAAGGAACTGAAAAGTTCCAAGCCTCAGGGTTCCTTCAGTGTTTTAGTTACTACTGAGGCTGTGTCAAATATCCGATTACAAAATGATTTGGGAAAATTGAGGCACTGGGCAGTGAGTTGCCAAGAGTTGGACATAATTGCTATCTGAGTTGAGGGTAGAATTGAAAGCCACAACTCAGAAGTTTGGTCTAATTTAAACTACACTGCTGGTTGCTACTTAGCAGCAAGGCTGGTGTCTTAGAAACTGGGTCTTGGCACTGATCTGTTTTGCATGAAGATGATAGTAAATGCAGGTGTGTTTCTGCATAAATGGCACTTGGTTACAGACTACAATTTCCCTTTTCTGAAAGCAAAAGTGAGTTAACTGTTACATTGAGCTAAGCCCCTCCTTATTCAAGAGTATGTCACACGGTACTGCTTTTAAAAATCTCTGGCAAATCATGAATTATCATTTTGGTTGGTTTAAAACATTTTTGTGTGTTTTTGTAAGTTTAAATTTTAAAAACATATTTACAAAAATAATGTGTTTGAGTTTAGTTTTCAGAATTTTTCTAGGGAAGGGAAGAGAGGGTTCAAAGCTAGAAAAGAAATTAAGGGTTACAGCTTATTAGTTTGCAGAGGTAAATTTTTTTTCGCTTTAATACACAGTATGGTGTGATGGTTTTTCTAGTATGAACAACTAATAATGAATTCTCTTTTAGGAAGTGTTTCTTTAAATAGACCACCCAGTGGTTGGTTACATTTGTTTGGAAAGAAAATCCTCCATTGCCCAGTTGGCATCGAGCCAAGTGTGAGACGGGGGCCACATTCAGTCACTTGTATTGGATGCAAAGGTCCTGAACAGCCTAGGTTGTTTTCAGGCATTGTTTTGGACTGTTTTTATTTCTTGTAAGTAATTGTGCCTCCTCAGGGCTACTTATCCTGTGTCTTTCTCTTGAGCACCAAGTACATAATAATCTTTTTTTTTCTCTTTTTTTTTTTTTTTTTTTTAATTAAATTTATTGCGGTGACAATTGTTAGTAAAATTACATAGATTTCAGGTGTACAATTCTGTATTACATCATCTATAAATCCCATTGTATGTTCATCACCCAGAGTCAGTTCTTCCATCACCATATATTCGATTTTTTTCTCTTTTAAGTAGTTTGGTTGTATTTCTTTTAAAGAATATTTTAGTAGTGATTTGACATATGGGCCTGTTCTGGACATTATTTGCTTGACATTGTCTTTTTGGAAATGATTATGTAGGATGACAGTGATTGCCATGTTTCTGTACTTGTGGGTGCCCTATCTACAGGTGTTTGGATACTTAATCGGTGTTTCTAGGGGGCAAGGGGATGGCGAGTGCTGGGGAGGGAGTGAGTTTACTTGCAGAAAACACAACCAACCACATTGCAACTAGAAAGATGTGTCAGAAAAGGATCTGGGAAATAGCTGTTGGCTGTAAAGGTATTTTAGGTGTCTTTTAAGACTATTGTAGGAAAAGTGGTTTATTCCTTTTGTTGTTGTTGACAGAGTTTCTCTGAGAGTGGAACCTCTCAAAAACTAAAGAGAACAGATGGATCGATTTACAGTTGCTTGCTTAAAGATCTCTTCTATGTCTTTGAGGAAAAGTTTAACAAATAGATTCTTTCTGTCACTGGAGAATGTACAGTCTGCCATGTAAGGATTCACATGTAGATGCTTAATACATTTTTGTTGAATATTGAATGAATATATTTAAAATTGCTATTGATACTGCTAATGCTTTATCATGGGAAGGAACTGGAATACTTCTGTATCTGTGTACCCACACTGCATAAGATTCAGTGAAGGACTTTGAAGGGGAGAGCTTTAGTGAGATGTTTGTGGCTATCTTAAAATCTTGTCCAGAATTGGAATGACTCCTTTCTTTTGTCTGTCTGTCTGTCTGTCTGTCTGTCTCTCTCTCTCGCTCGCTCGCTCGCTTTCTCTCTCTTTTTTTTCAAAAACACTTCTTGTTTGGAAACATTACTTATTACAATGGTAAATGAGGTGTTGATTACACAAAGTGTAGATACTTCATTATAAATTATGGGTTAGTCCAGTTAAAAATTAGATACTAAAAATGATGTTTTTCCGTAATTGCTGAAGTAGTTATTTCATACTACAATGATTCAGTAGTCTGTTAGTTGAAAGTAAGACTAAGCACTACTGCAGATAGTTCTGTAAACTGTTTCTAGAAGGGTCTGCCTTGTGTATTAAACAAATCACTCAGACTGTGCACTCAGTATGGTCTAGTCGTGATAGATGGACAGCTGAGTGAGGAATAGGCATTTGATGCATGGTCACTTTTTAGCACATCACGTATAATTAAAAAGCAATGCTTTTTAGCGTTCACGTGTCATATTCCTCTTCCCCACAACCCATTTAAAAGTAGTTGTTGGCACTTGTAAAATGGAAGCTGCCAGCCCAGGTAAGACTCCATTTTTATGAGAAGATTTTTGTGTCACTAAGCCAAAGTTAGAACCCCGGAGGGAGGGGTGGGACTTGGAATTAGGAGTCTTTAAAAAGCGGTACCGGTAATTCTGCTTTATCATCCCTCTTGATGTTATAATGCTGATCTCTGCCCATAACGTTAGGATTTGAGAATAAGATGAATGTGTTTTCCTGGATTGGTGTCTAAGGCTCTTCAAATAGGAAAAGAAAACAAGGCCCTCATCTGTGCTGGAGGCAGAAGGCAAGGAAATAGCACAACACGGGCTTAACAGTCAAAGGTGTTTCCAGGGCTGGGGAACACTGAGGAGTCTGTGTGGTGCAAACTTTTCCACCTAATTTTACTGTGTGTAAAATACTGTTCTTCTATAAGAAGACTCCAACACAGCATTTTAATCTCTCTTGAGTCCCTAATTTATCTGGTGGAAAACAATCCTTAAAGATAGATTTAAAGGAAAAAAAACAAGTTTTCAGTTAAGGATTTAATCTCCAGGACAGCGTGCTGTTGAGCAACAGGTTCTAAATTTACACAGAAGTAGTGTCTCCAAAATTCCATGATTCCCCCGAATGCTGATGTGAGCTGTATAAATAGTAGTGAAAAGCTTTATTTCTTCTTTGAATTACGTGGGTGAAGGGCATATTTCCCTCCATTTATAACTCTGATTACTGCCTGGCTTCTCTTTGGAAGAGGAGCATCTATTTGGGTAAAATACTAGCATCAAGTTTTTAGAGCCTTTTGAAGTGAAAGGGGGATTTTCTTTTCCTATCTAAGAATATAAGCTACTTGTTACATTAGCAAGATTTTATTTTGTGGGTTAGTATATGTATACTAGGAACAGCATACCTGGCCCCTTTAACTACTGGATACCAGTAAGTCCTCCCATCCCCCACTCATGACAGCCAATAATGTCTCTAGACATTGTCACATGTCCTTGCTGAACAAAATTACTCCTTCTTTAGAACCACTGCTTTAGAGTCTCTGTTCAGGTCTAAAGACACATAGATGTGTTAAATTAGCAAATGACTAAAAATTTATTAGTAAATGAGTACTGTTTTTTGAATTTTGGTATTGGTTATATTGTTGGAAATTAAATATTTGTAAAATACACAGCCTTTTAGGGGGGTTAGAAATTTTTTATTGCAGTTTTGAACTACTTGTTTCAACCAGCTGTTGTAAACTCCTCTAGGTGAACTTGAGGTTAACATTTTGGGGATAGTCTTCATTAAAAGCCTGTTTGTTCCCTTTCTCAACTTGTAGAAAACCTGTGTATTTATGTCTGATGGAGATGCTGGCCTTGGGCCTGCTCTAGACAGTAGCAGCCAAAAAACATCCCTTTGGGCCCCTCCCTTTCTACACTTAGTTCATTCATCCGCCTCAGACTGGGAGCCACCCGGGCAGAGGTGGGTGCTCCTTTTGGGATATAGGCAGACTCTGAAATAAACTCCTTGCTTTGGGCTTTTTTTGACCTGTGACCTGTGCTGGGTGTCCTGAAGTGAGTACACTATAAATTACAGTTGGTTTTGTTTTGTTTTCTGGTAGAAAAATGTGCTCAAGACAGCATTTAGAAAGAGGGAGGGGAAGTGGGTGAATAAGAGGGGTAGGGGGAAGATTGAGAGAGAAATATTTCCATTTTGGCAGCAGAAGGAAATGAAAACAATGAAACAAGGTCATAGCTGACTTTAAACGGTTCTGGACTTGTTTCTCGACACTGGCAGCCTGTCTGCTGAAGACCCATTATCTAGCTCTGCCGTGGAGCTCTGCTATTTTGTTCTGATTCCAAAAGTAAACAAGGAACAACTGCAATATTGGGCAGTTTTGTTGAATAGGGTAATGTTTATGCCTCTATGATCCAAAGTCATGTTTTAGCTGAGGTTTTGGTTTTGTTGTGTTTGAGTTTTGCAGTCCTTTTTGCTCTCAGCAAGAGACAATATGCTGGGACTCCTCAAGAAACTTAATTGCTCTGGTCATTCATCTGTTTCTGGAGATCCAGCTTTCATTAAAAACCATTCGGAGACTTTTGAAAAAAATTAAAGTGACCAACATTTACTCTGTATTAAAACTTCTAATTTGTTAGTTTGCTGGTTTCTACTTGGGTAGGCTTTTTATGTTCTTGGTTGCTACTGGTTATTTTGGGTTATGTTTGCCTTGCTTCAGTATTTTCAGCTTTTTGAAGGATGGCCAGGAAAATGAGCAGAACTGTCTTTACTTTTGACTTGTGGAGAAATCGAAATGTCTTTAGAAAACATAAATGCCTTTGGAGCTTACTAGGTTCAGTAAGCAATTTCCTCTGCTCTCCAGGTTCAGTAAGTAATTTCCGCCAGTCACAGCAGTAAAATTGCCAGTCTGAAATCTGTTCCTCTCTTCTTCGTTTCCTCCACTTTTGCTTTTAATAGTACAAATACTATTAGAATGTTCTTTGCTATTCAGATAATTTCTCAGTACCAAGAGCATTGATATGGGTGCAACAGTTTTTTTTTCCCCCCCTTGGGGTCTATAACTAAATGAGACCATCTCAAACAAACCTCTTAAGAAAACAAATTGATCTTTTATCATCATAAGGAAAAAGAAACAGTGGAAGTGAGAAATTCCTCTTTTTTCAGTCAACTTGAAGGAAAGCTCTAAAGGTACCAATGTGAGCCCCAGGCAGTTAAATGGAAGCAGTGTTTACATTCACCTGTTCATGGTGTTACAACCCAGTTGCTTTCAGCTTCTTGTAACTCTGAGGCCAGAAACCCTTACCATATCCTAGATACTATGGAAAAACCTCTCCATATTTTTAAATTTGCATTTTTTAGTATAAGCTGCAGTTCATAACTCAATATTCAACAATAAGTGTTGTACTCTACTGATTTTTCTTCATAAAATGAACATGCAGAGCATGTGGGTATTGTAAGTCATTTAAAAACACCAAGAGAGTCACAAGGCCAGGCACCTTATGCCAGGGAGAAACAGTTTTACTACATCAACATAGCTACATGCTAAATGGGGCTATTTTCATACTTGAGTAGGTGACACCAATTTTGACTGAATATTGGCAATTACATATCTCCTCTATAATTTACCTTTTTATTTTCTTTCCCTTACAATTTTTAGGTAGAACTTTAGACTTCATAGCACTGAATTAACCTGCATTGAAAGCTGTTTACCTGCAGTTATTCACTTTTGTTGAAAGTGACCATGTCTCAAGTTCAAGTGCAAGTTCAGAACCCATCTGCTGCTCTCTCAGGGAGCCAAATACTGAACAAGAACCAGTCTCTTCTCTCACAGCCTTTGATGAGTATTCCTTCTACTGCTAGCTCTCTGCCCTCTGAAAATGCAGGTAGACCTATTCAAAACTCTGCTTTACCCTCTGCATCTATTACATCCACCAGTGCAGCTGCAGGTAAGCGTATGAATCCAAGTGTCTTCTGTTTCAAATGTTTTCTCAGCCTGTTTTCCGATCTGATAAGTAGATTGCAGATGTAGAGAGCTCACACACTTATTTTCAAGAACAGAAGAAAGTATTACCACCTGAGCTTCTTTATCCCAGATATAAAACACTCGTTTGTATATTGGGTTGATGGAGGCCTCAGTTAACAGACCATTTCAAACTGTAAAAAAGAGAAGTGAAAACTAAACTATAAAGCCTCGTTTATTATAAAGTGGTGGCTGGCAGAGAGAATTGAAGAATAAATACCACATTGGATATTCATTGTTGTATGGGAAAATTCTGCTTTTAAAATTATTTCCCAGAACTGACAAAGAACTCTTATAGGTGTAAGCCCCCTGTTTGTATATCTATAAGATTTTATCCCAAGCAAGGGGGCAGCCAGTTTTACTGGCAAGCAAAAGACTGCATTGGCATTTATTAATTTTTATTTTGAATAAGTAAGTTTAAGTTGAATTTCCAGAGGTAGTTTTCAAATCATACTGAAGGCCAATTAGAGATTGAACCAAAGAAACAGATTTTTAAACAGGAAATCAGTTTAGAAGCATTCAAATCTGACTATTAGGAGACTAAAAATGAACTAAATGTACTCATTGGGTGGAAAAGGCTTGAAACACCTGAATAAAAAACCCTAAAAACAGTTTTCTGCTCCCTCCCCCCCAAAGTGGCAAAGCCAATTAAATGGAGTGTCAGCATGGGTGTCTCCATGCCAGAGTCACCTTATAATGATTTTCCTTTTAACCCCTTAGACCCAACAATTTCCCTTGCATTTCATCCTCTCATTTCCTTTCCTTTGTAAATCTGTTTGGAAGAGTTTTTGCTTGTCTCCCTCTCCGCTGCATGGCATTTATCGGGCTACCTCTAGACTTCCTTGGACCGGCTCACCAGACAGCGTTCTTGACTTGTCCTAGTCCCTAGAGATTCAGTTTTCCCCACATTTGCCATTTAAGACTGTCTTAAGAGGCAGTGGCACTATTTCAGTCCTCTGGGATTTATTGCCTTTTTTTTTTTTCAATGTGTTCGTATATGCACATTCTATTGACTTTGTAAAACTCCTGTCCACCAAGGCCATTTTAGTTTACTTACATTTTCAGAAATAGATAAGGTCTGCAGATGGCAGCCTCTGGAGATCAGACTAGGGGACGCCCAGGAATGAGAAGTTAAGTGTGTGGGAAACGACAGTCATTGTTTGAGAAATGGTATTAGCATGTTGTTTTGTGAAATAACGAACAGGGTACAGCTGACAGCTGTTGCAGGAACCAGTGTGTCTGCTCAGAAGACCTTGTGATTCCCTTGGTTGGTTATAATAGCAGTGCTTCATCTGATTTCAGATCTTGCTTGCCTGCCATGGCTTAGTTATTCCCCTGACTTCTGTTCTCTCTCTTTTGAGGACACCCTCTCCTAGGTTACCTGGACTCAACTGGTTCAGAAAAGATCCCAGCTGTCTTCAGGCGTGTGCCCCCACTGTGGTTTGCAGTTTTGCATTATTGCTGCTCTAAATCCTTCGACCTTCAATTTTTCCCTCTTTTGTCATATCCCTGGGAGAGCAGCAGCCTATATACTGCTAGTTGATTTCAATGCTCTTACGTTATTTTTCAGTTCCTTCTAACATGGCATACCCCAAAGAGAAAACCCCAATGTGTCTTGTGAATGAGTTAGCCCGTTTCAACAAGATTCAGCCTGAGTATAAGCTTTTGCGTGAGCAAGGTCCAGCTCACTGTAAGGTAAATATTGTCCATACTGCTTGTGCACTTATAACCCACCAGGAATGTTTTCTTTTTATACTATTGCAAGTGGTTCTGTGATTCAAAATACGAATTGTCAAACTGCTGAGATTGTGGAAGTTGAGATGCGAAAAGTATGGATTTTGGGCAAGTTGCTTCTTTTCTCATCCTTGTAAAGTGGGGTCAAATCAAAGATATGCTTCGTTTGGGATACTTGGATTTTGAAACTCTAATTAGTCTGTGGTGGTTTAGGGACATTTCCCAAACACCTGTAAATGATTTCCTGTGAGTTTTCCAGGCTCTGGGCCTCCTGGCTGCAGCCCACCTCTGGCTCCTTTTCTGATCGTTTGCATGTACACCCAAGGCTGGGCAGGGAGAGGGGTGAGTGGGAAATCACTTTTGCCACTTGTTAGTAGTCAGGTAAAGGGTTTGAAGATGAGAGGTAGAACGCAGTTTCGAAGGGAATATTTTGGATTGTCTCTGATGTCAGTTATCATTCCCCTCATCTTAGAGAATGAAAGACTGACTGTAATTTGAATTTTTACTGTTTGTTATTCAGAAATTCAGTCTTTTAAGCTTGCTTGTTAGCGGTGTTAATGTACATCTTAGAACTTAAATATTTGTATATCTGGCTTTATCTTTTGTAGCTGTAGTATGAGAGGATATAGTATGTGAGAGAAGGATTCGGCCTCCTGTTTCTGACCCTAGCCTTGCAGTAACATGGTATAATTAAGGATGTCTCTTTATACCTCATTTTTCTTGACATGGAAACCTCAGGCCTTGAATAATACCAAGTTTCTCTTTTCATTTGACTAAAAGTAACATCAGTAGCTATCATAAATAGGCACCAGAGCATAGCTGAGTTAGGTGAGTGGCCTTTGGAGTCAGACAGGTCTGGGTTGGAATCCTAGCTTCTTACTAGCTGTATGACCTTGGGCAGGTTGCTACCTTTTTTTGAACCTCAGTTTCCTCATCTGTAAAATGAGGATAATAATACCCACCAAATAGGTCTATTAAAATGAAATGAGAAGAATATATGTTAAAGTGGGGAGCACATGTCTGGCATTTAGTACCTGCTTGAGAAGTGGTAGCTATTATTATTAAGCAATTATGCATTTAAGAAAAACAAATTTCCCATTCACGTGAAGCTACTTTTAACATTACAAAGCATAATTGAAATGTTTCTTTACTTTTAAAAGGCAATTAGACATTTTTCTATAACTATTCTGTTTCTTCTACAGGATTTTTTTTTGCAGACCTTAACTTTGGGATTCCCTTCATTACCTGTTCTGGCGTTTTAAAAATACATACTTTCTCACTTGAACTTGTAGTACTTGAGGTAGTTTGGCTGTGTGTTCCATCTATAACTGCATTTTTTCAACAAGTCATTCAAAGAGGAGAAGTTACTCCCATCTAGATGACTGTTAAGAGTATTTAAAAAGTCCGAGGTCTGGGGGACTTTTAATTCTATCCAAAGCAAGACTCTAGCCTCGCTACCAGTCCTCTGCACAGAAGGCGGACGAGTGACAGCAGTGCCGGACGGGCAAGTCCTGGAGAAAGGCAAGACTCTCAATGAAATTAACTCTTAATTTTGTTTCCTAGCATTTCCCCCTTCAGTGTCTTTCAATGAAAGGATCCTGAACATGACCCAGGGTTTGCACAGCGTTGCAGGCTTCTGCTTTCTGACTTCTCAGTCCGGCTAGGGTTTTGAGTTCATGCTGTTGGTGGTTAAGTGAGTAACCTTGTGAACTGCAGCATAAGTAAAGGAGACCCCTAGTGTTTCAGGGGGGATGAAGGAGTCTGCACGTTTTCCCCTTTAGTGGAAGCTGTGCACTGAGGGAATCCTGAAGTTAAGACCTACAAGAAAAATCCAGCTATGAAGGCAGGTCACCCTTATCCTTTTAGGCACCAAACTGAAATGACCTGGACATACCTGAAATCAACATTTCTGACGTAAATTATTTTAAAGGAAATGCAGTGATAGTCAGTGATAAAGAAAATCAGAAAAATAAAAGCTCCAAAGTAGTGAGTCTCAAACTTTGGAGACCACTTTGGGAGCTTATGAAAATTATGCATGTGTGGGTGTTTTTTGTGCTGTTCAATCAGAAACCCTGGGCGTGTGTATTTTACCAAGCTTCCTAGGTGATTCTTCAGATGCACGCCACAGTGAAGGAATCACTGTGCTGGATGGGTCATTGTTTTCTGACAAGAGTCTTAATTCCATACTGATAGGATTAATATAACCTAATTTTATGAATTGAGTGGAGTTACCTTTTAAAAAGGAAAAAAGAGGCTTTCCATCGCCGGTATTTGTTGAGGACAAAATTTGCTGTTTTGGATGCTTCCTTAGATTTGAGTTCAGAAACGTTTTTTAGATCTTTTCTTGCTGTGGATCTGATTTCCTTCTGAAAGTGGAGGCAGTGTACGAATAGTGCAGTCTTAGGGAAGTGAAAGGCAACGTTTTAGAACCTGGCTGACATTCCCAAACTTATTCAAGTTTTTGTCCTACTGGGGTTGCGTATTCAGCCGCGTCCACAAACACATTATAACATCAAAACAAATATTATCTTAATTTGTGTGAAATACTACTGTGTGTCTAAATCAAGTTTGCTAAATTTCTTCCATGAGAAATAATTGGAAGACAATTTTTATTTGGCTGGCTTCCAAATAATCAGTGTCTAATATTTTAATGTATAAGAAAACGTTTTTAAATCTCTATATTTACCCCCATCTTTCAAAGCATAGTTTTTTTTCATGGAGTGCTGTGCATTGCTAGTCAGTGATCTATCTATTTATCTATCTGTCTATCATCTATATATCTTTTTGTGTTTATAAAAACAATAAAAAAGGGGGTGAAGGGATAAATTACCAATATAATGATCAGGCCTTTTAAATCATGACCATGAAAAATGTTCAAGGGCCACGTGACCTATTACAGTTACCATCAGGTTTCATGAATTGAGAGCTCACAATTTTCATTTGTAGGTGTTTACAGTACAGCTAACACTTGGAGATCAGCACTGGGAAGCTGAAGGAACTAGTATTAAAAAAGCCCAGCACACAGCTGCTGCCAAAGCTTTGGAAGGAACAAAATTTCCCAAACCCATAGCCCGCCCTTTTCGTAGCGAAGGAAGGAATCCAGGTATTATGCGTGGGCCAAGACAGGTTCCTTTCAAAAGTGTGTCTAGAGGTACCATTTAGTATGTATATGAATTCTTTCGTAACTAACTTGGTGATTTTGAAAGCACAGATTCTGCACTACCAGTGGCAAATACTATCCTTACTCTAAAGCAGTGGTTCCCAACCGATGGTCCCTTGATTCCTGACGACCTGGAGAGGCGGTCATGGGAGTTGGGGGGGCGGGGGGAGCTGTCATGAAACGATTTCTAAAATTTCAGAAAAGGTTAATGAAAATACTTTTCTTTCCCTTGATAAGGTTATACAGATTGCCAAGAATGTAGGTTTTAGCTAGAATCATTTCAACTCAGTGTGGTAATATCAGTTATAACATGCTGATCAGAAACCCTGATTGTCATCTCCTGATCTTTAAAAAGAATGAGAAAATAACTTAAATATTTATTACTTAAATACAAATCAGATAATGTCTCTTCAAACAAGGAACCAAGCAGGAGAATACTAATAAAGAAGAGTGTCTGGTGAAAGGTTAGGAACCACTGACCTGGCGGCCGTGGGTAGGAGTGACTATTTTAGCACTTACCCCTCAAGTACGTGAAGTATCCCAGGCCTTTTGTACGCAGCAATGAATCCGGGAAGACCTCGCTCACACCTTTCTTGTTGCTTTTGATTTCTTTGTGGTATTCTGTCTTCAGACTCATTCTCTACTGCAGATAAATTTGATGAGTCAGACTTGCTCTTAAAATGATTCAGGTTATACTTAAAATGCAACTATGTGAATTCTGTAAAAAATATAATTCTGATGTTAGGTAAGAGGGGTTGATTACTCATGTGACCCTCTGATTTTGCAGACCCAAAGATATTATTATAAATTTGATTCATGCACTAAATTTAGTCAGACCAAGTATAATACAGAATCAAGTCATTTTTATTTTCCTTTACATACATCCTAAAGAGGCATTTTAAAGTCGATTTTCGTGTGCATTTAAATCAAACTTTGCCATTGCTAGTGTTGTTCTGTGTTTGATATGGAAGTGCTGTTTTTAAATGTGATTGTGCACTGACACTAATCTTTCCAGGCTGGTTTTCTTTTTAAATGGTCTTTAAAGGTTTATGAATTGGACGAACTTAGAAAAAGAAAATTGGAAAATTAATAGCGTCTGTTTTCTAAAGTTGATGATTCTGAAATAACCAAAGATATACTTGCTCCTGTTGTATGTGGAAACAACTCATTTTCCTAACAAGTATTATCACCACAGGTCAAATTCCATTTTAAATATTGGGAATTGAAATACCTGAATATTTTGTGTGCCTCATCTGACCTCTCCATGTAGAATTTACCTGCCTTTTTCTCAGTGATTCTACACCTGTCCTTATAGCACATCTTGTGTTGTAGTTCGTTGAGTATGTATGTTGTGTTCTGTGAGCTCCTGTGGGGCAAGAATTGTGTCCCTCAAGCTTAGCACAGTGCTTTGCATTCAGTTAGTACTTAATAAATGCATTGTTCTATGAAATAATGTGTACAGATATACTTCTAAGTGTAAGCCGATAACCCAGTAAGTCAGTACAACCAGTGTTATATAGGTTAAATACTCACAAATGACAAAATGATTTGGATAGTCACCTGGGATTTTTTAATCATGGAAGTTGATAAGTATTGGAACTTACTTCTGACAACTGGAATATATGGCTTGCACTGATAACATCTCATGTTAAGTTGTTGCTCCCTCTAATAGCCCTTACAGTATATTTTGTGCAGTTGACTGTGTATTAATATCTAGAAATCACAGCAGATTCTTGGATTTCCTGACCTGCTGCCTAGCAGTGAAGTGCATCATGAATCCAATTAGTAGAAAGCATGTTATTCTTTCTGATTTTAGTGACTGTCATTCCTATGTCAGAGAAAAAAACAGTTCTTTGTGCTAATTCTGTGTTGCAGACAGCATAACCCCTACTGTAGAGCTCAATGCACTGTGCATGAAACTTGGGAAGAAACCAATGTATAAGCCTGTTGACCCTTACTCTCGGATGCAGTCCACCTATAACTACAACATGAGAGGAGGTGCTTATCCGCCAAGGTATGTGTGTGTTTTAAATACAGGTGAAAGTATACCCGATCTTTTGCATAGAATGCTGACATGTGTAGGTCGTGGAGCACGGGATGATCTGGTCATCTTTGGCCTGCCCCTTCATTGTGTTGGTGTCTTTGGAATGTATCTTGATGCTGTTTTTTTCTCCTGTCACTGGAAAGGGCCTCAGCATGTTCCTCACCAGCAGTGTGGCTTGCGCTCCCAAGCAATCTGGTTAAAGAAAGATCGCCCTTGGAACTGCTTTGTGTAACTGAGTCATATTCGAACGCGATTGCCCTAACACCATGATTCTCAGCGTTCATAGATTTCCTGATTATTATTTACTGGGTACTTTCTGACATTCGAATTGAACGTGCTTTGTAAATAGCCTTGGCGTACAGGTGCAGTAAAATATTAATTGAAACCTGAAAATGCCATGTGTTAAAAACCTCCTGCACTCAGTCATAAGACATTAACGGATATTTGATGATCCAAATGGAAGTCTTCATTTCCCTGCTCTACTTGGAAGGGTGGGTGGTGGGCAAAACCAGTTTAAAAATACAAACTCTGAAATGGAAGAAACCAACTTCTACCAGGCTACAGGCTGTTGGGATTTCCAGAAATGAGGGCCCTTTCTAAAAGTCTTCCATTTACAAATTTCCAGTCTTTTCTGGAGACACACAAGTGTGAATCTCAGATATGAGAAAGTAGAGCAAGTTGTTTTCTGTCTCAGCTACAGCCTGATCCATTTTAGATTTTGTAAAGACTGTGTGTGGCAATTCTAATCCAGAGTAAATTTATGAAGTCTCTGGATATACTGTTGAGGGTTCATCATTGGCAAGCAAACACTAATGCAGTTTAAGGACCCATGATGCAGGAAATACCTGGAATTTGCCAGAGAATGTATGGGTGACTTAACAACCTGAGACTGTTTTCCTCGTCCCGTTTTATTTTTAGGTACTTTTACCCATTTCCAGTGCCACCCTTACTCTATCAAGTTGAACTTTCTGTGGGAGGACAGCAATTTAACGGGAAAGGAAAGACGAGACAGGCCGCGAAACACGATGCTGCTGCGAAAGCTTTGAGGATCCTGCAGAATGAGCCCCCGCCTGAGAGGCTGGAGGTAAGGAGAGAACAGAGTTGAAGCTCCTTAACGCTTTGGGCAGAGCAGGAGGGTGGCATGAAAGACATCATCTCAAGTTACTTTTTCTAAGAAGATGCATTGAGAGCTGCCCATCATTTTTGTTATTTGGTAACTACAAGATTTTGCCCCTGTAGCTTTCTGGCCTTTTTTCTCCCCCTTTAAAAAAGAAAAAAATTCTTAGCAAGAAAGTCAGATGCCTTCTTTTTCATTCTATGGCATAGTTTTGAGTGAACATGTTATTATAGAAAACTTGTGACTCAGTTGAGTTGTGAAGAACATACACGGATGAATTTTTTGGTGCTAAAGGTCATGCTTATCAGAATCTGCTGTGATTTATGCTACCAGGTTCCAGAATTTTCTGAAGCCATTCTTGACCAGCCACTCTTCCTTTATAATATTAAAATGCCAGTTCTCTATTGTGCATAACAAACCATCACAAAATTTAGTGGCTTCAACACCTGCAGGCATTTATTTTGTTCACAAATCTGCAGTTTAGGCAGGGCTTGGCTGGGGGAGAGCTTGTCTCTGTTCCACATGGCTTTGGCTGAGGCCGCTCTGCAGGGGCGGGAGGATCCGCTTTCAAGACGGCTCCCTCACACAGCTGGTAAGCTGTTGTTGGCTGTTGGCTCTGAGCTAAGTGGGGGCTCCGGCCCAGGGACCTCAGTTCCTCTCTTCCTTAGTTAACCTGTGCAAGGACTGCTGACACGTCCTCACGGTATGATGGCTGGGTTCCAAGAGGGAGCATCCTAAAGACAGGAAATGGAAGCAGCTGCCTGTTTCCTAAGCCCCGGGCCCAGAAATCAGCACATGACTTCTCCCGTATTCTCAGAGTCAAGTAGGCACAGAGGCCAGATTCAAAAGGAAGAGATAGAGAATCGCACTTTTTAAAACATTCAGGTAAAATTCACATAATATAAATTCACAATTTTAACCATTCTAAATCTACAATTCAGTGGCTTTTCATACATTCACAGTATTGAGAACCCCACTTCTGGATGAGAGGAGTATCAGAGAATTTGGGGGTCGTGTTTTAAAACTACCACAATAGGAAAGGACTGGAACTCTTTGTGATTAAATAGGAATATGGGTCTTAGCTAATCAGTGACTCCATGCCATTGAGGGGCCAGAGCATTAGTGAATATCTCTGGTAAGGTAGAATCTTAACACGTTGCGTACGGATCACGAGACTCTTCACGAGGGATTTAAACCCCGCCGTACGCAACGTGTTAACACCACAGGTCCAGAAGAAACCCACTAAATAGAAAACCTTGAGATTTCATGATTCTGTTGCATCATGGCATGAAATGCCACCTAAAACTGTCTCTGCAAAGCATTTATTTTTCCTCAAGAATCAAGTTCACAAAGAACAAGAAGATCTTGCACACAACCTTGGTGTGATAGGTGTGCCCGCATGGGGACCTTGTCAGGTGCTTGCTGAGGTCCACTGTGTTCAGTTGCCCCCCAAGGTCCTCCAGCTCGGACGGTGCTCTGTGGCGTCAGGGCTGGCCGCACAGGAGGATTTTGTCTTTGTGTTGTTACAGTGCATTTCCATCTCCCAGTGTCATCACACATTTTAACAGAGACAATGTGTTTCCAGGGTCCACTGAGGACCAGAT
The DNA here is from genome assembly GCF_036562045.2 of Rhinolophus sinicus. Taxonomy (NCBI): domain Eukaryota; kingdom Metazoa; phylum Chordata; class Mammalia; order Chiroptera; family Rhinolophidae; genus Rhinolophus; species Rhinolophus sinicus. Next base: position 26,372,140 of record NC_133762.1, read on the forward strand.
TAAAAAGAGCGGACTGTAACTTAGAAGAGGAGAATGTAGTGAAGTTAAAAGGATGGGCTTCTCTGGGGTGAGATTTGATAAAACACCAAGAGGTGGTGTAATCTGAGTTATTTTGGAGGGTTTTCATTTTCCTACCTGACTTTGGTGCTAATCGAATTAAAGTTGGTGGAGTAGATATTTCTCAGTTCCTTCTAGCCAGCAGGTGGTGAAAGATCACTGAACACTGGTTTGTGGGTTTTCTGCTTCAGAATCACTTGAGAAATTAAAAAAACAAAAAATCCCTTGGCCCAGCTCACACAATTCTAGTACAGTGGGTCTAGGGTAAGACCAGGAGCCTCTTTTTCTTTTTAATGTACTCTTGGAGTACTCCTAACGCATGGTAAGGGTTTGGGAACCACAAGCCCTGAGTGTTATCAGTGCTTCCCAGGCAGTTTTCTCCACATTGAGTTCTCCTTGGAAGTTCTCACAGTACTGCTAGAAAGGGAAAGTGCTGTTGGTGTCTCGGAGGTTGGCTCAGGCCTGCGGCCCGCAGTACACACGGTCTCAGGCCCGCGGGGCGGAGGCCGCAGTAGGCAGGTTCTCCTGGGCTCATGTTAGGTGTGTAGGGAGATTTGCCAGGAATAATGCTCAGATCCACCTGTGCCATTGTTGCCTCCTTTTTGCCCCTTTTCTAGTTCTGCATAGTTTGAAGCAGAGACAGTGCCCTTCAGAAATGGCTCAAAGACTGACCTTAACCAGTGCTCAGAAGCGAGAATCATCAGCTAGGATAAGACATTTTCTTTGGAGTCAGACACGAAACACTTGGCCTTCAGCCTAAACAAGCTGCCCCTGACTTACCAGGTCCCCTGGTAGGTGGGTAGGAGAGGGTAAAGAGAGACATTTTCAAAAGATAACTTTAATTTTTTTTTCTTACAAGTAATGCATACGAACTATACAAATTTTAAAATTCAAAAACAAGTAAAAACAAATGGTTTATAAATTGCCACTTGTAAATAATCACTATATAAACATTTTGATGGATGTCAGTGCATTTAGAAGTAACTTCACAGAAATGGGATGGTATTGTATGGAAACCACCCTTTTTCACTGAAGTGCTTATCATTAATATGTTCTCGTGCCGTTTCCTTACAGTTCCATGGAGGACTCAAATCCACCATGTAGCTACACAGTTTTTAATGGCTGCAGGGTGCTCCATTGTATGCACGTACCAGTCTGTCTTTTCAACAGAGGCTTGGTTATTTAGGTTGTTCGCAATTTTTCCTGTTAATAAAATACGTAATGAAGAACATTGATGTAGTTAAATCTTTGTGTATGTCTCTGGCTATTTTTGTGGGCTTCAGCCCTAGAAGTAGAATTGCACCCCCATGTAGGTGGCCAAGTTCCCCACCAGGAAGGTGGTACCATCTTAGACTTCTGCCAGCAGGGCGTGAGCAGCCTGTTTGCCCACGGCCTACCAGCATTGGAAATTGTCCTTTTAAACAAATTGTCATTTCTGCTGTTGAAAATTGTAGAGCATGTGATTGTGTGGTGGCTGAATTCATCCTCTCTAGAACATAGCCAGTAAAGACAGCAGTTTCTGTCTACAAGGCTGGTATAGTCTGGTCGCTTGATGACAGGCCTTATACCAGGCCCTCTCCCTGTGGAGCTCAGCTTAATGGAGCTGACAGATCGTAACATGAGTATCATCAAAAAGTGCAGTGAGTGCTAGGATGGAAAAGTAGCAAGTGTTATATGAGCATAAAATGTCTTGTTTAGAGTGGAGTAATGGTGTATTCAGAGAAGTCCTCTGAGGAAGTCGCTTAGCTGAGACTAAAGATGAGCAAAAGAGCAGAGGAGGGAAGTACATTCCCAGCCGAGGGAGAAGATTGTGCAAAGGTCTTGAGTTGGGAAAGCGCTTTTATTTTGTTTTTAATCTAAGGTTTGCGCTAATAAAGGATGATGTATTCAGTGTCTGAGCTGTTCGGATAAGACGGTCATAGCTACAGTATCTGTAATGTATCAGTAGGGAAATGGTTTAATAAACGGATACCTTTATCGAAGGGAGTACCCGAGTGTGGTGAGTCTGTGTACGTGGGCCTGGAAGGAGGCCCGTAATCTGTTGGTTGGGGGAGGGGGAGTTCAAGATTCAGAGCTATTAATTCTATGTATAGTGTGATCCTGGTTCTGTTTAAGGAAACAAAAGCGCCGTGAGTGTGTGTGTGTGTGTGTGTGTTTGATTGTGCATAGTTTCTATCTGGAAGGTTATATCAGACTTTTAAAGTAGTTTTCTCTTGGTGGTAGTGGTAGAAGACTGACTTCAAAATTGTACTGTTGGAAGTTTTTTTTAAAAAAATACTTTTGTAAAAATAAATAAATGCAGCTCCTTATCTTCACGTGGGCCAGGGACATATTTAGGTAGAATTAAAACTGAAATTGGAAACCTTAATCCTCATTATACAGTCAGGGTCCACTGGGCTCAATTTTCGTTTTTGAGCCTTGTTTTCCAAATTCTGAAGGGATTTACATTGCATGACTTTTACTCTTTTTTTAAAGGTCTTATGAAGAACAAAGAGAAAACATACTTTTTCAAATAGAATAAAACTCATTCTGTCTTACAACGATCATATTGGTCCTTTGAACCCTTTCATAAATCTTTCCATTATGGAATCTTAATTTTTCTGTGTTTTGAAATATTTTTGCTGTTTGTCATGCTACATACCATTTCAGTACTACTCATATATTCCCAAATATACTAAGCAAGACTAAAATAATGAGAAAATGGAAGAAGGATGAAATCCCGAGGTGGATGATACAGTAGTAAAATAATTGTTATTATTGCATCGTCCTTTAATGCTCTTACTGTATTGCCTAATGTACTACATTCTTTCAAGAAGATACAAAAGAAGGCTAGAGCCACCATCTTTTTACTCTACTGTATTTAGCTTTCCTTGAACCCAGGTGAGAATTCAGAATTTTTCTTTTTCCATCTGTACTGGCAAAGAGAAGAGAATTGACAGAGGAAGACATTTCTGTGATTAGACAAATCAGAAGATGAATGCAAGGAGACAGGTAGCAGCACTGTAGACTGGTGGGGATGGTGAGATTGAGTGTTTAAGTAAAGTCTCAGAAGGTGAGTCTTCAGGTGATAACCTTACATAAATTTTCTCAAACTCAGGAATCAGCTAGTGAGTAATGTATTTCTATGGTACGAAAAGGAAGTGTCTTCTCTTCTGGTCACTCAACAGGAGGGACTTCATCACACAATATTTTTCAACATGAACCCAGACCATCCTGTTTTGATTTTTTAAAAAAGTATGTGTGACAACATTCTTTCATCTTTTATGATGTTGGGCCACCAGAATTTATTTCTTGTCACCTGTTGTCCACAAAATAAGTGGGCAAATGCAAAAGGAGGCATATGTGCAAAGGTGATTGGAAGGAAAGGTGATAGATGATATAACAATGAAAAAAGTGGTTAGATTGGTCCTTCTTTGGGGGGTTATAAATCTAAAAATGAAAGCATTCTGTTTTATGGAACAAAGAAGATGGCTGTTCTCTCTTTAACAAAATTATGAGTCAGGTTCAAAAGTAGTGTGTTTTGACAATAGCAGAAGAATCAGAGTCACGAAAAGCTAGGACCTATTGAAGATGGATTTGAAATCTTGCATCGTTACAAGTGGGCTGTGCTCCAGGTTCAGGCTGCCAGCTGATGAGCAGTTAGCTTAGCTGCATTTAAAGCACCTTGCCCGTTTCAGGTGCATATATATGCCTTCCACACTACAAACCTGGACTAAAAGCTTGGGTTTGCTATTTTATGTTCTTATTAAAATCTCTAATGAAATGCTTTTTGTTATCCTTTATTCTGTATATTATTTGTAAATGCCTTGAAACGTAGAAAAACAAGAAGCGTCTGTTGGAGCCAGATGATCAGTGGTGATGACTGTTTTTTCCCGGCATACTGAGGGTTAAGCGTGGTTCAGAGTGTGTTTTTCTTCTCTTAATATTGCCTAGATTTTATTGCTGAACCATACTATGGGATTGATGTTAACAGTAATTCCCACTTCATGAAGGTAAGACTAAGGGCCTACTACACTTTCCCCATCTTACTGGGAATGGTATTTGTGAATTTGTTTTGAGTCATTTGCTGCTTCCCCCATTGCAACATTTTGTCCAATCCAGATAATATCAAAATTATTTATGTAAAAGAGCAACATACTCTCAATTCCAAGTAAATGTATATCTTTGTTTCCTGTTTTGCTTTTTTATTTTACTGGCTGCTTTGTCCCTCTTGAAATTCCTTTGGAAGCAATGGCTTAGAGCAGTGAATCTCAACTCTGGTTGCTAGTAAAATCACCTGGGGACTTAAAAAAAAAAATACTATAAATAAAAGGGGTACCCAGGCCCAACCTGCGAAAATTTGAGTTCAGTTGTCTGGAGTGGGACTCTGGCATCTGTGTTGGTAAAGCTCCCAAGTGATTCTAATGAGCTAGCTGTGGTTGAGAGCCACTGGCTTAGAATTTAGAATTTAGCAGTAGGCCATTGTTTCCTATCAGACTTATGTGGAACCTCAATATATAAAGCAGAAACGTAGCATCTCATTAGTGTAGACTTAAAAGCTTGAATTTTATAATATTTATTAAAGCAATCACTTAATTTGTGAATTTTCACAACACAGAATATATTGTTTTCGTCTGTTAAAAAAAACATGGCTGGGAAAGATACAGTCTCATTTTAGAGTAGTGGTTAACTCTGCCATGGGAAGTAGAGTGAGGAGGGCTCCGTCCTGTTCCTTAAAAAAGAAACAAAATTTAATGTCAATAGTACTTAATGTTGACATTTGTTAAATCCAGCACAGTTGCCTGTTACATTACTATCTGTACTTTAAAGTAGATCATAATTAAAAGTAAAAGTTTAATTGGGCTGGTATAATGAACAAAAAAATTTGAAAATTGGGGTACATGCATGGCATTTGATGTCTTATATCAGCTTCAGCATCTAGTTTATTTCCAAATTTTGTTCTGGTTGCACATAAGGAAGACATTCTCATTGACACAATTACTTAGCATGAGAGTGGACTTTTTTTTTTTAAAGCTCATTTATTTAAAAAAATCTCTGGATACTCTTCAGATGAACAGCTGTCAAAAAACCTTGCTGTGCACAAAAATGGGTTAACCTGTCAGCACAAGTTAACGTATTGACAGTCTCTCGTGTGTTAATATTTGGTGTGAAGCACATTTTTTTTGCTTTAAAAAACATTAAGATAAAATACACATAGCATAAAGGTTACCATTTTAACCAATTTTAAGTGTATATAGTTCTGTGGCATTAAGTCTGTTCTCAATGTTGTACAGTTATCATCACTGTCCATTTTCAGAACTTTTCATCATCCCACATAGAAATTCTGTACCCATTAAATAATTCCCCTTGCTCCCAACCCCCACCCCCTGGTAACCTGTATTCTGCTTCTGTATCTCTATGCACTTGCCTATTCTAGACACCTCAGATAAGTGGATATTTGTCTTTTGTGTTTGGCTTATTTCATTTATCTTGTTTTCAAGGTTCATTCATGTTGTATCATGTTTCAGAATTTCATTCCTTTTTAAAGCTGAATAATATTTCATTGTATGGATATTCCACATTTTACTTACCCGTTCATCTGTTGATGGATGTTTGGGTTGTTTCCACCCTTCAGCCATTGTGAATAACGCTGCTGTGAACATTGGTGTACAAGTATGTGTTTGAGTCCTTACTTTATTCTTTTGAGTATATGTCTAGAAGTGGAATTGCTGGATCATATTGTAACTCTGTATTTAACTTTTTGAGGAACCACCAAACTTTTCCACAAGAGGTAGCAACATTATACATTCTCACCAGCAACCTACAGGGGTTGTAGTTTCTCCACATCCTCACCAACACTTGTTATTTTCTGTGGCCATTCTTGTGGGAGGGAGGTGGTAGCATTGTGGTTTTGATTTGCGTTCCCTAATGATCAGTGGTGTTGAGCATGGTTTCATGTGCTGCTTGGCCATTTGTATATTTTCTTTAGAGACATGTCTATTTAAAATCCTGTCCCCATTTTTGAATTGGGTTGTTCGTTGTTATTGAGTTGTAGGAGTTCTGTTTATATTCTGGATGTTAATTCTTTATCAGACATAATTTGCAACTATTTTCTCCCATTCTGTGGGTTGTCTTTATTCTCTTGATAGTGTCCTTTGATGCACAAAAGTTTTAAGTTTTGATGAAGTCCAGTTTATTTTTTTTCTTTTATTGCCTGTGCTTTTGGTGTTATATCCAAGAAATCATTGTCAAATCCGGTGTCGTGAATTTTCCCCAATGTTTTCTAAGAGTTTTATAATTTTAGCCATTATGTTTAGGTCTTTGATCCATTTTGAGTTCATTTTTGTATAGGGTGTAAGGTAAGAGTCCAACTTCATTTTTGTGTGTATGAATATCTGGGTTTCCCAGCACCATTTGTTGAACATACTTTTAAAAATCGGTAATTTTTTTTTTTTTTTAAGTTTAAAATGTATTTAACAACTAAATTTCAAACAAAACCTCTGTGGAACCCAAGCCTCATAATGCACCTTGCTTGAAGATTTCTGGCTTTAAGGATTCACCCATAAAAGGCAGGCCCTTTTTCTCCTTAGGACTTAAACAACAAGAATAAAAGTGTGTTTAGCTTAATAAACCACCAGAAATGTTATGCAAATAATTTTGACCAGGCAGAGAGTGAAGTGAAATCAGATTGGAAAGAAGACATTAGCATCATAGAAAGGAGAGACGGAGTTACAAATAGTGTCTGGGATCAATGTACTTGTACAAGATTATATTCTTGATTATATTAATGTGTTTTTTTTTTAAACTTCAAGTTTTATTTCTTTTAGTTACAGCTTGAAATAATGGTCCAGTGTAGGTATAGAATCTACCTGATAAACGCAAGGAAATGCACAACAGTTAAAATTCTGGATAGTCCTGTACACACTGTCAGGCAGTTCTAATCTTGGAAATAGGATTTTAGAAATTTTTTGATTAAAGAGTCCCAATAACATGAGAAAAAGCAGGTTTTGGGGCACTTGGCTGTTACCGAGCTTATCTCATTTCTCCTGTTATCATTGCAGCGCACATGGAATCAGTTATGTTATCTGCACGCACAGAGGTCTCTCCTCTGCAGTCCCGCCCCTGGCTGGAGGACTATAAATGAACCTCGTTATAAAGATAGAATCCCAGCCTTTGTTCAGGAGACTTTAGTAGTTTGCACCTTGAATTTTTGCCAGCAGCTGGGATGAGATCCTTGGCAGTTTTATAATTGTTCAGCTGCATCCTTTTGAAAAAAGTGGTTTCCAGAGACTTTATGTCCAGATAAGAAACCTGCATACTTAGGTGGAGAGACTTATATTTGAACTTGCCTTGTCCCACAAAGACCTGTCTATATTTTGATTTTTTCCAAAATGTGCGGCTTGCCAGTCCTTGAGGGGAGCTTTGGAAGTCACTCTTCCTGAGCAGCCAGCGAGCTATCTTGCTGTACCATGATTAGGCTGACTCGTACCTACAAGTCTGTTATGTGTGCATTGTCTATGGTGGATTTATGAGGTACAATCTGACCCAAGTGTGTGATAGGAGACTTTTTTCTTTAACCTTTTAAATTCACTGACACACGGAACGCGTGTGGCCTTGTTCACTGGTTTAGCGCTCGATCCATAAAACCGAGGCTCAGTGCTTTTAAGGTTTATCATCACAGCTGAGATGTTGATGGTTTCAATAAGAGTTGACCACTAAACAATTATTCTTCCTTTAGGTGAATGGAAGAGAATCAGAAGAAGAAAATCTCAATAAGTCTGAAATAAGTCAAGTGTTTGAGATTGCACTTAAACGGAACTTGCCTGTGAATTTTGAGGTAAGCTTATGTTACTTGTAGGACTCTGTTATACAGTACTGCTGGCATTCATCACTGGGCTTACATTTTTCCTAAATAACATTGGAATAATCCCATATATGTGAACCTTCACATTTAAGATTCAGACTTTATATTTAGCAAAGCACTATTCTTCTAGGAGTCGTGAACTTAGGGGCCACTGTGGATCTCTATAGACGGTCCACGATGGCCTCCGTAGGTCAGAATCTCCTGAAATGGGCTGAAGAGTATTGTGTTTATGTTCATATGTATTCTTCTAGGGAGGGTCCATTATTTTCAGAAGACTGTCAGAAGCTTCTTTTACCCCAAAATGTTAAGAATCTTAAATAGTCCCTAAAAATCTTGTCAGAGTAAGTTTAAAAAGGACATAGGTTTTGTCATTGTTCAGTTCACCCATTTAGTAACTTCATTTGTTATTGGAGACTTTATGGTCTAAAAACAATAACAGTTGTGAGTTGAAAATGGAAAATAAGATCCGTTAGTACACGTTTCCTTCAGACACAGTGAGTCCAAATCGGTAGGCAGGTAAGGGAGACATTTGTGGAAATTTCCTTAGTAGTCTGGCAAATTCTTTCCTTTGATTTCCATGCTTGGTTAGGTCATGTTTTAACACACAAAGCAGATTTGTCTGCCAGTTCTTTGGTCAAAGTTATAAAGACTATATATTTAGTCTTCCAAAGAGCTTTAAACTCACATACTGTTACTTTAGGCAAATGTAATTTGCAATGGGACATCTGCTTAAAGCAATTTAAATGGTTCATAAACTTTTGTAGCATTTTTGCAGTTAGATCCCCCAAATTTCATGCCTGACTTTCATACAGTATATACCTTCTTATATTATGTGCTAGCACCTTAAACTGGCTTCTGAGTTCAGTCCTTAATCCACCAGTGGAGTGATGATGATGGTTTACCTGCCTGCCACGGGCCATAGGTAGGGGTGGGGCGTTGCACTCGGATCACAGGCCATCCCACGTCCTCCCACACCCATCCCTGGCCCGCCAGACCAGGTTTCTACTGTTCCCCTTCCGGAGTGCTGAGCACCAGGTGCATCTAGGGATGGTACCTTCTTACCTATCCCTTCATCCCTTCCAGCCTTTCTCCCTCTGTTGGGGGTGGAGTGTGGGGATTGGGGAGGCGATGAGACAGGACATACAGAATGACAGGGCTAGGGGTTGGGTGGGAACTAGGTGGGAGATTCACCCCAAGAAGCCACAAGGTTTCCCTGTGCACCCATTGCAGGAAAGGGAGGAAATCTTCCTTCTCTCCTCCTCCTGAGCGATTAGTATGGAATGAGGATGGGTTTTCAAAGATTGGAGGGAGTGGTACCAAGATTGTGGGAGTCAGAGATGCCTGGCTTCCTGGGTCACGTCAGGGTTACAGAGATGACTGCTGGGCCCTGGGAAGCTTGTCACCTGCTCACACTAGTTGCCGCCTGACCTGAGAGTCACAGCACTTTCCGGAACTGTAATGAGGAATTGCCGTTTGAGGGTTGGCTCTGTGGGATTTGGGGGCCAGATTGCTTCCATCCTACTTCGTTTTCATTTAGGTTTCAGATTTGTCTTTCAGAATTGTGTGCAAGAACAGGTATCACATAGCAGGGAACTTGTCAGGTAGTCACATAAAAAAATTGTGGGATTGCCCTCTGGTGGTAAATATCTTCAAAGTAATAATTTAAAACATTACTATTTGTGTTCAGCTCATAGCATTGAGTTTGTTAATATGAGTACTTATATTAAATAACTCTCATATCAAAGGTTCATATTAACTTACATTATTAGTTTGGGCAAGAGCTTCCATTTTTTCCCCCCACAGTTCTGTCTCTTACACCTGGAAGATTGCGTAGCATATAGTGGGTGCTCAGGAAATGTTTATTGACTCAGTGAACAGAATAGTTGTGTTTTTCTAAAACTAAGTTTTTGGTAGTAAAATCTCTCACATAGGAAACTGGGTTAGGTGTTTGATATAAGACAGGGGCCATTCATACAATTCTTCAGGAAAATGTATACAACTTGATTTTTTGATAAAATGTATAGTTTTAGTTAGGAAAATGCAACGGTGCTGGTTGATACAGTCATTGGGAGGCAAGTGTGACTTGATCACAGTAAATGCATCCGAGCTCAGACTCTAAATGTCGGTGGCGGGATTGTGGTGTGAGTAGACAGTGAACATGGTGGCTGAGGGGCTGGGGTGGAGCTGGGGATTTGAAGTGAGCCGTAGGGCGGCTGCTCTTAATTTGCAGACTCATCCGAGGACATGGAAAGCACTGTTCAGGGCCGGGGCATTTTGGAATCGTGGTATGTGAGGGCCCTAGGGGGCACCCCAACGCCAGTCTGCAGGTGCCTTGCAAGCTGGGCCCTCCCTTCCCAGCATGCCTCAGCCTTTGTCGGCCAGTCAAGGCCACTCTGAGGTGCCTGCATTCCCCCCTGGGAGCACAGCAGTGATACACACACTTTTTCATATGCTTACTCGTCATTTAGAGATCTTGTGAAGTACCTGTTCAAACATTTTTTAAATTGAGTAGTTTATCATTTTATTGACTTGTAGTTCTTTAAATATTCTGGATATAAATCCTTTGTCGGATACATATATTTAAATATTCTCTCATTCTCTAGGCCCCACTTTTTAACTTTTTAAATGTGTTTTAATCTGCAGTTTTTAATTTAGAGGAATTTGGGTTTTTTGTCTTTGTGGTGTCCTTTTGTGTTCCAGAACTCTTTGCCAACATCATTGTTATGAATTTTTCTCCCGTTTTCTTCTGAAAGCTTTATAGTGTTTAGCTTTTACCTTTAGGTCTGTGTTCTAGCTCCAGTTAATTTTTGTTTGTGGTTAAGTTCAAGATCATGGTTCAGTTTTTCCCCACGTGGATATCTAGTTGCTCCAATACCATTAGTTTGGTGTATTTGCCAAAAATCAGGGGACAGTATATGCAGGTCTATTTCTGCGTTCTCCCCGTGGTATTGTCCCTGTGTTGACCCTCCCACAATGCCACGATGGCATAGTGGCTATAACTTCAGAGGAAGTCTTGGAGTCTGGTAGTGTAAGTCCTCTTAGTTCTTTCCAAGGGTGTCTGGGCTTGTGTAGGCTTTGATTTTTATTTTTCTTCTGTGTGAGTATGTAATCACTTTAATACGCAGGTTTCTGTTCATATTCCATTTTAGTGTTTTTCCCCATCTTTATTGATTTTTACATTTTTACTGTGTAAAACACTAAACTGGTTCCAAAAGTCAAAACTATACAAAAAGATACATTCAGAAGTGTCATCTCACCTCCTTTCTCCCCTCTCCCTCTCACATACTGTAGGGAACTAATTCCATTGGTTTCTACTTTATCCTTCTTGTGTTTCTTTTTGCAAAAATAAGAATATAAACACATGTGTCGGTTTATATATATGTATACATATATGTAAAATCCTTTTCTTAACACAAAAGTTAGGGTACCTTATATACTCTTCTGCAGTTTGCTTTTTGTTACTCTCGGCGTTTAGAGGTTTTCTTATTCTTTTTTACAGCTGCATAGCGTTCAGTGTTTAATAAGGTCAATCTTTGCTGGAGGCTCAGAGCAAATATTAAAGTTGAACTCTCTGTGCCATAATTATTTCTGGGCTTTGCTGGACCAGCTTCCTTTCTGCCATCTGCAGTGGATAACCCTACACTCAGGACAGTCTGTGACCCTGGGGAGATGTGAGCCATTCTGATGGGAGGGTGGGAGTAGAAAATGTTCCCCTGTTCCATGCCTCACTGTCTGGGACTCATCAGAGCCAAGAGCATCAACAAGTTGGAAAAATACGAGGAAAGGGAAGAAAAAATATTCAGTATTATCACTGTTTCCTTATGCTGACATTTACACTCCCTTCATTTAATGGGTTTTGACCTTCATCCCCGTTATGAATGTTTTCATGTGAAGTAGCGTGATTACCAGTGTGCCCTACAGCTCGTAATAAGTGTCTGTAATGCTTTCACTCAGTCTTTCCCTCTAAAACAGGTCGCCCGGGAGAGTGGCCCACCCCACATGAAGAGTTTTGTCACCAAGGTGTCGGTTGGCGAGTTTGTGGGGGAAGGTGAAGGGAAGAGCAAGAAGATTTCAAAGAAAAACGCTGCTATTGCGGTTCTTGAGGAGCTGAAGAAGTTACCGCCCCTGCCCACAGTGGAGCGGGTGAAGCCCAGAATCAAAAAGAAAACAAAACCCATAGTCAGGGTAAGAAATTTCCCGAATAGAGAGGGTATTATCATTGCCCATGGATGATTGGACAGCTTAGACAACTGGTTGCTGACCCCAGTGAAAGGGGAAGGACCTAACATGCACACACCAGGTCTGGGAGACCCTTCCTACAGGGGCCACCTTGTGTAGGTCTCTGGGGAGCTGCAGGTTGGGCAGATAAGGACACTGAGCCAGGTTCAGTGGGGGTACCTGCAGGCACATGCGTGCGCACACCCACCCACACACATGTCTGGATGAGTGTGTGCTCCCAGCCCTGTGATCACAGCTGCAGCACCCATCTGCTGGGAGTGGTTAACTGTGTCTCCTCTGTCTCACTGACCACTGCGCTATTGCAAATGTGAATGACATTTGTGGCAGGAAGGACGTCCGGGAGCAGGCGTTGGGAGTGGCACACTTCACTGGACACCTTCCCGCTCATTTGGATTCTTGAGACCTGCTAACGGATCTCTCAGAAATTATATTACTCCATCCCCAGAGAAGGGACAGGAGTCCATTTGGGCACGTTTATGAATGTCAGTCAGGATTGTCAATATAGTTTATGCTGTATCAAGATCCACATTTTTCTTACGCACGAGTTAGCGTGCTGTACATATAAAAGTGAGCATACTTTGCAGTTTCCTTTTTTCGCTTAACAAATCCTGGAAGGCATTCCTTACCAGAGAGTGGGTGAGGATTCTTTGGTGTTGAGACTGGCCACTGTGGGTCCTTAGGGTCTTCTTTCCACGTGGTGTCAGCTTAATATTCTTTTGAGTATTTTTTTAATGGTTTGTGGATTTTGAATCATTGTTAAGAAAGCTGGGAACCCATTTCATAATACAGAGTTTTGGGAAGTTTTAGGAATATGGTTCTATATGTTTTCTACCTCTTCATTCATTGTCGTGTGTTGAAATTTCTTGTTAAAAAGCGCACATCGCAGTGATGCTTGCCTACTCATAGTGAAGTGTTGATGTTGGTTTGCTGAGAGGACCTTAAAATCACCTCAGATCAATCATAGAAAATCATTAAGCATCTTTCAATTAAAAAAGATTTTCAAAAGATCAGATTAATTCTGAGCCATTAGATTAGTATGAAAGTGTTGTCATGTCCTGACCTCTGAATTGGCAAGGTCCTTTCTGTGACTAACATGGCACACGGTTTCTACATTCCTTGTTCCTCAGGTGCAGAGCGGCCCAGAATATGGTCAGGTGATGAACCCGATCAGCAGACTGGCCCAGATCCAGCAGGCGAAGAAGGAGAAGGAGCCGGAGTACGTGCTTCTCACCGAGCGCGGCCTCCCTCGCCGCAGGGAGTTCGTGATGCAGGTGAGTCCGCGAGGATGACCAGCAGCCCTTCTCTGGCTCATCGCAGCTCAGAGCCTGAGCAGATGAGGGGCCGATGCCGTCTCAAGGCCGGGTCCAGTGTGTCGGCCCAGAGGGCCGCTCCTGCCACCAGCATGACTGATAGTGGGACCGTGTGGCTTGCGGTAACTTGATACCTTAAAGCATGTCCTTGGCTGCTCAGCACAGGTGCTGCTGTAGCAACAGGTAGGAGCCCAGGCAGCGCGCCGGTTTAGCAGAGCGCTGGTGGTGGGGTTGTGCGTGGGTTTTCTTTCTCATTACATCTACTTGACGGTCTGTATTCTTTTCAGAAGGTAAATTTTATGAGTTAAATCAAAGGATCTCTTCCCTGCCCCTCCTAATCCTGCTGTAGAATCTGGACTCCAGGTTGGCTGTTCCTCCGACTGGGGACACTTCAGATTAGTACAGAGCTTTTCTCCTCGTATTTAACTTACTAAACATTTATTTCCATTGGCAGCTTAGCTTAAGTGGTGATTTGAATTTAAAAGTATTTTCTGGTAAAACCCAGAATACTTAACTCTTGGGTGGCACTTTACAACTGAAAGCATCATTACTTAGCCTGACGTGTTTCACCTTCCAAGTCGGAAGAGGACTGATATGTCCACTTGGAGAGGAAAGTGCAGCTTGTGGAGAGGGTCAGTCGTTTGCCCAAGGTCACGTCGCTGGTAGAGGCCAGCTCAGGAGTCAACCCCAGGCCCCTCCTCCCAGGCCAGGGAAGGTTTTCTTGACTCTCTCAGTTTTGTGATGTGGGGCTTTGGTTTTGGTCTGTGATCAAGACCAGCTGGCAAGGGGATTGTAAGCAGTGGTATGTGTTGGAATTTGTTTACCAACCAACTCTTAGGCGAGGGTAGTGTGGCAGCAACGCGCGCGCGCGTGAAGTTCTGTACACACCCACATGCATACGTAGACATATTATAAATTTCACTGACAGAAAGGATGTGTAAGGCAATTTGTGAATAATATATAATATATGTGTAACACTCTATTGTACATTTCATACATCTGTCACTCTAGTGTGACTGTCACTGACGATGTTATAAAATCAGACTGTACATAAATGCTTCATTGTTCTCCAGGTTGCTTATGTCATTGACAAATGAGTACTGGTTGATCTTTTTGTTTACATTAACAAGTAAGATGAAAGTAAAACAATAAAGACTTGTTGGAACTTCACTTATTTGTAAACAATATGAGTGACTTCTTTGCTGAATCAGAAAATTTTCGAAGATGGGAAGAATTCAGGTTTTGTACTCGTTGCAATGTCCAGGCTGAGACTTGATACGCTTTTAAGCACACACTGCGTTATTAGCCTTTTCTCCATCGCTTAAGTCTGCAGTAGAGAAGTCAACAAAACAGCTTAACTCTTGCTTTTAGCAGAATCCTGTGGTGTACCCACCATGGCCATTTCCAAGCTCTCAATGTGGAACCTGGTCATGGAGGCGGGAAGAGACGGGCGGCAGGACACAGTTACTTCCATCCACAAATACAACAGGTGTAATGAACTTCAAAAACACAGATAATTGTAAAATGTAGTCATATTAGGAAGTGATGAGTTTTAAGTATTCATCTCCTCTGTTTGTTAAAAGTATTTACTTAGTTATAAGCTTATACAACTTACTGTTTAATAATGGCTTTGTTTAACAACCAGCTTGCCCGGTTCCTGAATATGGACCCCTCCGCTCCCGCAGGCTGATCCAGGCCAGCCCCGGGCAGCACCCGGAAGCCGCCAAGCTTCTGACCTTTGCCGTGTGCTTGTGCCAGCACACCAGTTCCTGACCGGTCTTTGCTCCGCAGGTTTGAGCACTGACCTGAGTCCTGCCTTCTTTCTGCAGGTGAAGGTGGGAAACCACACCGCAGAGGGCACGGGCACCAATAAGAAGGTGGCCAAACGCAACGCGGCCGAGAACATGCTGGAGATCCTTGGCTTCAAAGTCCCGCAGGCTCAGCCCGCCAAACCCGCCCTCAAGTCCGAGGAGAAGGTGAGGACTCGGGGCTCTGTCTCTGCGCTCATTGTGAGATGACCTTCTCTCCTCGTCCTGGGGGCTCTGGCAGCTTGGGGCCAGGCCTCAGGCCCAGGCCTCATCCTCTCGGCAGTGGAGCAGCCCTGCTGAGCAGCCTCTTATCCGTGTGGAGCATTATAACGTGGTCAGGATGGGAGGTGCGCGTCCACGGCTACAGGCACAGCCCTGGCTTGAGTCGTAGCTGTTCCAGTATCTGGTCTGGGACTCTGCTGGAGGGCAGCTTGCTCCTCTCCATTTGTGGGATGATGGGTAATTGGGCTTGAAGGTAACAAAATGTGTGATTCCATTATTTGTGCTCTTGGCATGAGGCCTGCACAAAAGATTCATCAGCTTAGGCTTTCATTAGTTGTGGAGCAGGCTTTGGATTTTCTGTGACTCTGAGACAGTGTGATTTTAGAGTCAGGGCCAAATCCATACTTTAGATTTGAGATTTCTTTTTCCTTATAAATTCAGCACTAGATAAAAAGAACCCCGTATTGAAAATTTTACTTCTGCCAAGACTGGCAAGCAGTGCCCTCAACGAAAGCCTTGACTGACCTAGTTTCTAGTCACTGAATGGTCCTGTCGGGATAAACTTGAGAAAACCCGGGGCTGATTCAGTCACCTCTGCCAGTTGGATCTGCTGGGGCCACACAGTTAATAATTGGGACCCCAGACACATATCAGAGAGTTTGCATAGGTCCTGGACTTGGCTTTGGCTGTTTCATTCCAGCTGCTTGTACAGCATTCATAGGCATCCTTACCTTTTCAGAAAGGAGACCTTGTGTTTGACAAAAGTTTGATCCAGTAGCATTCCCTTGAAGTTTGTTATCCCTAGAAATGTCACCTTACCTTTTAATTGGCTGTCAGCTCCAGGAAACTATTGTTTAGCTGCACTCTGAAGGCTGCCTTCCCCACCTTGGGCTCTACCAGGCTGGTGCCTATGGGCTCCTTCTGATTTTATGTTCCCCTCGCTTCATGTGAGTGCAGAGCGGGGCTCAGCCTTCAGTCCCGTGTACTTGGTCAGCTGCTGCTCATGGACAGGCTGGTGTGGGCGGGGGGTGCACTGGGGGAAAGCTGGGGGCTCTGCTCTGCCATGGGACGCGCTGGGCGTCCAGGCCTTGGGGCAGGGCTTTCTGCCGATTGCCTTCTCATATTTCAGAAGTGGAAAAACCTAAGATTAATGCTGGTTGGAGTTTGCAGTTGTTTTAGACAGCAGGAACTAATTTTTCAACTCATGGCCTTTTTTTTTTTTTTAAGACACCCATAAAGAAACCAGGGGATGGAAGAAAAGTAACCTTTTTTGAACCTGGCTCTGGGGATGAAAATGGGACTAGTAAGTGTGATATTAACGTTGTCTTGATCTGAATGTGATTCTGGGGTTTGCGTGGTTCCTGGTCATAGCAAGTGCCCAGTGGATGAGTTGCCACTGTGCTGTTTGGCTCTGCGCCATCCCTGGGCCTTTGAGGGCACTGAGGGAGGCCTGGCTTGGGGCTTCATAACCTTTCCAGGCCGGCAGTGTGTGTGGACTTGTGTTGATTTGTCTGTGTGTCCCTCCCCAGGCAATAAAGAGGATGAATTTAGGATGCCTTATCTTAGTCATCAGCAGCTGCCTGCTGGAATCCTTCCCATGGTGCCTGAGGTTGCTCAGGCTGTAGGGGTCAGTCAAGGACATCACACCAAAGATTTCACCAGGGCGGCTCCGAACCCTGCCAAGGCCACGGTAACGGCCATGATAGCCCGGGAATTGTTGTATGGGGGCACCTCGCCCACAGCCGAGACCATTTTAAAGAATAACATGTCTTCAGGCCACGTACCCCACGGACCTCTCACAAGGCCCTCTGAGCAGCTGGACTATCTCTCCCGAGTCCAGGGATTCCAGGTAAGGGGCCTGAGCAGTGCGGTCCGGGCCGCAGTGCAGTCTTCTTCTTTGGGGTTCTCTGAGGGAATGAAGTTTGTGCCTTGGTTTTTAAATCAAGTTGTCTAGGGGGATGGATGAGGGAAGCATGGGGAGAGGGTCATCCTGAGGAAGGGTCGGGAGGCATGGAAAGTATTACAAGCCTGTATGGTACAAGAAAATCTTGACCTTTGGTAATAAAATGGAAAAATCCAAGCTAACTGTAGTAATGACAAAGCCTCTCATCTACTGGTAGCTGTCAGTTAGATTTCAGTGAGAAGACATTCATTGTGCGGGCCTTTTCTGCCTGGTAGGAAAGGACATGGCTTCTTTCAGACCAGATTTTTTAGTAGACATCTAGGTTCCGGGAAGATTCTGGAACCTCGGCCCTGCTCTGCATGCAGCCCTTGGTGCGCCTCTGACAGTCGCTGTGTGGCCATGTCAGGCTTAGACCTGGGGAGAGCTGTCATCCCCCTTGCTGGGCCAGAGCCACGGCCGGTGCCCGTGCATTCACCGCTTCCCTACCCTTGCCTCAGTTTTCTTTTTCCTCCTTAGGTCGAATACAAAGACTTCCCTAAAAACAACAAGAACGAATTTGTATCTCTTATCAATTGCTCCTCTCAGCCGCCTCTCATCAGCCACGGCATCGGGAAGGATGTGGAGTCCTGCCATGACATGGTGCGTCCCCAGTGGGCCGGCTCGGGCCTGCTGCTGGCTGCAGGCGGGTGGGTGGACAGGTGGAGGGTCTCCCACAGACGCGACTGTTTGGTAGATTTCATATTTTGAAGACTCTTTTCTTAGTTTACTGGATTGATTCCTCATTGTATTTATCAGAACTCATCGGCTTTAGCCAAGCCTTCCTTCCCTTGCCCACGCTGACGGGGGCGGGAGGGTGGGGGCCCTGGATCCTGGATGCCTCCAGATGTCATTCAGTTCACCTCTTACCAGAAGGAGGACCTGCAGGCCCAAGTTCTGGCGGCTTTAGAAAGCCTCTTATTGTCACATTCTGTTCCGATGAAATTACTGTTGTAAGAAATACTGAAACTGAAAAGAATTGATTAATCTACATAAACTATAGTATATTCACCTGATGGAATAGAATGCATCCATCAAATGAATGTCCTGAGGATAATGTATTCTAACAAGGAAAATCATAGGTTTTTGTGTATAAGTAGGAAATACAATTCATATAGTCCAGTTACCATAGGGTTAAAAATACCGGAAGGAAATACGTAACAAAATTAACAGTGGTTGTAATTTGATGAAATAACCATGGTAATTTGTCTTTATTTTAAAAACTCAAACAGTAAAGAAAAGGGTTATTTAGTGGGACCACCTGCTTTGTTGTTCGATAGAATCCCTCCCCTCCTTAGTGAGTGTCTTATGTGTGGGCCCGAGCAGTGGCTGTGGTTTGACTTTTCTTTTCATCCCCCCACTAGGCTGCATTGAACATTTTAAAGTTGCTGTCTGAGTTGGACCAACAAAATACAGAGATGCCAAGAACAGGAAATGGACCAATGTCTGTGTGAGTGAACTGATTTTCTTGGAAAGGCAGTTCTGTTCCTCGTTTTTGTTAAGGTCAAGCTGTCTGCTCAGCTCAGTAGTGAAACACCACTTGCCTTAGTCGCTTTCTGTCCCTTTCCCCTGAAGGGTTTCCAAGTTTGGGGCAGAGAGCTCCACTTTTTTCTTCATTTTAAATTAAATTTTGAATAGGTAATACATTTGCATGGTTCTGAAATCAAAATTATTGTGTGATAAATCTTGCCCTCATGCAGTCCCCGTCCGTCTTCTCCCTACCTCTACCCAGAGGTCACATTTTTATGAGTTTCTTATATATCCTTCCTATGTTGCTTTATGTAAATATAGTTATTTCTTTCCTTCTTTTCTTCCTTTCCCTCCAAGAGATAACATACTGTCCACACATTCTCCTTGTTTTTTTCACTTGACAGTATATCCTGTGAAATCTTTTAATCCAGTTATTATAAATTGGGACTTGTGCTATTGAACTTCTCGGTGTCTGCTAACTTCCTTTTATTTATTTTTTATTTTATTTTATTTTTTTATTGGGGAATATTGGGTAACTGTGTTTCTCCAGGGCCCATCAGCTCTAAGTCGTTGTCCTTCAATCTAGTTGTGGAGGGCGCAGCTCAGCTCCAAGTCCAGTTGCTGTTTTCAATCTTTAGTTGCAGGGGGCGCAGCCCACCAACCCATGAGGGAATTGAAGCGGCAACCTTGTTGTTGAGAGCTCACGCTCAGACCAACTGAGCCATCCGGCCACCTCTCCGGCAGCTCAGCGGTAGCTGTCTTCAATCTAGTTGTGGAGGGTGCAGCTCTCTGGCCCATGTGGGAATCGAACCGGCAACCCGTTTGTTGAGAGCTCATGCTCTGACCAACTGAGCCACCTGGCCGCCCCCACTTCTTTTTATTTTTAACATGGGCTTAATTCTCTTAAGTTTCAAAAATAATGTCATTTTCATTTTTATTTCCTTAAAGGTGTGGGAGATGCTGAACCTCTTCTGGCCATGAACCATTATAAAAATCCCAACATATACTGAAACTGCTTTGAAAATTTGGAATTTCTGATACCTCCAGTGGGCCGAGAAGACATGATGGGTAAAGAACTGGAGACAGTAGTGGTGACGAAAGTGGGCTCACAAGGAGGCAGCCGTGACTGTGCTCGCATGTGCTATGGTTTGTCCCCACATGGCAGCAGCTGCTGCGGGGGTGGCTGAGGTCTGCCAAGCAGCCCTGGCTCAACTGGGCAACCAGCAGGTCCATGCCCTGGGCACCTCACTGCTTGGTTTTGGGTTGTTTTGTTTTGTTTTTCTTGTTGAAAGAAGAAACAGAAAACAGTATGACCCCCCCACCCACCCCCCACCTCCCTACCTGGCTCACTCAAATACTTGGGGACAAACCCTGGACACGACGCTGGAGAGAGGCCTTAGACCAGCTGGCCCTAAAGCTGAAAGCAGCAGAGAAAAATCCAATGCTTCCTCGTCAGCGCAAGCTCACTGTGCGTTGTGCTGCGGCCCATCGCCTCCCGTGGTCCCCACACCATCACCACTGCTTTCTCTTCCAAAAGAGATATGTATTCTTAGTTTCATTATTTTCTTTCGATTGAAATGACACTATATAAATTTTCATTTGAGCATTTCTCAATTGTATCTAGTTACATAGCAGTTTAGAAACTTTTCTGAGACTGACTTTATCATTAGTCTAACCGGAAAAGATCATATCCGTATGTATGTGGTTATACGTTTTTATTTTATTGGACTAACCCAGGACCATTTCAGTGATGCAAATTGTGTGCCCTCTGGTTTAGCTGAAAGTCCTGGACTTCTCAGAAACCTTGATGAAGTCTCCCACAGTTGTATAAATTGGACGATTTAGGAATTTTAAACTTTAAATGATCATTTGGTTCCTTTTCTATTTCATTTTTGTTAATGCAACAGGACTTAAATGAACTTTGATCTTTTAAAGATTATTAAAAAATTGTGTGCATATGCGTAAGACTGTTGAGGACGTAGCTTTCCCGACACTACAGGGTGTGATTTCCGGGGAGTACTTAGAAAACACGGAAACGCAGATTGACTCTCCTTGAGTGCTTTAAACTGTGGTTACATCCCCATGTAGGGCCGAAGAGAATGCCCCATGTTTATCTGCAACTGTTGCTTTTGATGTTGTGCTGCTGTGCACAGAAGTGTGTGCAGTGAGGTCCTGCTTGGGTCGGATGAACAGCACGGTAGCCTCGCGAGTTACGTACTGCTTCACTTCATTGTTTACGCTGCCATTTTTTCTCCCCATGGAATGTAAGTAAAACTTAGTATTTGTCACCAATAAATGGTAATACTAAATTTTTTTTTTTGTTAATTTATTCTCAAATGCCACTACTGCTAAGTTGGGTCCCCTCCCAACTTGTCTCCTACCCTTTTTTAAGAAAAAACTTTGTAATGCTTGATTCTATTTGGGCAAAATTCTGAAGATCTGAAATAACTTTATATCAAACCATTGATCAATAAACAGCTACTAATGAATTTGTGGTCCTGTTGAACAGTAACTAAGGGGAAGATGTGAGCGAGGGCACGGAAGCACGGTGTGCGTGGGGGGCGTGGCTGCCAGAAGCATGTGGGCACCAGGTGAAGGAGAGGCCTCAGAAGCTGACATTGCCGTGCAGAGAAGTGACCCAGAGACTTCCCGATGCCGTGAGTCTCCACTTTCCTCAGGTGCTCTCGGAGGAGTGAAGGGGAGAGGTGCTGCATTCTAGCCTGCTGGCGGGGGCTGGTGTTTTCTTTCAGTTTTAGGAGATGCTTTTAGGGTTGTTCAGTGTAAAACCAGCCTATGGATTGCACTGCCAGGAAAACCGGAAGTGATTAGTTACGGGAAAATGCTGAGTAGAGAGGACTCAACACTGCGGGGACTTCCCCAGCCCTAGATTCAGCCATTTATCCAAGGAGCCCTGGTCCCCTTTAGTGACAGACAGCACCTGGAAACCAAGGTCTGGGTGCTCTGAGCACTCATTGCTACAGGGGTGTTGTTTCTAGGTCCTCTAAACAGACAGGAAAGGCATGTGTGTATATGTATGTGTGTACCATGTTTCCCCGAAAATGAGACCTAGCCAGACCATCAGCTCTAATGCGTCTTTTGGAGCAAACGTTAATATAAGACCCGGTCTTATTTTACTATGATATGGTATGATATGATATATGATATAATACTGGGTCTTAATATTAACGTTCGCTCCATAAAACGCATTAGAGGTGATGGTCCAGCGAGGTTTTATTTTCCGGGAAACACAGTATATATGTACACACACATCTATTGTCTATATGTATATTTAAAAGCTACTGTTTATACTGATACCTCCAGTACCTCTGGGTTCTTCACGGCCTTCCCCTTTCTGTTCTTAGTACTTTCTCCAACATGGAGATTGTAGCCATTCTCCCAGCCTTGACAACCCCCCCCCCCACTTGCCACCTGTGGTTTTAGGTGTCTGCTGAGGGCGCACTGCGTCCTCCCAGCTTTCAGGTCCTCTCTCAGGATGCTTGTTGGTAATGGGACGCAGTCTTAGAAGTAATTCAGAGCTTCTAGTTGGCTGTTGCCAGTTGTCCTTCATTGACAACACTCCAAAAGGGGAAATTTCCACTTCACATCAGGGATATTGTCAGGAAAGATTCTTTGATAAGAGGGTTTTTGGAAGGCGATACATCTCTGGCTTCTTTGAAAAGATGTCCAGATGGGATGTCCTTGAGTGCTCTTCGAGTATCAACTTGCAGACCAGCCTTGGCCATGAGGCAACCCTGTAGCTGTCATCTGAGCATCCACTCACTGCAGTAGCTGTCTCAATGGGCTTTGAGAGAGCTGCCCGGGAACCAAGAGTTTGTGCTCATTTTCATCCCAACATGATCTCTTTAAAGTTGCAAGAACCTTTGAGCCCAAACTAGGTACTTCTGCCCTTGGGACAATATATGCAGTCCTGGTTTTCCGACTGTAGGCAGAGTAGCAGACAGGAAGGCACCTGAGAGGCAGGTCTGAAATAAAGATGGTGTGAGTCAGCCACGCTAAGGCTGGGTGTCAGGATTTGTGGAGCACCGATCCTCAAAGGAAGGGCTCCTTGACCTTGGCATAGACAAGCTTGGGACTCCGTCACCCCACAGGGGCGTGCTGACATTGTCAAGTTCCTCTTATCACACGGAGATTTTAATGAGTGAAGATGATGTCCCTGTAGCTGGGTTTTTTTTGTTTTTCAAAGGCTTTTTTGAGCCAGAGGAATGTGAATCGCTCTTAGAAAAAAAGTGTTCCTCTGAATCTAGGTTTCCTTCCACAGCTCAGTGAGCGAGCGAGCATGGCTTTGTAGGGCGAATGCCCAGTTACAGTCGTCTTGGGTGGATCCCAAGGTCTGGTAAGAGATACGAGGGAATCTGGGATTGGCGTGATCAAGAGAAAATAAATTGGCCATTCTCAAGAAGCAGGAAGCTGCTGCTTGCTGTGTAAGGGCTACTGTGAGCTCAGCAGAATATGACACCCAGGAACTAAACCCAGGGATGGAGATGTACAGCCTTTGTCTGTCTACATGGAACTTAGCTTTAGCAACATCCATCACTACCATCTTTGTTTTAAGTGCATAAATGTTTGTGTGCCCTTAGAAACAGACCAAAAAAGAAAAAGAAAAACTTCCTTGAAATTCCTAAATCCGTAAATAATTTCTGAAGCATTTACACATTTCTGGATTGACAGGGATGAATTAGCTAGTTTTCTTAAATAGGCTTTTAAAGGAATGCATGTTCTTTTAAGAGGTAATGGTTACCTCAGAGGAGAGCCTGTGGGTGTTGATTCCTGAAAGCAGCAGTTATTTTCTTGGAATTTGTCGCTCTGTATATAGAATATACTGGGGGTGCCAAAAAAAAATGTCCACAAGTGGACACTTCGGTCGACGTTGCTCAAGCAATAGTTTGCCATCATCAGAAGTGTCTGGATGCTGATGGTAACCGCTTTGAGCACCTCTTGTAATTGCAGAAGTCAAACGTGACTTGTATTCATCTTTTGTTATCGGTATATATTGAGTGTTACAATTTTAATATTTTTCCTTTCTTGAAATGTGTATACATTTTTTGACACCCTCCGTACATGTGAAACTATAATTTTTAAAAACCCATATTCTAATTAGACTTCCTTGTACTTTAAATGTTATCCTAATTTTTATTAACAAAATATATATATATAATTTAGGAATTTTGTGCTGTTTTGCTTAATATGTGCTTAATAACCCAAGTTTAATATTTAAAAAAATATTCTTTCAAAAATATTCCTCAAAACCTACTTTGACGGAAACACCCACCAATCCAGCAGTGGTCACAGTAAAACAGCCTTTGGGTCGTGGTAATTTTAAAACTTGGGAAGTTAGGGCCTAGAAGTTTGTTGGCACCAGTCTGCCCTGAAAGCCCCAAAGAACTTCCCTCACGCGATTAAGACAGGACATGTTGGTAGCTTCTCCAAGTGCTCAGGGCTATGTGTACTCAATAAATGCCTTCTGTTCTTGTGGCCCAGACATGCTCTGAAGCCGCTGCTCCGTTTGCCCTTCCAGTCCTGCCACTCAGGGTGGCTGGTTCCCTGCTGCAGGCGGTGAGTCATTCCTCGGGCCCTCTTCCTCCTCCTGTCTGCGCTAGGGCTCTCGGCCTTGGAACACAGATCCCAGTCCACTTCCAAGTCTTCCCCCAAGAAAACGTGTGGAGACAGAGCCCATGAGGACAAGAATCTGTGTCCATCTCAGCTGTACTTGGAGGGAGGGATGAGTCCTGCAGAGGCCCAGAGGCCTGCGGCTCCCGCCATAGCTGTCGGATCCACCAATCTAAAACTGAAGCTGTTAATTTCACATCTTGGAAATGTGATCCCTTCTCATTTTGGAGGCTGGGAAGCTTTAGATCACTGTTCCCCAATCATGTTCACAGCTTTTGCCACGCCGTGAGTCTTTCTGATTGATTCTGATACTGCAGGCCTGTGGCTCAGGAATGTGCGTTTCTAACGAGGGCCTGCGTCAGGATGTGGTGCTTTGAGAACCACTGTCCTCAGCAGTAATATCCATGAAATTGTAGTGATTTTTCCCCTAACACAAAATACACAACTACCAACGATACACGTTCCTTTGAATGGCACCACAGACCCTTTGAATCACGTGGAGAAATGCTGCCTTTGGCTAAATGGAAGACAGCTGAGGCCATGCTGTCGCAGACACAACTCAACTGGCTCGAGTCTGCTGTCCCAGCCCAGGGCCTAAGCAGCCTGTTGGGACACTGAGAACTGGGCCTGTGGCTGTGGCAGGAAGTTCAGAGCTGAGGGAAGGACGTTCTGTTAGGACACGCCACCTCACCTGTGGCAGTCTGTGAAGTTTGTCACCCCCACCCCGCTTCTCCTTGGGAAGTTTTTATTATTTTTCAGTTACAAGTGACATGCAATATTATATTAGTTTTCGGTGTACAACATAGTGATTAGACATTTATATAACTTACTAAATGATCACCCCAAAAAGTCTAGTACCCATCTGTCACCAATATGTAGTTAAAATATTATTGACGATATTGACTGTGCTGTACTTTACATCTCCGTGACTGTTTTTATAACTGGCAATTTATACTTCTTAATCCCTTCACCTTTTCCCCCACCCAGTTGGCAACCATCAATTTGTTCTCTGTTTTTTAGATTCCACATACGGTATACGTGAGATCATACGGTATTTGCCTGACATACTTAGCATAATACTCTCTAGGTCTGCCCATGTTGATGCAAACACTAAGCTTTCATTCTATGATTGAATAATATTCCATTGTATATATGTACCACCTCTTCTTTATCCATTCGTCTATTGATGGACACACAGGTTGCTTCCATATCTTGGCCATTGTAAACAATGCTGCAACGAACATAGGGTTGTATGTTCAAATTAGTTTTTTTGGATTTCTTCAAATACGCAGAAGTGGGATTGCTGGGTCATATGGCAGTTCTGTTCTGGGGGAACTTCCATACTGTTTTCCATAGTGGCTGCACCAATTTGTACTCCCGCCAACACTGAGGGTTCCCTTTTCTCCACATCTTCACCAACACTTGTTTGTTGATTTATTGATGATAGCCATTCTGACAGGTATGACATAAAATTGTGGTTTTAATTCGCATTTCTCTGATGATTAGTGACGTTGAGCATCTTTTCATGTCTATTGGCCATCTGTATGTCCTCTTTGGAGAAATGTCTTCAGATCCTCTACCCATTTTTAATCAGATTGTTTGTCTTTGGTGTTAAGTTGTATAAGTTCTTTATATAATCAGATGTATCACTGGCGAATATCTTCTCCCATTCTGTAGGTTGTCTTTTCATTTGGTTGATGGTTTCCTTTCCTCATTGTTTAGTAGCATGTTATTTTGCCTTCACTTGTTTGTGTGCTTTTCAGTTTTATTCTTGTGGTTTCTAATTCCATACCATTATGATTGGAGAAGATGCTTGATATGATTTCAATTTTGTTAAAATTTACTGTTTTGTGGCCTAACATGTGGTCCATCATGGAAAATGTTCCATGTCCATTTGAAAAGAATGTATTTATTCTGCTACTTTTGTGGGAAATGTCTTAAATATATCAATTAAGTACATCTTATCTAATGTGTCATTTAAGGCCAGTTGTTGATTTTCTACCTGGATGACCTATCCATTGATGTTAGTGGGTCTTAAAGTCCCCTACTAGTACTACTGATCTCTCCTTTTATGTCCCATCAATTTTGCTTTATTTAGGTGCTCCTACTTTGGGTACAGAGTGTTTGAGAGTTACAGCCTCTTGATCTTTTTATTGTTATGAAATGCCGTTCTTGTCTTTTGTTGCAGCCCGTTTTAAAGTCTGTTTTGTCTCATATAAGTATTGCTACCCCAGTTTTTTTTTTCCATTTCCATTTGCACAGAATATCTTTTTCCATCCCTTTTCAGTCTGTTTTGATCTGAAATCCATCTCTTGTAGGCCGCATCTGTATGTCTTGTTTTTGTAATCCATTCAACCACTGTATGTCTTTTGATTAGGGCATTTAATCTATTTACATTTATAATTATTGATAGGTATGTAATTATTGCCACTTTGTTTTCTGTTTGTCATTCTATGTTGCTTTCTTATTCTCATTGCTCTCTTGTATGCTGATTTTTTTTTTTTTAATATTTTATTGGGGAAGGGGAACAGGACTTTATTGGGGAACAGTGTGTACTTCCAGGCCTTTTTTCCAAGTTGTCCTTTCAATCTTAGTTGTGGAGGGTGCCGTTCAACTTCAAGTTGTTGTCCTTTCAGTCTTAGTTGTGGAGGGCGCAGCTCAGCTCCAGGTCCAGTTGCCGTTTTCTAGTTGCAGGGGGCACAGCCCACCATCCCTTGCGGGAGTCGAACCGGCAACCTTGTGGTTGAGAGGACACATTCCAACCAACTGAGCCATCCGGGAGCTCAGCGGCAGCTCAGCTCAAGGTGCCGTGTTCAATCTTAGTTGCAGGGGGCGCTGCCCACCATCCCTTGCGGGAGTCGAGGAATTGAACTGGCAGCCTTGTGGTTGAGAGCCCACTGGCCCATGTGGGAATCGAACCAGCAGCCTTCGGAGTTAGGAGCATGGAGCTCTAACCGCCTGAGCCACCGGGCTGGCCCTATGCTGATTTTATATAGTATTGTTTGGATTTCTTTTATCTTGTAGATTTTTGGTTTGCTGTTACCATGTGCTTCATATATATACTATGCTATGTTTATAGCAGTCTGTTTTGTTGATGGTCGCTTAAGTTTGAACACATTCCAAAATCTAGTTTTTACTCACTCTCTGCACATTTGTCATTTTTCACTTTTTATGTGTTTGTGTGTATCCCTTAATTTATTGTAATTACACATGATCTTTCTACTTTTGCCTTTTAACCTTTGTACTAGTGTTTGCCTTTGTCAGTGAGAATTTCTTATTCATATTTAAAAAAAAAAATTTATTGGGGAATATTGGTGAACAGTGTTTTTCCAGGACCCATCAGCTCCATGTCAAGTTATTGTTTTCAATCTAATTGTGTGTGTGTGTGGGGGGGCGCAGCTCAGCTCCACATCAAGTCATGGTTTTCAATCTAGTTGTGGGGGGGGGCACAACTCATGGGCCCATGTGGGAATCAAACTGGCGACCTTGGTGTTAGGAATACTGTGCTCTAACCACTGAGGAACCAGCCGCCCCTTATTCATATTTTTGATAATTTTCTTTCTACTTAGAGAAGTCCCTTTAACATTTCTTGTAATACTGATTTAGTGGTGAATTCCTTTAGCTTTTCCTTGTTGGGGAAACTTTCGTCTCCTGAAATTCTGGATGATAGCCTTGCTGGAGTTAATCTGGTGATAGGTCTTCCCCCCCTCCCCCCACCACTTTGAATATTGCATGCCAATCCCTCTGACCTGCAAAGTTTGAGAAACCAACTGACAGTCTTATGGGCGCTCCCTTGTTGGTAATATACTGCTTTTCTTTTGCTAACTTTTAAGATTCTTTATCTTCAATTTTTGGCATTTTATGATGTGTCTCAATGTGGGCCTTTTTGTGTTCATCTTGTTTGGGACTCTGCACTTCCTGGACTTGTATGAGAAGTTTTCAGTTATTATTTCTTCAAATAGGTTTTGAATCCCTTGCTCACTCGCTCCTTCTTCTGGTACCTATATGATGTGAATGTTGTCATGCTTGATGTTGTCCCAAAGGTCCCTTTTAAATACCCTCGTTTGAAAAAAAATCTTTCTTTTGGCTGTTCAGATTGGGTGTTTTGGGATATGTTGTCTCTATCCTGCTTTATCTAATCTGTTGATTCCGTTTTCTTCATTTCTGATTGGTTCTTTGTATTTTTAAAATCTCTTTTGTTGAAGATCTCCAGGGTTCACCTATTCTTCCCCTAAGTTCGTTGAGCATACTAATTGCCACTGTTTTAAACATGTGTTTGGTAGATTGCTTGTCTCCATTTTGTTCAGTCTTTTTCTGGAATTTTGTCCTGTTCTTTCATTTGGGACATTTGTCGCCTCATTTTGGCTGGCTCCCTGTGTTTGTTTCTATGTATTAGGTAGCTGTGCTGTTTCCCAGTCCTGGCAGGAAGCCTCATGTAGGTGTCCTGTGGGACTGTGGCACTCTCCCTGTTCACCTGAGCTGGATGCTCTAGGCGTATCCCGTGTGGGTTGTGTGCCCTCCTGTTGTAGTTTAGTCTTGATTGTTGGTATGTCAGTGGGTAGGACTGTGACCCCAAGGCTGACTGACTGAGCGGTCTGGCCGTGACTAGAGTAGACAAGCTATTGCGTGGGGACTGACCCCACAGCAGAGATTGCTTTAAACGGGCTATCGTGCCAGGCAAGTACTCCCTTTGGGTGTGTCTGTGGAGCTGGTTGGGGGTGCTCTGGTGTGGTCTGAAGGCAGCCACTGGGTATGTTGGACCTGGAGTGTTATAGGTGGGGCTCTGGTGCACCCACTGTTCATGCCTGGCTTGGGGCCACCTAGTTAGAGCTAAAAAGTGATCTGCAGTTAGTTGCCGCTGGTGGTGGGCGTGGAGATCCCGGGGACAGGCTACGCTGGGAACTGAAGCCAGGCTTGTGGCTAATGGAGGGACCATGCAGTTTTAACCAGTTGTCGCTTGTGTTGGGCTTGGGGCTGCTTAGCAAGAGGCACAGGGGACGCCCAGGCCAGCCACTGTTTGTTTGAGGTTTGTGGGCCTGTGAGAAATTGCAGGAAAGTTCTGTGCCCCCCAAGGCAGGTCGCTTATGTGGAAAAGCCACTGGAAGTGACTTGGTTGGGGACATGGGAGGCGGATTGGTGTTAGATTAATGGAGCTCAGACTGGCGCCCGCCCACGCCTGCCAGCTGGGTGGAGGACAGACTCAACAAAGGAGCAGTGGTGCCTGCCAGTGCTGCTTCTGTCCTGGGAAGGAACTGTCCTGACCCTCCAACTCTTGCCTGGAAGCTCCAGTTCCTCCGATATGCCCCGGGCGGTTTTTGAGCTGCTGTCTTGGTGGCACTGGAGCCCAGGGCAAGTGAATGAGCGAGTCTGTGCACAGGTCACTCAAGAAGAACTCCTGGGAAGCCAGCAGCCCTCCGTCTCACTTGGATGCAATTCCTGCTGGTTTTCACTGCTGCGTTATGGGGACTCTTCCTCCCGGCACTGGTGCCTGTAGCTGGGGAGCAGAGTGGGGGTCTGGGACCCATCACTTCTCAGGAGGGACCTCCTCAGCTGAACTATCCTTCCCAGTTCTTAACTGCCACACTGTGTATATACGGGAACTCCCCGCCCCTCCTACCAGTCTTATTGGAGCTTCTTTATCTCCTTAGTAATAGGACTTCTGTTCATGTAGTTTTCAGGTAGTGGTCTATAATTTAGGTCATGGGAAGAGGGGAGCACAGTGTTTAGCTACTTCGATGACTGGATATCCTCCTTGGGAAAGTTCTGTGGCCTCACTGACTGGCCACGTAAGGGTACCAGTAAGACCATCGCAGGGACTTTTTCCCTTGTTCTGGCCTGAGCTCTGCAGTCACAACAGAGGAGGCTGTGTAGGGTTGGCTCCAGGTTACATTTGGACCTCAGGAGTGGGTCTGTCCAGCCTTCCTAGGACCCTTAGGCCTGCTGTCTGGGAGTGGCAGGACCTGTGGGCGGGACTCCCTTTTTGCCCTGAGGTTGGAGACAGAGCAGGATCCGTGTTCTCAGCTGACATTTGCTGCAGGTTCCTGGAAGCAGCATTTCCCCCTCCAGATGCAGAAGAGTTGACTCTAACTACTGGCAAGAATATGGTGCAAGGTAAATAAATCTCTTCTCATTTGGTTCCCCACTTCTCAAATAGGTCTCCTTTTGCATCAGGCCTGTGAAACGTTTCCCCGAGCTGTCCCCTGTGGCTTCCACGTTGCCAAGTTTTTCTCTCCCATCAATTTATAAGGCAGGAAACGCAGAAATAGGGAAATGAATCCATACACTTCATGGCTGCCTTCTCCTACCACACAGGAGCCTAACACTAGCCTTTACCATCTATCATGCAGCAACCCCAAAGAAGAGTATTAATGTTCCCTTGTAAAAAGACTCAATAATTTGAGTGAATTATTTGGAAAAATTTAAATTCATCATAAAATGGTCAGAGAACATCAAAAACCTGTCCTTAAGATGTTCTTAGATACATATTTTAGGGTTTTATTGTGATTACAGGCTTGAAACTATGAAATGTGCACTTGGCGAGTCACACAATGGACTCTACTTACATTTCCAAATAAAAGCATAAGGAAAACAGACGAAAGTACAAAGGACAAGAAAAACAAGATGGCAACAGCCTCAAAACAAGGTTTAGTAACAGACAAAGTCTTCAGTCCAGTCAGTGTCCATCAAAATTTTAAAATTATCACACAGTGCAAATGCTGAACATTAATACTTGGCCCTTGAAGCTGCAAACTGGAAACGCCACCCACTTACATTTTTGATCACACAAGCCACCTAATTTGCTCAAGCATTCTTTACAAGATGGAATTTGTGAGAGGTTCAAAAGAAAACTTGCTTTGTTTCTGCGCAGCTGTGCTGAGAAGTCACCTGGTTTCCTCAGAAACCTTCCTAGGCTTGGCCAAATCGCTCAATGCAGTTCACAGCAGTGTCACACTGGCTGCCTGAAGGTATCCTTGCAGATACTGGAGCGCTTCTGCGTTGAGGCTGGTGCTCACCATTGATGGAACCTACAAGAGACGGGAAACGGCTGTTGGCGATCCTGACACATCAACACAAACCCCACTGTCTACAGGAGAGCTGCCACAGCTCTGAGAAGGGCAGTCTGTCACCGACAACTGTTAAGATTCCCAAGTAACTCAACTGCTTTTATGCCTTCAAAAATGGGTAGGTCTAAAACGCGAATCAGTAAATTACTGTTGTTCAGTGTGACAGTGGCCTTGTGCTTATGTGTAAAAATGCCCTATGGGTTAGTGATACATAATGAGTACATATGGGTGAAATGACATGCTGCCTAAGGCTTGCTAAAACTCTCTAGCAAACAAACAAGGAACGAATGAAAGAAAATTGGCAGAATATTGGAAATTATTGAAGGTTGGAACATGAGAGTTCATTGTGCTGTTTCTATCTGTTTGAAGTTTTCCATAATAAAACAATGAAAAATATAAATTTAAGACTATAAAAGGTACTAATGGAACTATACAGCCATTATTAGGGTTTACTCCATATTCCATTATTTAATTTATGAGTGTGCTACAGTTAATAAAATCAATAAATGCCCACATTTTAATAACAGAGATTATTTTAATCTGGAAAATAAATCCATTTCTAGTCAAAGGACTTTATCCCTTGAAATGTTTCACTCCTAAAATACTTTCTGTAGCACATCATACAAAAAAGGGGGCCTACCGTTTTACCTAAAGAAAAAGAAGCCTTGCCTGTAACTCGGTAGGATGCTGTTTGGTTATGCTGACCCATGACAACAGGCACCAGAACAACTCCGACCCTCTTCCCTTCCCGTAAAGGTCTCCATTAATCACACAAAGACCTTACCCTTCCGGGACAAGCAGTAGACAATTTGTGAAGTGACTGTGCCAGGTGAATCTTGGGGTTGTTCACCATCTGACCTACGGGATCATGCTCTCTTCTCCCAGCAAATGCCAATTGTGAGAAGGCAGTCTGGTATCCTGGTGCGTCTTCTATGTCAATAAAATGTTCTTCATCAGGAATGGTATCATCTTCAGGTAACTCAAAAAGGCCAATCAGAGACTGCAACAAAGGAGTCCTGGATTAGAAGAAAGCAAGAAGACAAAAAATTAAGTAAATACTTTGAAGATCTTTATAGCAATTCCTCAGAAACACAAATTATGGACTCAGTCTCAAGAGTAAGGGACTGCTGACATTAAGAAGGACATCAGTGCTTATGCCCACCCAGAAACCATTTTTCAATTCTATTGGCTGCAGCACCCCAATGTCTCTCTTGAAAACTACTCCATCTTCAGAGCTCTCAAACTGGCTGTGACCCAGGCCTAGCTGCCAGAAGGCTATGTGACTCAACCTAAACCACGGAGACTCAATGCTAGAAGTTGGAAGAACTAAGCCTCAAGTTGGAAATTGCTGCTTGAGTGAAACCATAATAAGAAAAGGAGAAGCAAGAGGCCAAGAAACGCTGTCTGCCGGACACTGAGCACAAGCATGTAAGATCTTCTCTTAGTCTGTTCAGTTTCTCCTCTTAAAGACTTAAGCCAGTTTGCTTGGGCATCTACTGTAAGATAGTCTTAGAGATGATCTAGAACAGGCATTTTCACTAGACTCTCAAGGGGCTCATGAATGGTCTCTAACTCCCCCAAAAGTTAAGAATCAGAAAACAGGATCTTTTTAGGCCCTGAAGGATCCATAAGTCATATCTTGGATCTGGTGGTTGCTACTGGAGAAGCCGAAACCAGAACCCAATTCTCTTAGCCCTAGAGAATAAGCTTGGTTAATTCTGCAGTCATAAGGAAAGGAAGTTGTAATTTCCAAAAACTTGAGAGGACTTACCATAGCTTGGTATACTCAGTGTCCATCATTGGGGGACATTCTGTTAGTAATTTGGTTATACCAACCGCACAAATCTTTTTCTCTACATTTCCAGATACTTTCTGAACTTCAGGAATAATGATTTTTTCCAAAACCATTCCAAACATTCTGTTAATCGAAGCAAACAAACCCAGTCAATATTAAATCAGACTACACTATAATTAAAGAGTGAATTGCTTATTATAAGAAAACTTTACAAAATAACAAGATTAAAATATTTGGTCAGCTGAATGGAAAAGACCTAGAGATGACAAAACATCAAAGCTCTACCCAGTGGCCAGTCGCCATCTTTTGTGAACATTACTTAAGCTTATGTGCAAGTGGAATCTTTTCAGCCATTTTTCGGTCTTGTATACTTTTTAAAAAATTACTCAAGAAATCTTTTAAAAATGAGAAAACAGGGATAAACAAGAGCAAGAAGAAAAAAGAATCACCCAAATAACTGGTTTTAACATTCTTGAACTACAAACTTCCCAACTGTCTATGCTTGCATACCTATAACTAAATGTTAATAGCTATATTAAAAAAAAAGATTTAGCCAATCATTCTCTGTTGTTGCAAGCATTCAAACATCCTAGAAGTAAAGTTTTTCATGCTTCTAAATGATGCAAATGTCTCTGTATACATTAGTAAGTTCTCTGAAGTGGAAATAGTGGTATCAAAGAGTATGGACATTTTAATGCTCTATATGAAGAGTGACTTTTGCTCTATAGAAAGATCATATCAAATTAGGCATCCAACTAGCAGTGCGTGGAAACCGATCTCCTAACAAACCTTTAATGCTAAGAAAGCATATTTTCTGGTACGACTTCAGGTTAATTCATTTTTTGCACTGTATTCAATTTGGAATTTTTTTTTTTTGATACAATACAAATACAGGGATCTAACTTGAGTTTTTTCTCCAATTTCTTTATATCCTTCCTTTCGCTTCTTAATGGGGAATGCCACCTAATTACCTTCTTTGCATACACCCCAAAGTTTTATCGATCCAAACTCTTCTCATTTGAAAAGTCACACTATTCGCCTGAACAAAGGCAGGCTACTGGGGACAACATGGACCATCTAACTTCACATAGAACACTGGCTGTAGAGAATGTCAGAGTGGGGAGTAGGTTAGGGAATTAGGAAAATGTTTACAAGGATTTTCTTCTTTATGACCCAACACCCCAAGAATATTTTGAAAACCACAGATACTATTACTGCACCAAGAACTATTAAATAGATACTGGTTTATGCTAAAAGAAGTCAAATTTTTCACTTTTAAAAAGAAAATAAAAACAAACTTACTTTGGTTGTATACCATCAAATATTTCTTGTAGTGCCAGCGCCCCGTATTTTATGCAGTACAGATTAATAAAGACTAAGAAACCTGTTGAAAGGAGATGCAGATCATCAGTACAGAGGTCTCACTGCACTAAACGTGCGATTTAGTGGAAGTCGGCCAAATAAAATATTCGTTAATCATTAAAACTCAACAACTAACTTTGGCATCAACACTTGCCTTTTAATACAATTTAACATAGAATTTCTGCCTTGACAGTATAGGCATAAAAAGTCTTCACGTGCAGTGTCTCTATTTCTTCATATTATTTCTACTAAAAATATCTGGAACATGCGGGGTGGGAGATGAGGGTAAGGGGGATCAAATATATGGTGATGGAAGGAGAACTGACTCTGGGTGGTGAACACACAATGGGATTTATAGATGATGTAATACAGAATTGTACACCTGAAATCTATGTAATTTTACTAACAATTGTCACCCCAATAAATTTAAAAAATAAATTAAAAAGAAAAAAAAATATTTGAAACGTAATATATTTGAAACTGATTTAGTGTTTGAGGAATATATACATCTTACAGCATTTTATATATAACATTTATAACTGACAGAAAGTTTATCTATAACCATAAAGCCTAAGTGTTTGTAGGAACACCCAAATCATTTTACTTACTCTTAATAAACTTCGTTGTCTTGGAATTTTGAAGTCTTTGGAATAGTAGAATGAAGATTTGCTTCCTGTATTGGTCAACTGACTCACTAAGGAATTGAATAAAAGCAACGATATAAAGTCAGCATTTTCCTGAGTCTATCTAACAGAATCCTTGTTTAAAAGTACTATGAGGTTCTATTCATACTCACGGAGGCATGTGCTCTATTATACTATTTAAAAGATAAAAACCTTGGTGGTCGTTGGCTTTGGATGCAATCAGCTTCTGGAAGACACCTAATAACCCAGGCTACAACAAATCAGATAAAATAATAACCAGTTAAAAGGATTAACTATTCCAAAAGTTAAACAGGTGATGATACATCTTAGAAAAGAGTACATGCTATAATCCAAATAAACAGGTAATAATCTAATTAGCATTTTTTCTTTAGTTCTTACTTTTGAAGTGTAGACAAAAAAATACTCCACCACAATAAGCCCCTAAAGTTAAGTTCTTGAAATCAATCTATGTAGCTCTTATTTTCCACCACGGAGATAACTACAAGTATACCTAATTCTAATAAAATATACATTAACGTTTCCTAACAATCATTTCCCTTTTTATTAAGTTCATTTTAAATAGAGAATTTTTAATGTCTGCCATCCCTAGTTTCTCTCAGCTACCTTAGAAAATTCAAGTTACATCAAATTAAATCCGACTCACAATTTTGTCAGCTGCAGCGTTTGCTATTGTATTTGAGCCACGTTCTAAGAATGCTTGGAGAAGCCTCACTAGAGCAGGGATATTTCCTGTTCTTTCCCAAAGCACTGGCTGAAGGAGATGAGGAAATAAGGCCATATAGGAAGACGGGATATCATTTTTGTGTGTTTCCAGAAGCAAAGACATCACTTGAAAGACATACGGAATAAACTCTGTTGATAAAAGTAAAAACAGAGCAGTCAGTTTCAGAAGCAATGGCTCTGACACAAGACACATATCTCTTAGGCTGCGTTTTATAACTTTAATCATTTTATTCAGTTAGAAAGAAAATAATGCCCTTTAACTTACCTTGTACATCATTTTGTAAAATTTCAGTAAACACCAGAAACAAAGCTTCTTCAAAATTTACAACAGCAGCAGGGTTGGCTTTGCAAGTAATTCTTATGGATAAACATATTGCTTCGAACATGTAGTGATTAAAATGAGGTTTGCTTGGGTTCTGAAATTAAAAGATAAAAAAGCTTATTACTCTAATAATCCAATGACTACATTAAATATCATTTAAAATACACCTAACCTTTCTAAAATACACTGAGATGCCACCTTTAAAAAAAAATCACTTAAAAAAAAACCAATTAAACTAAAAAGCCTGCAT
This sequence comes from Rhinolophus sinicus, assembly GCF_036562045.2. Taxonomy (NCBI): domain Eukaryota; kingdom Metazoa; phylum Chordata; class Mammalia; order Chiroptera; family Rhinolophidae; genus Rhinolophus; species Rhinolophus sinicus. The sequence continues at coordinate 26,408,837 of NC_133762.1, forward strand.
ATACATTAAAAGTTTACATTGACTTGAAGATTCAGAAAACGAAACAATACGTGCTAATACCTGTTTATTTGGACTTTTTTTTTAAATGAGCAAGTCTACTATGAAAAAATACTTCAGTCACAGGGAGGTGACAACACTAGCTTCAGCTGCCAGTGCTATAAGGAACTTGTCTTAAACTCATCTGCTCTCAGAGCTGTCACTGTAAATGGTGGAAGAAACAAGCAGGAACATATAAGTCCTGGTTCTGCCACTAGCCTTTTGTGGGACCTTAGACAAACCTTAACCTCTACAGGCTTCAATGTCTGTATCTACAGACTGACAATCCTTCCTATCAGCTGTTCCCAATTTTTAAGCAACAAAACCCTATTTTCCTTTGAACAAAATCCTTGGAAGGCTACCATATAAAGCTGATGAACTAGGAAGATGAGTGAGAGGGAGGGATTGGGGCATGGAATGGGACCCTGCTTCTCTCTTAAAATTTCCCAAGGCCAAAAGTAGTCCAAGACCCTTACACAAAACTCAGTGGAAAAATAATCACTGCTTTCCAAAATCCCTCCAATACTTCCTATGAATTTATCTCCTTTTCACAGTTATTAAGAATAAGCATCTAAAAAAGGAATTGTCAGCCTTGAACTGATTTTTTACTTTCTAAAACTTAGTTTTAATTTTTAAATATGAATCAAAATATCTAAAATTTTTGATCAAAGAAGGAGGGAACCTTATTTTTGGGAAAGGAAGAACAGTTAATTATCATTTATAGCAGTCTGAATAGCCTCTTTTGTGTCTATTTGGTACAAAGCCCACTTTCCTAAGATACTTCAGATCTGTACTTTCTCAATTTTTTTCAATGAACACGTTACTTTTTTAATTAGAAAGTGTCTTAAAGTTTCTAAGCCTACACGTAAAGGTGAGTGCTGCCACGTTTCCAATCGAATGCCATCCCCACACTTTCAGAAATGTACACTAACTGTCCGGTCAGGAAGAATTCAAAGACCTTTACCTAAGTCTGACCTATCACCAGGGAGTCCTGAGGTGCAGTCTGGAGCATCAATTAAAAACCAACTGTACTTTCCAAACAGATTCTGTTACCTTACTAACGGCTAACAGCTTCTGTGTAAGCTGTGTGATGAGAGTAGGGATGTAGGGGATGATGGCTTCTTGTAGGAGGGAAAAGCTTCTCATGATAGCTGGAAAATACAAAAACAGCAAAAACAAACAGTTCAGTTAAACTTTAGAACACAATAGTGACTGGGGGGAAAAGCCCACTGATTCATCAACTAAAAATTTAAGACCCTTAAACCACAAGACAGCTCTCTACATTTGAAATAATCTCATTTTCCCTTCATTTTAAAATGAGGCCAAGCATTGGCAATGGAATTTAGCTGGGAAATACCAAGTATTTCCAGAGGGCGTAAGGCTTAAAGTATTTAAAAGAGGACAGTAAGAAAAAAAAGGTGACTAAAGAGGCAAAGAGGAGGAGGAAAAAATAGTGCTGTTTCAAGTTTCTTTCACTTAGAAGTAAGTGGCAGGAAATGTTTAACCCCAGCCTGCTGGAGTGCAGCCTACCCAAAAGAGAAGTCCACCTGCCCATTCCTTCTAAAAAGATTAGGAGCCTCAGAAAAATCCAAAAATACATATAAAGCTACGGAAAGTCCATATATTGCAAAAATACTGCTCATTAAAAGATACCAAAAAGCATTTGGCCTGGGAGATAAAAACATTAAGCTAAAAATGTACGACAGCCACTTTTGCACCAACAGAATAGGTGTTTACTAGTAGAGCATCTACTATATGCCAGGTCCAGGGGACAGAAAGCTATCCTCTCTTGCCTCCTAAACTCTGCAATGATGTTTCCTCTGTCTGAGCCAAAGATTCACCCTTCGACTTGCTGACTGCTACCTACCCCTCACCTCAGCTTGGACACCACTTGCTAGAGAAAGCCTGTCCCTGAGCTGAAAGCCTTCCCTTCCTCCATCCAGGCTGGCACAGAACCCTTTCATTCGCTCATGTACCAGTATTTACTGAGAAGGTACTACTTCCGGGTGCTCTTACATCCGCTAGGAACACAGTAAGACCAAAGACTAGTTTGCTGCCTCAGAGAATTGGGCAGTAAACAACAGTAATTCCACTTCACTGTTGTGAGAAATACAGTGCTGAAAACACACAAATACACACCTAGATACACACTTACACAACATTCACACCCCGAGGGTCCTGACCCAGGACAGAGTCATCAGGGAGTTTCTTTGAAAAGCATTTACTATCAATCCCACTGTGCTAGACTCTTGGAATGCAACAGTGAATGAGATTGAGATTGTCCATTAAGTCAGAGCTGTCACCAAGACACTCCTAATGTGGCACCTGGCAGGTGGTTACAGCTGCCCGTGGCCCTGGCAGTATGCCCATGAAGACAGGACCCGTGTGGGGTTCACACCGAGACCCAGCGAGCAATAAGTGTTGCCTGACCTGACCTGTGCCCTCAAGAAAGTCAATCTAGGAAACAGAAAAAAGGAGTTTGCTACTTTAATAGAAAGAGTTCTCTATCAAATTAGGGTAAAACTTTTTCCTGAGAACACTGCTGATAGTAAACAAAACAATATTCATTTTAAAATGTCCAAACCTACCTAATTCTTGGCAAACAGTATACAAGTCAGTGATTACCCTTTAATCTGAGATTAGATACTTATAGTCTATACACCAGGAAAACGGCCTACCTTTCATAATATATTCATTTTCTGAAGAGCCAGGAAGTGTGAGAGCTTTGAAAAGGTTTGTTAGCAGAATCTCAACAAACGGTGCGATTTCTGCAGCTGTAAAGCTATAGATGAAAAAACAGCTTTCAGTCACTGCCAACTCTTGAGTTTGTCACTTTGGAATACCCTTGGCAACTACTAAATCACACTTCTCAGCATAAAAGTGAGGCATCTCCATCACTGACTAGCAGCAGACAGCTTAGGTAAATAATTTTTTACATGTGCTCATGTTAAGTTCCTAAGAAGGCACATCTGGGACCAAACACAATTAAATACACCCCAACCCCGGCAAACCCCTCATCTAAACTGTTCAGGACACCCTTGGTTCCTATCACCACCGAGAACAGAACTCAGACCCCCAGGGGTCTCAGTCATCTCTTTTTCCTGGAGGTGGAACAGACTTGGAACTGTCTTCTGCATACATTCTAGGCCTGAAGACAGGTACTGTCTTGACTCACCTCAAAGGATGTCCTTTCAACCCTTAACTGGCCACTGAGAATATCTGCACTTCCAAGTTCTTGATGAAGAAAACCTAGAATTGTTTTCCATCTCTTACCCAAAGCTCAGTTTCAACAAATAACACTGTTGAAGAATGGCCTGAAAGACATGCAGACCCTCCATTCCTCTACATTTTATCCTTGGATCAGGCCAGAAGAGCTATTATCTTGGACCCCAGAGAATTATTTTCACTGAGCTGTCTTAGCTCAGCACTGAGTAAGATTATAAAAACAGCCCAGTGAAAATGATTCTGTTGCTTGGTGCTACTTAGAACACTGACACACAAAGAATTCCCTTAATGAAGGCCCACTTCTGAGATGCCTCTAAATAGTTTAAAGTTTAAGCTCATGGACACTGTGAAAATTTTACCTAACTAAATTTCCCTCTTTGCCTTCATTTCTAGAAGACTCTACATAAAATTCAGGAGTTTCTTTAACTACAGGATTCTCTGACACACATTTCTGTTTATTAAACTTACCCCATTTATTTTCTTTTGTTCTAATTTTCTCTATTTAGCTTTGTTACCAGAATGTATCTATTTTCGTACAAGTGAGTAAAAAGTACACATTTATTTTACAGCAATTAATGAAATGATGAGTCCACTCAGTGACAACCCTGACCACTCCAGCATCACCCCCGCCCCCAAGCTGACGCAGGTGCCAACACTCACAGAGCAGCGCTGTTCGGGCCCCTCATGGTGAACAGCCTCTCGAGAGCATGTGCTGCGTAAGAATGGACAACAGTACTTTCAGCTTGGAGATGGTTGATCAAGAGAGGAACAGAGACTAAAAGATGCTCTTTTGGTACCTGGAAAATACAGTAATATACATGCTCTAACTCAATGATGCTATCTTTGAGTAAAAGATAAGGGCGTGCTGATTCTAAAAAGTTTTTCCAGCTGTTAACAATGGGAAATGATTTGTTGAGAAATCAAAACTTCTACCCCAAATAATGGTTCAATTCACATTCACTTTTCCAATTCCTTTTCTCTGAGCATAGAAACTATGATTAGGGTAAAATCTTACAGATAAATGAACACACCATAAACTACCACGGAAAAGCAGACTAAGGTTTCATTAGTATTAAGAACTATACTTTTCCCTAGCAAGTATTTCTTGGAAAAGTCATTCAGCTCTTTGTGCCTTATTTTCTCTTATTAAAAAAAAAGGGGTGGGGAGGATATTAATCTTCATTAAAAGCCTCTAAAATTTTAGAATATCCATTAGACTTTAAAATAGAACAGCTTCACAAGGTTGCACATAACCTTTGTAAATACTTGCTAAAGACACATACAAATTATAAATCAAGAAATTAAAAAATCATCCACAGGAAATAAACTATGGCATAGTCTTATGATGGAATACTGCACAGCTATTAAAAATGAACTATAACATCTGCTTGATGAATAACTCTTTAAAACAATGTTAAGCACAAAGTAAGAGAAATGTAAATTAAAACTGTAATAAGATACCATTTCTCGTGTATGAGGTGGCAAAATTCCAACATACACTATTGTAAAATGACATTTTACATTATATTTACATTTATTACTGTAAAAGGACATTTTAAGACAACTGAGGAAAACTAAGCCTGATCTGGAATCATAAGTTCTTAAGGAGTTATTAATTTTATTAGATGTGAATGTCATATGAATGCATAGAAGGGAAAAGAAGCTGGTATAAAATAACTCTTAAGAGATTAAGTGGCATATAACATATAAATGAAAAGCTACTTACTTGATTCCTAAAAATCATAATGTATTTGATACCATCAGCTTTAAGGACAGGAAATTCATTCACTATTAAAAAAAATAAGTCAAAGTTATTTAAGTGCTAAGGACTATTACTCCCAAATTGGTGGCAACATTATCAGATTTTTTTTTCATTATCAGATTTTTAAAACATGGTCTGGGTAACCAAAATGTCAAGTAACTGAAGCTTAGTTATATAATGGTCTACTATGCAGCTATTAATTCTGGTTAAGATTATCAATACATTTTTTCCTCCCTTTGAGTTTCATGACAAATGAACATGTATTACTTATATAATTGAATAAAAATGATTTGGACCATGAACTAATGACCATATCACCTTCTTTCCAGAACTGAAGCTATTCTGAATCAACAGCATGTCTCTGGCTGAGAGTTGCTTTAAATTGCACTAGTGGTGGCAAAATAAATTAGTGTATGGGATACAATATTGGCCAATTGATAAAAATTCTTCAAGATGGATGATATTAACATGGAAGTTCATTACAATATTCTCCCTATCTTTTAGTGTATTTAAATTTTCATATATGAATTTTAAAAGGGGGAGTATCTATGTATCTTGATCAACAGTTTCCTCAACATAGGAAATTATCCTTAATATTTATCAGTTTCAATTACTTTAAACTTCAATTTTTAAGAGTACATTTTTCAAGTGAGAAGGAAAAGAAAACCAAAGTGAAATTCCTAGACTATCTACCAGGATAACAAAAAGCTCAGTTACAATTTAATCTTACTTGTTTCTATTTTCCTTCTACACAAGCAATATTTTCTTTATAGAAAGTTAATTTCACCTGGGCAAAATCTGGGGAAAGTATTTGAGATTTTATTCAATAAAAGAAACTCCTGCAACAAGGACAGGAATTAAATGCTTTTAGTATAATAGTGATTTAGAGACCCTATTATGACTTTTGCTATAATGTTACTTGTTTTGTAATATAAAATAACACTGCAAATAAAAATGGCAAGTACAGTGTTACAAGTTATATAAAAGTTTTTTTCACCAAACTCACCATTAGTCGATTTTAAATCAGGGAGAATGTGGTTCACAAAGAATTCAGTCAGATTTACAAGTTCATTCGCTTGTGTAATTCCATGCTGAAAAACAAGTTTATAACACGGTAAAATAACATGGAATACCTGTATATATCTACATTGGAAATTTAGGCAACTTTAGAAAACCAGTTTAAAAATGGAGATGAACACGTCAAAACACAAACTCCTTAAAAATAAACCAAGACTATTTTAATAGACAATAAAGAAACTTCCCTAAATTAAAGATCACTGAGTCTCAGCTAAGGGAACAAGTATGCCATCTGTCAATTTTTTGGTCCATAAGAAACTCAGGTGCTTCATACATCAACATAAAGTCATCCCTGGAGATTACACTGATTCTAATCAGAACTAATAGGTTATATATTAGAGTAGGCTGTGTCCTCCCTCAGAAATATATTACTTCTTTTTTACCTTTGTGGTTAATGACAAGTCTGTTTTCAAAACAAAACTATATTGAAAAGATTCACCTTCTGTGTCTGGGCTTTCGATGCCAAAGATGTCACTAAGTAAATGGCTGCATCTTTATGTTTCCAGTTGACAGATGGATTTTTTGCATATTCTTGCAGCATGGAATTAACATAACCAGAGAAGATTCCTGTCACAGGTCCCTCAAAAAACTTGCACAATCCTCGTACTAGATCACAAGCAGCCCTGCGTCTAGTATCAATATCTATAAAATCAAAGGGAAATATATCATGAGAGAAAGAAACAACCACCAACCAAGCGATCAAGTTTAAAAGAAAAAAACATGCTATCTGATAGCTATCAGCAACATAAACAATGAAAAGAACATTTCCCCCTCCCCACAAGAAACACAAAATGAGAATGAAACTGAAAAGGTCATGGTAGTAAGACAAGCATTAATAAGTATATGAAAAAGAGAAGGCAAATGATTCAACTGACACAGCTCACATAAGAGCTGCTTTTTAAGGTGTTCAAGTGAAAGGAAAACAGATCTTCAATGAAAGCCAGTTGAAATGACACGCTAATCCTAATTCTCATTCTTCCCCACATTTACTACCAAGAGCAACTTTAAAACTGGCTTGCTAATAGACTAACAGTTAAAACTCAAAATGTATTACCAGAGCCTTCCAAATCTCTTCTGATGTACTCCTCGGAGTTATCTTCAAAGGCTTCTTCATCAGCAGCTACAGAGAGAGGACATTTCAGATAACCACTCAAAAGACATGATGACAACACTGTATTTTGCAGCTTACTATGCAGAAAAGTATGTGGAATTGCCATGTTTTACATACAGCAAAGTGGTCTTTCCCAACAACATATGACTACTTTATATATTCTTTTCTTTTTTTTAAAGAGGGCACAGCTCACAGTGGCCTACGTGGGGATCGAACCGGCAACCTTGGTGTTATTAGCACCACGCTCTAACCAACTGAACTAACCGGTCACCCCAATTCTTAATCATTACTCAGAGCAGCAAATGCTACCCTGAAAGGTTAGGCAACAGGAAATCCACACAGCTATGATACTAGCTCACTTGTTCTAAAGGGACAGGGTTCTCAGAATTGGACTTTACCAGCAATTTTCAAGAGTGAGGGTCAGGAACCAACCTAGTATGCCAACCTTTTATTTTGCCAGATAAGGGCATTAAAAAAACAAACAAGCTAACAACTATCATCACCATCATTTCACAAAATTCATTTCGTCACCAAAAATGTAGGACAGACAGTATCAGAATAAAGATCTGTCCTTTAAATAAATACAGTTTTTTGACAACACAAAAGGAACTAAACCCTCTCATCACTATTGTCCTCTATGCCCTCATGTTGTCCCAGGTAATTTGAGAACCACTGACTAATGACTCCTGTGATCCAACACACAATTCCTTCCACATTTACCACTTGCTCCTCCCAGCTGTCAGAAGAAAGATGTACTGTATACAAATACAGACTCTTACGACCATCTTAACCCTGGGCACCAACTAGGTGGGCTTCCACTGTTAGCAGTCACTTCTAGTCTCAGGTCAACGATTTAAAAACAGCTATTTGCCTTGACAAGGTACTAAATCAAACAAAAGCAATTATTTTCCTAAGTTCAGATTCTGGGTAGTTTACTTTCTTCTCAAAATGACAGAATTAGAAAGTCTTAATCAATATTTCTATGAAAAAACTTCCAGTGTAAAACAAAGCTCATCATAGCAGCACTCATTTCACAAATGCCTTTTATACCACATTTTCTGTCTTGGTTTAGAAAATGACCTACAAGAAATTGTCCCTAGCAATTTAGAAAATTAGAATATGCTACAAAAAGCAACAAGGAGAAGACTTATTAAATTTATATAAACATATTCTTTAAAAAAGTGAGCTTTTGGGTCCCTGAAAAAGCTTCCCACTTCGCCGTAATTACCTCTGAACTCCATGTTGGGCACAATGACCTTCTCACAGATGCTCGTCAGCGTGTTCTGGTCCTCAAACAGCTTCTTATAGTGAGGTCTCTCACAAACCGAAGCCAGAAACTGAATTGCATTACTTACCAACTAGAATAAAACACAAAAAGAAGTCTATTTTTAAATGCATAACTGAACCATTATTTCTTGGGGGAGGCCGGGAGGGGCATGTCTTAATCCTTTGTCTCCACCACCTTACCAAGTCATATTTAACCTCTTGACCTGTTGTAACTAGTAAATTCCAGATGGCTGTGACAAAAGGAGGCAGGTACTGTTGAAATTCTTCATCATACTTTTGTGCATACAGCGCAGCATTATCACAAATCTGGGATTTTAAGAGCTCCAATAAGCCTGCTTCCTCTTCATCCTCACATGAGAAAACAGAAAACTCAAATATACAACTTTAATGCTTCCATAATACAGAGAGCGGTTGTAATTCCTGAACTCTTTAAAAATTTAAATCCAAAGCTAAATGTTGTAAATGACATTTATGCCACTGTCAATTTATTTACTTGGTCTTTCAAACAAATAAAAGATGAAATACTTTTCATTTATTAATCACTGAGAGCAGCTCTCAAAAGTTTTCAAGTTAAATAAAGTCTTCTGGTTGTGGAATTAGAAAATATTTACATATAAGATTGAAAATAACACATTCCTACACAAACCTGAATGATAAAGATCATATCACACTTTTCTTTGTAACATGGTTAGTGGTATTGTCTTGTTCTCTCCCAAAAGGTTCTTGTTTCAAGTATTACATATTAATACTTGATGTGTCCTCCCCCCAATAAGGTAATGCTATAGGAGTCTCACAAATAATATTTTGGCTATAAAATATTAAACATTTTAAATCTAGGGTCAGCAAACTATGCAGGTCTGCTGCCTATTCTTGTAAGTAAAATTTTATTAAAACATAGCCATGCTCATTACTTTTTTTCATTTATACAACATATTGAATTGCCTACAGCTCCTTTCAACTACACCTGCAAAGTTGAGTAGTTGGAACAAAGACTGTATATAGCCCTCAAAGCCAAAAACATTTACTACCTGGAAAAGTATGACCAACCCAATGTAATCCAGGACAGCGATTTACGTAATAATCTCTATTATAATAGCAATCCACAGATACTTTTTGAGCTGTAGTATGTGCCAGGGAACTCAAAAACTTCCCAACAGCTGGTTTCTCAAGGCATAAATGGAGGGGATATTACAGTGAGACGACACAAGGGAAATACATGGTCAAATGGGCAAACAGCTCCCTGTAAGAATCCTGTGAAAAACTTCCTTTAGATGTAAGCATGAACATAAGCTTTGTTTTTTGAGGGAGGGTTTTTTCCTACTGGACTGACTGAATATTTTATGGAGCCATTATCTTTTTTGGGTGCTTTTTATTTACCTAATATATCTCAGAGGCAAAATTTGCTATACACTCACAGTAATGATTCTTCCTCTGCACCCCACTCCCCCAAAGTGATTTGAATCACCAATTCTAATTTTTATTTTATCTGGTGTTGAAGTCTTTTAATACTCTACTTTTTATGTTTTTGTTTCTTTGGGGAAAGGTAGATCATAAATATGTTAATAAATAAGCAAATGAATAACATAGAATAAGTACTGTATGTTGAAAGGCACATATTACAAAACCCAGATCAGAAATTTACACATTGTAAGCTTTCATCTTGCCCCCTATTTCCCACACTGTGGATGACTTTTTTTTAAAGAATCTGTTATTACAGAAGTTTAAGTTTTCTTAATATCGTCAATGATAATTTTTATTTCATAAACACAATGTGAATACTCTATGGCCTTACTTTCAATAATATAATGAAATAGTCTTATCTATAAATTGTGATCTAAGCCAGGCCCACAATAAAAATAATTCTCATAGTACAAGTAACCAAATAGGAAGCATTCCACATAACCAAATTATTAGTTGCATTCTTAGAATTTTATCTATTAACAATGTAAGAGTAAATAATTTTTAAGGAACCAGAATGCTAAATGTTCTCAAATCACTTTATTTCCTGAAGTCTAATTAACCTCCAAGGTTTTCAGGATATTCAAATAATTTTTTTAATTTAAAAAATTGAGATATAATGGATATATTTAAAATAATTCTTAATTTTAACAAAAGGCTACTCAGGAAACATTTTAAGCAATACTTACATCTGTTTGTAGAAGCTTATTATCTAATGTCAAGAGGGTATGAAAATTGTTCATCCAAGTTTCCATATTATCTTCAAAAAATTCAGGGAGATCCTAAAGAATAAATGCTGACTTGAGAATTTTGATTAAGAGAAGTACGCTATTTACATAAGGTTTCCCCACCACGTCAACATTTTCCACATGCCTACAGACTCACACACTTCTCAGCCTGAGCCAACCAGTACCTATTCTGACAAGAATTCTGTCTGCTCCAACTAGGTCTGGCAGCTCAATAAACCATCCTGACTTGTCTCTGTACATTTTCAACCACAAATGATGCCACCTCTATTTCCTGTCCCAATCTAAATCTACTTATTTCTTCAAGGTCGAGCTAAGACTGTATGAAGTTTTTCCTTAAAAAACTCAGTACTTACTTATTCCTTTTCCTTTCTGAACTACTGCATTTAGTCGGAGATGACCACCAAATCAGACTTATTGCCATACAGTTAATGACTTCCTGTGGCAAAATACTGCCTTCTTAATGAGGGATAAACCCCCCAAGGGTAAAGATTATGCCTCCTTCCTTTGGTGGCCCTGACTATTCCTAAAAACTTATTAAGAGCCTCATTGTACCTTACTTCTAGGAAGTAGAATTCAAAAGAAGAAATAAGCAATAACAGTGGTATCCTTTAATTAAGAGTTTCTCAAATTGCTGTTCAGCTAAGCACTGAGCGGGTATGCCATTTTGGGCTGTTCATTTCCTATTCTACCTGTTCCTTTTGTGGAATGCTCTCACTACCACTGTGAGTGTAGTCATGTTGTAAGGATTTAAGTCCAGGTACTTGGCTCTGGCTTTCAGCAATGCAAAGGCCAGATTCTTCCTCCTGCAACTGTTTAGTAATCTGTACCAATTAAGACCCCCTTCTCGTTCCTGGAGCCCTGAATCTTAATGATTCAAGAACAAAGAATGATTAGAGGCCACTTTCTCAGTAGCAACAGAGTAACTAGGCATTTTCTGCTCTGAGACTGTGGCTACATTTCCTCTGAAATGCTATTGGTTCTTATACCTTCCAAAGCCTGGTTCTTCAGCCTTTTGTCTGCCAGATGTGCTTCCAATAAAGTCTTGTTGTATAAGCTAGCCACAGACCTCTAATCAAAAGATACCTCCCCCACTGTTAAAATCCACTTAAATGAACAAGAAGGCCAGAGAAAGTGACCTCTAGTGTCTTCAATAAAAGTATAGAAGGTAACTCTCCAAAACAGTGATTCAGGACGTGGGGTTTCTCTAACTTACTGGTCTACAAGAGAATGGCACTTTTCCCCATGAAACATCTACAAGCACCCCCTAGGAACTACTATAAAGGAGAATACTATCTGTAGATAAAGAATGGGGCGGGGAGAGGAGGGTCAGAAAAAAACTAACTTCTTTCAGAAAAATCAATGCTGGCAAAGAAGTCTTTATCAAGTGAAAAACTGTGTATTTGATAACAAAGAATAAGAATCAAAAGCAAGCAATAAAACAAAGCTTACCTGAAAGTTTAAACTGTAGAACAGTTTTGAGATCAGGATCAGGGAAGAAAAAAGTATTCTCAGGGCAGAGGCATCATTTGCATGGGTACTGCAGAGTTCAATAGTGGCCTTGGAAAGGAATTTGGGAACATAGTTTTAGTGTATTGTAAACCTTAGTGAAATAGCCTTGCACTGGGCTAAGACTACTTATTTCTTCTCCAAGATTTGGCTTTTAAATAGTAGATAGTCATTGAAGAGATTTTAGAAAATATTTTAAAGTAAGTATTTTAAAATTGCCAATCATGGCACTACTGAAAAGTCCAATATTTTGGACTAGATCCTTCCACTCTCCTGTGTGCATTTATATAAATATATTACACAAAATCGTCTTTATATGCTCAGTAATAATTCCCGTCACTTGGCATGTTTCCAGTCGTTTATTATTCTAACAGCAATAAGTAGGCTTATCTCTAAAACTTTGTGCACACCTCTCATTTTCATAGGTTGAGATTCTAGAAGTGTATGCAGAACCGTATGCTTTGAGCACAGGTTTTGGAAGCCATACAGAGCTGAATATAACCCAAATTCTATTACTCACAATGAACCTTACTTTGAGCAAGTTATTTTATGAGCCTAAATCTCCTCATCTGTAATATGAGAACAATGTCTGCCTCACAGAGAATATGAGAATTAAATGAGAAAAATCTACCTAACAGGTCCTAGTACTTTGTGCACTACTACTATGTAAAAGACACTCAACAACTGTTAATTCCTATGTCCTGGAGTTAGGAAAAAATGAATATTAAGGCTTTCTTAATGAAATGTCAGACTCCATAAAGCTAGTACCATTTATAATCCAATGGAGAGGACACCAGAATGTTCATTTCATTGCACTCTGCATTTCTTTTAACATCATTAAAATGAAAATCTTTGTCAATGCAATAGGTGGAAAAAACTTAATCACATTTTGTCCAATATTAGTTTTTTAAATAAAAATGGGCCATCAGTAAGACATTCTAACCATGAAAAATCCCGTGTTCACTCTACATTTTAGAAAGTTGTGAATCTCACACCTCTTTCCCTTTTAGAAACAGGAAACGAGCACCTTTTCTAGAGTCAGCAAAAGTAGATTTGAGGCCTGGCTCGCTCTCTTTTTTTTTAAATTAGCTGTCATACTGAACACTCTTTCCTTATCTGGAAAAAAAATGGTTAACAATACATCTCTTTCAATCTTACAGGATTCTCACAAAGATGAAAAACATGTTTAGGAAAGTAACCTGTGCACTACACAATGATGTACAAAATATTAATTACTCAAACTACATAAACAATCTACTCAAAATGTGGGTCTAATTCCTTTAAAGACACATACTCAAATACTTGAGTGAAATAATATGATGCCTGGGATTCGTTTTTAAATATTCCTACAAAATGGGGAAGGAAACAAATTTTTGAAAAACCAAAATGTTAGTAGCTGTTAAACTTCTGTAATAGACAGACATGTGGGAGGGAGTTCATTATATACAACCTGCTCTATTTCTGTGTAGGTCTGAAATTTTTCAAAAGAAATACTGGTCTAAATATTACTTAGCGAATAAGCTTTCAAGACATTCTCTTAAAATTTCTACAAGTATTTAAGCAATCTTAAACATTAAGTAATTTTTAAATATCACTAGGATAGTATTCCATACCTTAAATAGATTAGTCAAAGGCAAAGCAAAGGCATCCAGAACAAGTTTAATTTCAGTCCATAACTCGTTTGACTTAAATTCATGGCGATATCTAGAAATTTAAGGTAAAATAGGTAAGTTCACACGTCTTTGTTTGCTTACTTTAGGTCTTCAAGGACAGTTTAGAGAAAAAGGTAGGGCTAAGCAGCTTTATGAAATTCAAAGGAAATTCTTGGGTTTCTTTTCAAAGGAATCAAGCACAGTTTAATGACACTAGATATTTCACAAATAACAGGCCAATATGAAATAAATATCGTATTTAAGAAGAAACAAACTCAGTAATGAATTGAGAGGCTTATGTTCTTATTCTAGGATTGTCATATTCAAAGGAATTACAATAGGCACAAAATGTAATTGCACGAGCAAAAGCTTTTGAAAACAAGTATTTTAAAAATATGAGTATCAATACCTTTTAAATAAAGAATGTGCTGTACGAAGGACTCCATTAATAACATGAAAATCTCCACTCTGAAAGCGATTCACCATTTCTGTCAACAAGTCAGGCCATTTCTGAGGGAAATCTTCTCTGCCAATGATGCTAATGGCATCACTTAACTGGGGGGAGGAAAAAGGTTAGATGACAGCTCTATAAACAAGACTGCCTAAAAAGCAGGGCCTTGCATTACCTGCTTCTGGATTTGCTCCGGGCTGCTAAGCATCAAGTGCACTATGTTGGCTTTAATGGCTACTCGGTCTGCTTCACAAATTTTGTTTGGTTCATCTTCAACCTAAAAACAAAACATCCGTGAGCAAGTAACGTAAAATCCATGTCCGTGGCCAGATAGATGGGTTTGTAGACAAACAGAACCGTTTAGTACTTCCTGGCTTTCTAAGAAAAACATAGAGGAAGGTAGGGCCTTCCCTCTACATGAATGGGTCAGATTCCTTTAATAATCTGATGAAAGCTTTCCATAGAAAAATGTGCATTACACCCCAAATGCAAATATTTTTACACACAAATTAATGAGCTTCTGACTTCTTGATGCCAATTAAGACTCTCGGTTTCATATGTAAACTAGTCAGAACACGTGGCTAAAATCTTTATGTATGCTACTTAGCCCATGTTCATCTTCAGAAATGTCAATTTTGACTCTCATCTTAAGTTAAAGGTATTTTCAAGGAAAACCTCTTGACCATTAGGATTTTGAATGCATCCAGGACTGTATCACCCAAAAAGGTTCTGGATGCCTTACTAGTTTTACAAATCAAGATAGAGGTAGAAGCCTAGCATATCTACGAGTAGAGGGATGGACTTTTCAAACATTCTAAGATTCACCAAGTCATTTCTTCACATGTGGTTAACACTTGATGACACAAGCTTAAAAAAAATATTTACTATTTTAAAATTTTATGGAATGAGAAAAAAGATTTCTAAATAAGTATTTAAGCAGATTTAAAGTTGACTTTTTAAGAAAAATTGACCATTTTTGTTAACTGTAATGCTTTCTAAATATCATTGCTGCTATCACTACAAAACCGTTCTCATTTTTTTCTTTATCCTAAGCAAGGGTTTCCTCAACCTCACCATTACTGACATTTTGGGTCAGATAAATCTTTGTGGTAGGGATCTTTCTTGTACGTTGTAGGATGGTTACCAATATCCCTGGCTTCTACCCACGAGATGCCAGTAACACTCACTTCTCCCACCCCAAGCTGTGACAACCAAAATGTTACCAAATATCCCCTGGTGGGTAAAAATCACCTGCAATTGAGAACCACTGTCCTAAGCTAAGGTGTGGAAAATACCTTTCTTAATTTATAATTTTATATTAGTCATTAAACTTGTAGCACAATAATATTCACCTTAAAATTAGAATATACCAGGGGTGCCAAAAAAGTGTATACACATTTTAAGAGCTATTAACATTTTGGTCAACATTGATCAAGCAGTAGTTCGCTGTCAGAAGTGTCTGGACGCTGATGTAACCACTTTGAGCACCTCTTGTAATTGCAGAAGTCAAACGAGACTTGTATTCATCTTTTGTTATCAGTATGTATTAATACAGTTTTTTCCTTTCTTAAAATGTATATACATTTTTTGGCACCCTATGGGTTACGCGCGCGCGTGTGTGTATGCCGTTCTTCAGCTTTGTATACTTTTAACTAGTCCACAACAGAAATTGCTTCAATGATTCATTTAGACTATGTCTTCCCACACGTCTCTTCAGTAGACAGTGAGCTAGAATTAAATTCCAAATAATGGAAGTTAAAACCAAGTCTCACAACCCTCTAGCAACCTGGGTTATGAAGTTGAAATAATCTATATGAATTCAAATGAAACAACAGGAACTTTGGAAGTGTCCTGCTTTTTGTTCAGATTTTTTACATGCATGATCATGCCATCTGTGAACAAAGACAGTTTTACGTCTTTCCTCCCAATCGGTACACCTTTTATTTCCTTTTCTTATTGCATTAGCAAAGACTTCCAGTATGTTGAAAAAAAGTGGTGAGAGGAGACATCCTTCCTTTATACCTGATTTCAGTTGGAAAACTTCAAGTTTCTCACCAGTAAGCATGAAGTTAGCTGTATGTTATTTGGTAACTAGTCTTTATCAACTAAAGTTCCCCTCTATTCCTAGTTTATTGAGAATTCCTATCATGAATGGGTGCTGGAGTCTGTGAAATGTTTTTTCTGCATTTATTTATATGATTATGTGATTTTTTTCTTTTAGTCTATTGATGTGATGGATTACATTAATTAATTTTCAAATGTTCAACAGGGCTTTCATACTTGGGATACATCCCACTTGATTATGGTATATATTTTTATACTGTTTTGGATTTGATTTGCTAACACTTTGTTTAATTTTACCTTTAATCTGTGTCTGAATCGTTCAGGAGCACTACATATATATAAATCTTGTAAACATACAGGGTATTAAACTATGATTCACAAAATACTTACAATTCTCCAGTTTCTTTTAATATAATTCTTGAATGTTACTGAGGCACACACTTTGATAACATTATCCTGGGACTTCTCCAGTAACGTTAAAAGCAACAGTGGGTAATTCTGATTTCCTTCTACAGATTCAAGAAACTTCTCAGCTGTAAAAGAATTTCCACGTTAGAAGATTTGTTACAACAAAACCTTTCCACTTTATGCATATGTGAACTATGAATATCTGACTGAAGCATCACAAAAATGGAAAGATTAGTATACTTTCCTTTGGGGAACCTATCAAGGCTCTACTATGCCTCTCACTTTTCTTATCTATTAAATGGACTATATATGATGTTACATTAAATTTACATAATATCTCAGTTTTCAGATCACTTCAATCCATTAACTCATCTGATTCTCACAAACCTATAAAGGGGCCTGATTGGATGATCACCCCATCTGAAGGAGAATCTACTTCTCAGAGAGACTGAGTGACTTCAGGGCAAATGTTATACACCCTGTCTTGTTCCAGAAGGATTATTATTAGTACTATTAGTAATGGTAGTAATATTTCTTTTATAGTACTACTGTGATTAGGATTAAGTGAGTTAACTTGTGCTAATATATATTATTAATATTATGAACCGTATGGGTCTGGTGCTTTACTCACATAGATTTCATTAAGTTGTCACTACTACCCAGAGAGGTAGGTAGCAGTACCCTTATTTTAAAAACAAGGCCAATGAGGTTAAGTAACTTGTTGAACATCACACAGCTAGAAGATTTCATCACTGAAAGAGTTTTAGTCCAGTCCTTATTCTACCATTACTAGCCCTTAATTAATTTTCTTCTTGAATTAAACATTTCTAATACCAGCAATAAATTTACTCAAAAACTTATCCACATATTTAGACTCATATTAGGGATATTAAGTCTCCTAAGTTTACCGATCACACAGTGAAGGTTTACAGCCCGTCTAATTTTTCCCATCTTAAGCTTCACAAAGCAACACCCATTCTATGGTTCCGATATTTACTGAAAAGGTCTGCCGTCAGCATCTATTATTTTCTACGATAATATGACTTAACACTTTTCTTCTTTCTGAACTGAGTTCTAAGTGTTTAACTTCCATCCTCAAGCCTTCCCTACTTTGTATCCACCAGCTCCTTCCTGAAAGATGAGAATGTTGAACTGAAAAATGTATTTCAGTAGGGGACACACTATGGTTTTGTATGAGTCCTATGAGGCTGTTTCCTCTTAGTGGTCAGCATTTTGTACAGGGCAACACACTGGATCCGTGACTTAGGAAAAAGCCCATGTAGGTTGCCAGGTCTCTTTCCTAAACTGTAATTAATATCCTGGAAGCAGTCTTCTCATGAATTTAAGTCTAATTATTCCTTTCTGAGTTCATTTCTCTCAGTCTGCTCACAGAACAGTCACACCGACATGTTTCTACACACTCAAGCAGCCTCAGAATGTCTTCCAGTTCATCTATTGCACTGTCACGCCTCAATAGCCAAGGGAGGGAGCAC
Organism: Rhinolophus sinicus; assembly: GCF_036562045.2. Lineage (NCBI taxonomy): Eukaryota > Metazoa > Chordata > Mammalia > Chiroptera > Rhinolophidae > Rhinolophus > Rhinolophus sinicus. The sequence continues at coordinate 26,427,116 of NC_133762.1, forward strand.
AGTGATATCTGTAAGCTGGGCTCCACTACACGTTTCCACATCATTTTAGAAAGATGCTGAATCAGTCTATTATCAATCCCTGAGAAATGTCATATTCATAACTCTTCCCAGAAACAATGTATTTCTACTCTGTCCTGGATTCATAAAACAACAGCACCTTTGCCTTACAAAGACACAATTACTGAAAATAATTTTTAATCAACAATGTTGGCAGAGGCTTTCTGGGAAAGTCTAAGAAGATTAGAGCCCTTAATTTCCCTTTATCCAAGAACACATTACTTCTTTAAGCTCTAATGCGCAGATAACAATTTTCCATCTCAGAAATCACAGACTTCACTAGGATAGGATGAATGCATTAACACGTTATGATTCTATTATATGTAACATAAAAATACGTGTATTCATTTGTGTCTTCCTGGGGCCCTTCCAAAATCCTCTCCATGAGCACGCACCTTAGTAAATTCTGAAGAAGTGGATTAAGAGCATTTCTGGTTAATATGGCTTACATCAAAGATTCATCAACTGACGACTTACAAAACACATCTGACCCCCGCAGAATAGTTGGTTTGGTTTGTGCGTGTTTCAAAATTGGTTCAAGTTATTAGATGCTATCATTTAAAAATGAGGACACTTCATATAAACAGCCTTATCTTTCAAGTAAAGCTGGAAATCTGGTCTTGCAAAACTGGTTTGAATCCCCCAAAGTTAGCTGGTTCCAAATATTTGCCCCTTAACAAAGGCATATACAGTTACAGGATATCACCAGTCCCCGCTTGGCCTGCCCCCCTCATTTGCCTTCACATCTGACTCCTGTGGGTATTTGAATTTGCAATTCTAAATTTATTGTGTTTCTAATGGAAACTGGTCATATTTGGGAGAGAGGGAGAAAGGAATCCTAAGTTTTAAAATATATTAATTTAATCAAACCAACATGACGAAAATTAAGAGAAAATGTCTGATTACCTGGTTTCATTCACTTAATCATTTTTTTGGCCATTAACTCTCATCTCTATTCCCTAATTATTATATTGCTAAAACAGGCAGGTGTGGGGAATTTCAGAAAGGTGAAGGGACAAATAATTTTAAACATACTAGTACTTTTTACCCCCAAAAGACACCAAATAAAATTCTACAAAATTTGGGGTTTTTTTTATTCTACAAAAAAACCCCAAAACAAAAACCAAAAAACCAAACCAAACCCACCCCACACGACACCGTATGTTATTAACAGCTGCAAACAGGCAACCACACATTTTATGGCTAGAGAATGAAAAATAACCATGTCTGAAAATCTAAGTGTAAATCTTTTACTTTCTTCTAATTTACAAACAGGCAGATTGCACAAAGGTTTCCCTCACCTGTCCTTTAAGAATAAATCAACCATAGAACAATATTTATTCTCTTTACCTGGACGTCTGATGGCAGGATCTGGATCAAGAGTTTTCTTTAAATATTCTGTTAGTGTTTGCAAATTTGCATCGCTGAGCTCCATTGCAATAGGACCTAAAACAAAAACGACGTTTGGGTAATTGGTCACATGGGGACACAGTAATTTGCGTAAAAGAATCCTTTTCTATTATTGGTCTTTCCCTCTCTGAAAGTCATCCATTTGTTATGTTTTGGGCATGGGCTATAAGCCTGACTCTTAGCTAAAATAAGATGGGCTTTTTGAAACAATGGTGAGACAATTTTGAGATAAAGAAGAAAAAACATATTATTTGAAAGATAGGCACAGAAAAGCAAAGTTGAAGAATTTATCAAAGTCACCATAAAGTTGATCTAATTTAAAACGCTATGAAACAAAGCAAACAAAAGGGTTAAAAAAACTCACTACAATTTTTTTAAAAAGTCCTGCCACAAGAAGTTAAAAATTTAAGCAGTAAATAAGGATCCCATAGAGTTCTGAAATTGAAGACACTAGAATAAATTCCTTTGTGTACAACATGCAATCACAAGTATTCGTAACAAACTACATGCTGAGCATTTGCACCTGGGGAGATAACTTTGGGGTTCAAAAGATGTCAGCTGTGATTATGATTAAAATGCAACTTTCTACACCAAAAGTAAAGGTAACAAAAGCAAAAATGAAAAGAAGTGGAACTACATCAAATGAAAAAAACCTCAGCATAGCAAAGGTAACCATAAACAAAAGGAGAAGGCTGCCTACAAACGGGAGAAAGTATTTGCAAATCATATATCTGATAAGGGGTTAATATCCAGAATACATATAAAGAACTCATTCAAGGGAAAAAAACAATTCAATTAAAAAATGGGCAGAGGATCTGAATAGACAATTTACCAAAGACATACAGATGGCCAACAGGTACATAAAAAGGTACTCAACATCTCTAATCATCAGGGAAATGCAAATAAAAACCACAAGATATGACCTAACGTCTGTTTGAATAGCTATTCTCAAAAAGACAAAAAATAACAAGTGTTGGCAAATATGTGGCAACAAGGGAACCCTTGTGCACAGCTGGTGGGAATGTAAATTGGGGTAGCCACAATAGAAAATAACAGGAAGGTTCCACAAAAAATTTTGATTCTCACATGGGCCAGTGGGCTCTCAACCACAAGGTTGCCAGTTCGATTCCTCGAGTCCCGCAAGGGATGGTGGGCAGTGCCCACTGCAACTAAGATTGAACACGGCACCTTGAGCTGAGCTGCTTCCCGGATGGCTCAGTTGGTTGGAGCGCGTCCTCTCAACCACAAGGTTGCCGGTTCGACTCCCGTAAGGGATGGTGGGCTGCACCCCCTGCAACTAGAAACAGCAACTGGACCTGGAGCTGAGCTGCGCCCTCCACAACTAAGACTGAAAGGACAACCACTTGAAGCTGAACGGCACCCTCCACAACTAAGATTGAAAGGACAACAACTTGACTTGGAAAAAAGGCCTGGAAGTACACACTGTTCCCCAATAAAGTCCTGTTCCCCTTCCCCAATAAAATCTTAAAAAAAAAAAAAAAAGAAACTTTATTATTAATTATTCAAAACTTAAACTAAATATAACTTAAACTAAATATAAATCACAGACTGACCAAAAAAATCACATCTGATATATTACAAATTATAAGCTAAATAAATGGCTCATGTGGATATAACTGATAACACAAGGCTAAGAAATATACACACAAAAGCAATAGCACATACATGCAGATTAAAAGTGTGTGCATCATTACCAATGGCCCAAAAAGCTTGAAAATGCTATAAACGGGACTTTATGGTCCAAGTTGTTGGTGAGTAGGTAAAATTAACTGTGAAACAAGAATACTTTTGGGAGGTGAAAGAAGTATCCTAAAATTGGATTGTGGTCATGGATACATGACTGTATAAATTTACCAACACTCACCAAACAGTACACTTAAAATGAATTCATGCTAACTTATACCCCAATAAAGCTATTTTTTAAAACCCCACTTCTGCTTAGATCCCAATAGGCAGCTTTAGGGACAAAGTCACACGTAGCTCCTGGGGAACCTGGGGAAATGTAGCCTTTTCAGGGCAACCAGGCACCAAATTAGTCAGGGGTCTCAATGACAAAGAAGAAAAAATTAAGTACATAATAATTTTTGTAAAATGTGATAAAGCTAGGTGGAAAGAGGTCAAGTATACCATAATTCAAATTATGTTAAAAATTTGCATACACCTAAATACACAGGAAAAACAATATACTCCAAAATGTAAACACTAGTAACATCTACATGATAAATACAGGGGATTTTTATTCTCTTCATATCCTTCTAGATTTTTCTAATATCCTACAACTAACTATGTGTATTACATTTACTGTCGGAAAGTTATCAATCAAATAAAGACTCTCAAAGGAGCTTAAAGACTAGTTGGAAGACACAACTGAAATACCAACTACAGACCTATAACCCTTTTCCTTTCAAGCAGCTAAACTTGGCATGAAGTTCCTAAAGCTATAAATTTAATTTTTCTCTCAGTATGAAAATTTATTTCACCAAAGAAATAGTCATATGTTTGATTGCAGGATGCTACCCTCAAGCTCCATTGGGATGTTGCATAATCCACAGTATGTGCATCCAATAAAAAAAATTCTGAAACACATTTGTTCCCTGGAGTAGAAGGGCCAAATGAATCACACAGACAGCAACTTAACTGCTAGGAAGTTAAGAAGAGAGTCACTGGGTATTCGGTGGTCCAAGATGGCCCAGAGGCTGTGAGTCTTTTGCAGAACTTGAAGGATATACAGATTTGGATAGGCAAAGTCCTTGTACTTAGGAAATAATGTGAGCAAAGTAACAGACATGGGAAGACTTTTTAGCTCCTTTGGGGAATAGTGGACTTAAAAGGCTGAGATCAGCTCATACAGGTTCCTCAATACTTAGCTGAAGAGTTTCATGATTTAATGTACAATAGGAAGGTTTTTTGAAATCGGTAAAAACTTAACGTGGAATATAGGACCTTTGGGCTGGTAATAGTTTGCAGAATGGAGGTGAGGAAGAGAACAAGAGAAGCTATGTTAGGATACTTTTTTAAGTGAGGCAAAGAGCAAAGGTCACATCTATGAACCAGGCACAGTACTGGATGTTTTATATGCTTATTTCACATCAAAACCATTTTACATACAAGGAAGAAGACAAGAGAGATTAACTAACTTGCCCCAAGTCACACATAGTTAACAAAGACCAGCTCCCACTCAGCCTGACTCTAGGTCTACCTTCTTCCTACAACCTAAGGCTATCTATCCCTCAGGTAGAAATAATGACGGAGGACTGAACTTGAGTGGAAGCACTGGGAACAGCAATAGAACAGGATGAGGTGAAAAAGAGCAGTCAGATGGGAATTAGGGAGAGGAAGAAGTCAAAGATGACGCTGAGATTCTGAAGACTGATCCGACCAACAAAACAGCCAAAACCTTTCATTTCACACTAAAAAAAGCAGCTAGAAAGGGGATATATGTGTATCTAATGCTGTGCTTGTGCAGAGTACTCCTCCACAACCAGAAACCACACCTTCTAAGGATAACAATCTGTTTGAAATTATTTGTATTCTCCCTTCCCTTCCCTTATTAATTACACTCCCTTCCCTTAATTAGAAAACATTTTTATCACAGGGGAAGTCAATATTCTGACTGATTTAACAGATTCCACCACCTGTCTATATACACTTCCTTTGACCCAGGGCAAACCACTTTACAGGCATGAATACCAAATCCTATGCAACCACACTCACAATTTTTAGGAAATTACCCTTTTTGGGTTTTATATCAAAAGTTTGGAAAATGTTACACATTATATACCCCCTTTTTTGGAGATTCACTTCAGGAACAGTACATTATCAATATAACATTGTTTAATCCAGAGGTCCCCCTACTACTTGGCCTCGGCCACAGAAACACTTTATTATGGGACACACTTTGGAAAGCAGTGATTCAATCAATTCATTTCCCATTCTTTTTTTCTGTATTGAAATGCTGACTCTGAAATCATAAAAGTTTGCTATTGCCAAGCAAAATCATTTACATCAATGTATATGAGCTAAAAAGCTTGTTCTTTCTTTGCCATATGCAAATTTATTCTACCTTTTGGGATTTATGCAAGGCAACATATTAGAAACTGTGTGGCGGGGGTTAGGGGGAGATTACAGAGGTCAGTTGGATCTATTTTGTTGAGTTTTTTAAATACACTCAATAAATCTGCATTTCATTTTCTGTTATGTTCCTATAGCACTGTACACATCTAAACCCAATCTCTTAGATTCCTCATAATGATCTGTATTAAAAATCCAAACCCCTTACTTCCCACGGCAGAGTCCCATGCAATCTGGCACCTGTTAACCTCATCTCACATTCTCCTTGCCTCTCACTATGTTGCGGCCACAAAAGCTGCCTTTCTGTTCCTTGAAGCAGCCTAGACAGTTATCCCTGCTTGTAATACTGCTCCTCCTAATTTGGTATCAGGCATCATTCAGCCGTCAACTCCTCAAAAGGGCCTTCTACAACTATTATCTACCTCATGCCTGTGACACTGTTAACAGCATTAATCCTCACATGAAATATCTTCCACTTGTTATTTCTTGTTAACGTTTCAGGGCTTGGTACGTCTTCATATGCCCAGGACCTTCAACACTGCCTGGCACATAGTAGACACTGGATACACATTTGTTCCATGAACTAATGGATGAGTCACTATGTCAGCCAGCCAGCTAAAACATAAATGCCCAGTCTGGACTGGAGAGTCTTCTTTGAGGATCAGCTATTGTCAGCCGCAGCACAACGTAGGAACTCAGTTACATCTGTCAGATAAACAAATGACCAACTTGCCTGCCATAATTAATTTCTGTTTATTCAAAAGTACTTCAAGAAAGAAGTGAATGTGAAATCTGTCCTGTATTTCTGTTCATATATGGCAGTGCTTATACTTTTGTTTCAGGGTTTTGCACTTACTGTCCCATCTGCCTGGACAGTTCTGTCCCTGGGGAGTGGCATGACTCACTGACCATTTCATTCAAGTCTCTTTTCAAATGTCAACTCTTTTCAGAGATGTCTTCCTAGACCATCCTACCTAAAAGAGCACCCACCTCAGCCACTCCCCATTCCCTTACTCTATTTGTCCAAGTAAATTTTATCAGACACATTAATTTGCTTTCTTGTTTACTGTGCTTCTCCCTCCACTAGACTGTAAGCTCCACGAGTAGGGACTTTGAATTTTGTTCACTGCAATCTCCCTAGAGCCGCACAACACTGATGGGTACCTACTACATATTTGTTGTACTCTTTTCAAAAGCTACTACTCTTGACTGATTTTTCCATCAAAAGTACTACCATTCATCCCATACGTTCTGGTCACATTTATTATTGTGACAAACAGGAAGAGGCGGAGACAACTGACTCTATGACCACATGATAGAATAACCCAAAAATGACACAGTTGAAGTGGTAGGGGAGGAATGTCTTTAAGTTTTTTAAAAAAGGGTGTTGGAGGGGAAAAAAGTGTGTTTGTATGGGCGGGGGGACGTTGTATAAATATGCATGGTATAGTCACTGAAAGTTAAAACACTACATAGATCCTAGAATTTTAATGTTAGGTAAGGGACTAAGTATTTGTCAACAAACCTTTTTTATATCTCCTTAGTGATAATGTCTATAAAACCAAATTATAAGCTTATCCTTGATTTGGAAAGTATGACAAATCAGGTAGTTTTATAAAATACTCTACAGGTGTTCACAATGTATCAGCAAGATCAGGTCTAATTAAGCCATCTTATTTGGTAACAGATGAAAATGCTGTGACACTTTCAAATATTAGCAACATATAAATGTAAAAAGCATTACTGATTTTAAAATAAAAACTCAAACTAGAAGTGGAAAATCCATTATTTTTTCTTTAAATGAGGGGTGATACGTTACTTTCTCTACAAAGCTATCTTTGGAAATCCCTATCAATACACACACAAAAATGAAAAAGACAGGTACCATAATAAATCAATTATGATAGACTTATCTAAATTCCAAGTTCTTCCTGTTGAATGAATGGCTGGACCTAAGTCTAGCCTCTTCCCCACAGGCCCTCATAGATGAAGACTTTTGGAACAAAAGCGTTGCTTTCCAATGCCATCTCTTAAACATAAGCTGATGCAAGATGTGTGCCTTTTCCTTAGATATTTCCTCCACATTAGAGAACCATTCCTGAGGCCTTACATCTGGGAAAGGGAAAGAGATCCAATGAATGAAAACTATCTGCACACACATATCAAGAACATACCCCAACATCTCAACCCACCCTCTGCCTTCTAATCACAGGTACGTACCACTTAGAATCAAATCCAAATTTTTCACATTGCCTACAAAGTCCTATGCGATCTGGCCCCTGGATACCTTTCTTCATACACTACTCTCTAGTAAGTTGGATTTTCCTCGGATATTCCATTACTCCAAACTTGTTCCTGTCCCCGAGCTCTTGCACTTTCTATTCACCATTGCAGTTTCTATTCCCTCTGCCTGGATGTTCCGTCCCCTCACTTTTCCATGGCTGGTCTCTCAGCTCAAATGTCAACTTCTCAGAGAAGCCTTCTTCATCTGTCACATCAGCCTGTCATTTCTCATTGTCTGACATTATCGAATTCATTTTTTTGTATTCCTGTTTCTTTCCCCCACTAGAATATAAACTCCCATTGGGAAGGAACCTTGTCTGTTTCTTCACTGCTGTATTCCCCGAGATTAACTGGCTGCTCAATAAAATTATTATATGAAAAAAAGAACAAATTAATTCCAAAGCTTGAGCAGTGCTCTCGAATCCATCCAATCTTGTATAGGAAATGGTTTCCCTCCATCCCAGCCCCCAACTAGCAGAAATCAAAATAACCAGAAGGGGAGAGAGAATTCCCTTACACTATTGGAAAGAAGTAAAAGATAAAGGGTCTTAAGAGGAAAGAGGCTAGGGTAGATTAAGAGTCCCACGAATTGTTCAAAAAATGGAGACACACACAAAAAAGGAGCAAAAATTCCACTATGGGGCCCAAGGGAAGGAGAAAAAGAGCACTGGTGAGATCCAAGAGTAAAATCTCCTTCTGTGCCTCCAAGGAATGCTACTACTTGTGCATACGTCATGTGGCAAGCACTGGCCACCTGGATACAGCAGTAAAAACAGAAAAGAAAGTAAGGTCCTTGCTCTCAAAGTTTACCTCTTAGCAGTTGAGAAAGAAAATAAACTACAAATGATTATAGATACTGATCAATACTAAGTAGTAAATAAAACTAGGGTGATGTGATGAAAAGTTGAAGGAAAGAGGTCCTTATAGAGAAGTTGGTCAAAGGCCTGAGGTGAATGAAACCTGGAAGGGCAGGGAGCCAGCCTTGCAAAGATCTGATGTTGGTAATTTCCTAGCAAACAAGTCACGTCCACATGCTTGATGGTGGCCATGAGCTTGAGACATTTAAGGAAGGAAGGTCAGGTCAGTATGGCTACCGTGGCTAACGAGAAGAGATGGGTGGGAGAGGTGGACAATGTCCCCCTTCGGGTAGGACTTCGTAAACACGTAATAACTCGGGGGATCCTCATAGGCACTTTACGAGGTAGATTGTTTTCAACCCTATTTTGCAGATAAGGAAATGGAAGCTCAGACAGAGAAACAAATAGCTCCTAAGTTACGCTCCTAGGGAGAGGCTAAATATGGAACGAACCCAGGCGTTCTCATTCCAAAGCCCATGCTTCGAACTACCACACCACAGCGTTTCCTTCAATAGGGAGACCCCCCGCCGACCCCCGCAGGCGCATGGACTAGAATTTAATCCTCATAAACAATTCAGCAAAGTGAGGTCACGATGCCCATTTTACAGTCGGGGAGATTAAAGCAAAGGGAGATTAAGTTTCCCACCCTCTTTAAGAATCAGGCGAGTGCCGGGAAGGCGCTGTCGGGCGGCGGCCGGAATCCCTAACCCTGCAGCCCAACAGGCCTCGCCGCCGCTCTCCGCTCACGTTGTGGGTGGCCCAGAGCGCCGAGAACGACGCACGGGCGTGACCAATGAGAAGCAGCCTTCCCGAGCGGCACGGCGGTGGCGCGGCCAATCAGTGCAGCGCAGGAGGGGAAGGGGCGGGCGCTCAGACAGCTCTCGTTAGGCCGCGCCGCGGCTGTCTTCGCCCCTCAGAGGCCCGCGGACTGCCGGACGTAGGCCTGAGACCTGGGACGCCGTGAGATGAAGCGAGGCCGATGGGCGAAGGCGAAAACCTTACCCGAGGACGCTGCCCGAGGCACAGGTCTAAATTCGGCTCTCGCGCAGAGGCGCGGTCCCTGCTTTCCAGCGCTCGGAAGTGCAGGGACCGCCTCATCCCTCCCCCAGCGGGATTCCCAGAGGCCACCCTGCTAAACGATGCACGCCCTGGCCTTACCTTGTGGTAATATGGGAACGGAAAAGAAAATCTCAGCCGCGGACTGTAGCCGGCACTACCCACTCCAGCCACCTCTCCACCGCACATTCAAACCCCGGCAAAATGGCGCGGCGGCGAGACTGCGCCCGAGGCGCATGCGTGCACAGGGCAGAGGCAGGGGGCGGGGCCAAGCGCGCTCGGGCCCCACCCAAGTTCGAAGGGCCAATTTCTAGCTTGAATGACCCCGCTGTGTTTGCGCTGAGGTCACAAGGGACAGTGCCCTTTCCTCTGACCGTTCTAGCGGGCATCACAATCCCCATTTTCCTGAGACGAACACAGAGGCACCGAATGGCTGCTGGATTGTGGCTTTTTCTTGATGTCAAGCACGCTAGTAAGTCTTACATAACTTTTTCACTGCCCAAAGTCATGTCCGCAAGTCGCAGAGTACTTCCGGTCCCTCGTGGAGCTCATGTTTTAGAGGGAGAAACGGAATAAACAAGATAATTTCAGAACTTGATAAGTGCTACGAGGAAACTGAAAACATGGTGAGCTGGCAGGCAGTGACTTGGAAAGTCAGTGGGATGGTCAGAGGCCTCTGCACACGTGACCGTTGACCTGAATTTCAACGAGACAGCTGTGTGTGTGTACATCAGCGTGGAGAGCATTTCAGGAAGATGCCAGGAGCAAAGGCTCCGAGTCAGGAATGAGCTAGACGGGCTTGATGAAATGGAGCATGTCAGGAGATGACGTTGGGCGAGCCCTGGCCCGGGAGTAGGTCTCCTAAGCCAGTGTTTGGACCATGTCTTAAGTGCGTGACCACCGGATTTATATTTTAAAAGGCCCACCAGTTGCTGCTTGGAGACCGAACTGTATGGGCGGGAGCAGCAGGGGAGAGCTTGAAGCAGGGAGACCAGGGAGGTGGGTCCATCCAGGAAGGCGTGTCATGGCCTGGACTAGGGTGCGTAGCGGCGCATGGAGAGAAGTGGACAGCCTCAGGATGTAGCTGAGAGGTAGAGCCCTTGGGATCTTGTGATGCACTGAGTGGCCCTCAGTTTTGGCCACCTCCTCCTCAACAGGCCCAGTTTTCCACTTAGATCCCATCCTTGGAATCCGTTGCTACTCCTGGACTGAAAGGCACACTATTTGGTCATCATTTGAGGAAGCAAATATAAGAACACAAATTATATAGCCACTGAGAACTGCAGAGCTCTCAGCACATAATGACTCTGCACTAAAAGATGACCAAACTCCAGTATGGCTTCTAGCAGCAGAAGGCCATTTCCCTAAGGACGATTGAAGCACAGGGAGGTTAAGCTCAGTGCTGCCAAGAGAATTGACTGTTTTTCTAGCCGACACCTGAGGATAGGTCCCAACCTCCCTTTCTTAGAGCATTTACTAAAAGGTTTACAACTGTGAACTGTTCCTCTGTCCCTTTGCGATGCATGTGGAGCTCCTACAACTTAGGAGTGTCTTGCAAGGACCTGAAAGCCATTCCTTTGAAACGTATTAGTCAATTTCAGCAGCGGAATATTTTAAGTACAATAATGATTTACAACTTCAGAATATTTCAGAAAATAGACTTTGAATTCAGAGGCAGTAAAGCCAAGCCTAGAGTTTACTGTCTTTATTTGTGGGCACGCTGTATGAACCTTAGATTTGCCTCCCACTCGATGACCCTGTGAAGTCTTCCTCTGTAATCTTGCCCTTAATGCCAGCAAGAGAGATTTATGTCTTTTCTTGGGAACTAATGTACCGATCAAACTAATTAATGAGTGAAAGTGGATTCAAGAGATAAATAAGAATCTTCTCAAGATGATCTTTTTCCCTTTCATGGGGGGGGGAAGAGAAGTAGGGGATTCTTATTTTAAAAAATTAGAACCCACAATTAATATTCTCCCACTAATAATTATATTTGTTAAACTATAAGCTTATACCTGCCGTAAGAAGAAACTAACCCCAAACTCTGGCTTGATACATATATTAATTACTACATTAAAAATGACTTTTTAAAAGTTTATTGATTTGTCACCTGATTAAAGCATGGGATATTTTAACAGTATTATACATAATATTTTTACATAGAAAACTTTACATAGCATTTAATATTATATAATTCTGCTTATTCTTTCAAAAATGTATACATCAGGAATGCTTTTCATTAAATTACCAATATTAAATGCACTTAATCATCGTGTATAGATTAAACAAAAGTAGCTATTAATTTTTAGGCATTTTAAGGAGGTAAAACATTTTGCACATAAAGAAATATTTGATGCAAATATGCAGATAAAATTTTTTTAAAAATTAGAACACTGAGAAAAACTATATCTTTGATGTCTTTTTTTGAGGGCAAGGACTTCCAGATATATTCATTCTTTTAAATATTCAGCTTTGGTTTCTTTGTATCCCAAACTACAAAGCTGCTGATGGCAAAATTCCAGGATTTCGTGTGAGTTCAAGCTATGTTTACCTTAACACAAACATTGAAACAGAATTCAGAAAATGCAGTATTGAGAATCCAGCTTCTGTTTAAACCAATATCCACTTGCATCATAACAACAAACATTTGAATGAGATGGTCATATTTGCATTTGTCAACAGGTATCTTTAATAACTATTAAAGGTTACTAAATGTATAGCCATAATCACAACAGAACAAAAAAGTTTAGGTGTTTTTTTTTTTGCATTTTGTACAAAAGTCACCTGTCAGAGGAAAATGCTCTGTTTCTAGATATACAATTTCCATAATGTATGTTCTTTGGTTGTATGTGAGGAGTGTCAGGGAAAAAGTGTATTTGACTCTAAAGATGCGTATTAGAAATAAAACTTCCCATCTGTTTGTTGTTAAGATACCAAAGCTGGTGATTTCCATAAAGGACAATGAAGAAAAACAAAATTGCTCAAAGCAGCAGTATTATGACAAATAACTTCTCTAGAGACCCAGCACATAAAATCAACACTTAAAGCATTCTGAGAAAAGAAATAAGGCCTTGGAAATGCTTCTCCTTTCTCCATAACTTGATTGATAAATGATGTCCTGGCCCGGTGCTGCAGAGTCATACACACCCTTTTCACTAGTGTTTGAGTGGCACAAGCCACGCTTATCATGAAATAGATTTACTCACAAAGTAGAATTTAGGGTGAATGGCTTATTACTGGAGGTAAGGGATTTCCTTAATACTTCATGGTCCACCAACAAGAAAAATTACCCTAAATGGTTTTACATCCAGTTTTTAAAGGTCCATGCTGGTACAATTCCAATGCTTCATTCAGAAAACTGAATTGTTTAAAACACAAAAAGAAATTAAAACCTGAATATTTCAGCAAGTAACAGATGGACTTACACATTTCTTACTCTGCAAGAAGAGGCAAACATTAAGGGGAAGGCAGGAGAATACTGGAAAAGTCTTGTAGTCACAATTGATGAAGAAAATGTCACATGACAACCTCAGAAGGAAAGGAAAAATCTCAATTGGATGCATTTGGACAGAAAATATAGTGAACTCCCAAATACACCTTTAGTACAAATAGCGGTGGAGATGACTGACTTGCTGAGGTTGTAACGAACTATAGTACCAGAGAGTAAGTCTCAGAACGCAGCTTCCACGTTGCTGTGTAAAGATGTAACGGATTCAAGACAAGTCAGTCAAATGTGCTAACATTTTCCATTCACAGTGAAACACTCTTTCACAGTCCCTTCCTGCTAAATTATATAGCTCCTCTTCGATGTATGTAAGTAACGTAAAAACACAAACCCGCTCTTTTATTCTTTGGTAAAGAAATTAAAATACTTTTGGGAAAAGAAAAAAGTAGACAGTACTGCTGGCCCAAACCAAACATTTCTCAAAGCTGTTAAAAACAAAAAAATTTAAGAAATCAGTTTCTTAATAAACAAAAGCACCAGAAATCCTTCTCTATAAAGAAAAATAATCCGATTTTATAGATAGGTTCCCAACTTACTATCTTCTAAGGCACCAGAGTTGACATCAATACAACCCAATTTACAGGACCAAAGGGCATAGGTAGAAGTCTGAATGTTTTAATAACTCTGTGTAACACTTTTGCTAATGCTGGATGCCACTCCAGGTGAGTGGATGAGAGGGCAGAGAATGAAGTGTGTATTCTCTTTCTCACTGACTCATACTGCTTGCAGGCTTCAGGCCGTACCTGTCTACTGCCCCACTTTTACATAAGCTGCATCAGATCCAGTTCTACTGCAGTCAAGAGTATTGCACCATCATTAACATAAAAAGGGCCTCGGAATCTAACCTTTCCAAAGAATTCAGCTACTAACAACTGGTACACTCACTGTTCTGAGGTAAAAAATAAAAGGTTTACTCAAATATAAACGAACTCTGTTAAATTACTACTTCATTTTCATTACTACTTCATATATTAGATTTCAGAGTGTGTGAGATGGACAGTGTATTCTGGAAATTTTAATTTCATACCCATCCACCACGAACACTTACTTCAAGGAAGGCTAATCATCTTCATTACATTTTTTACTGTTTCCTATAGACTTTTCTCCCCAAGTTACTGAAATGGAGAGTCAGGAGGCACTACATTTTTTTTAACTTTGCAAGATCTTAATTCTAACTTAATTACTAAACTCTGCCTTCAATCATATCTTCCATATCTTTTTGTAAAATACTTTAAAATCACTCAGTCATAAACAAAATGGGGGGAAAAAAACCCAAAACCCCTTTGTTCCCTACCTTTCCCCAAACTAATCTAACTACAGCTGACTCACAACTGACAAAAACACTCAAACTTCTCTAACACACTCAGACAAGAACAAAAAACCCAGCATATTTTAGGTGGCACTTAGCCGTTACAAGAAATTTTATTAACATACTCTCTAATAATCACGAACCTATACAACTATGTTCAGTATTTTCAAGGAGAACGACTTCCTCTGACAAAATGTTTACAGCCAATCATGGGACCTTGCTGAAAATGACGGCATGTACAATGACAGATATGACAAACAATTCAATCAGTAAAATGGAATGACAGAGATGAAACAGACACCCCACCTACTGTGTTAACTGGGTATGCAACAATTTAATGAAATACCACAATGCCTTAGTCAGGGATTCGGATGGGACCAGCGTAGAGGCCATCTTTATCCAGACCATTCTGAGCTCCAAGATGCTGACTTCTTGTTTCTATGATTTGACCCTTCAGATGTGCCAGGTAGAGGTGGCATAGTGAACATTCTACAGAGGAGGAGCAGTGGCCCGGGCTACCACATTGGTGACAGGGTCCCTGGTACTTGTGATGGCTCTTCTGGAATCCATATCTTATACACAACACCTATCCGTAAGAAGAACTTCCGCAGAACTGCTCGGAGCTCAGGAATCAGGTCAAACTGCATAATTTCACACAAGTAGGGGTAGTACATTGAAGCATGTGCTTTAAACTTGAGGTGGAAAGAGAAGGAAAGAGATAAAATTAGACGTGAAACTATATTTTGGTCCTAGTTTCTCAAAAGTATTCACCTCACCCTGGAACTTATTGCAATACTGGTGCTTTTTCTTGCTATTAGAAAGATGGTACAAAAAATTTGCCAATTAAAGCTTCTTTTAGTTATATTTAACCCCAAATATAAATTATTTGGGGACAGCCTTCCTACCAAAGTCAACTTTCATTTTAGTAAACCAAGTTTCCGGTTCTAAGCCAGTGTTTCCCAATCTCAACCCTCTCTTCCAACACAGCCACATAATCACCGTAGCTGTTTAACAGCAATATGTATGGTTTCAATTTCAGCCTTTTCCAACTGGGGTTCTTTGAGATAAAAAGCCCCAATAACCTAAGGCATCCATTGTTTGCAATGAACTGACTTTTCTCTGATGCATCTAGCATGGTGTTACTTCTATAACCATCCCTGGAAGAATTGAGAAAATAGTTACCTTGAACTCTTGAAGAGCCATCCCAAACCTACACCCTAGTGGAGACAGAGTTTTTCTTTACCTTTTCATCGTTTATTTTGAGAGTTTTTGTTAGAAGTAACAGCAGGAGACTTGTCCAGGCCTCCCGATGGCTTTCGGAGTTCACCGTAATGAAATAGGCAAGAGCTTCACTGCACACACTAGAAGAGTCAGAGAAGAGGAGGCATATCAAACAAAAGATTGACAGTTCACATTCTACTGGAGTAGAGAATTCTTGATTCTTGCAATGACTATTTACTGAACACCTGCCCTGGCTGTGCCATCTAAAACGAGTCGCTGAGACTCAGTTTCCTCCACTGTGAAATGGGGATCAATAACGGTACCAAACTCAAGGGGCTGTTGTGAAACGGGGGTGTCAAATGTTAGCTGAGCTCATCAGACCTGGCACACAGCTACGGCCGTGTTTGCAGCACAACAAGTACAAGAGTTTATTACCCATACTTAATTACACACTGCCTTTCTCTTCTCATCTTACATAAAAGTGCTAATTTTTTAAAACATGTTATGCTAAAAACATTTATGTATGTCTTTAGAGACACTTTATGAGACTGTAGGTAAGTCTCTTTGGGGCTTGATTTAAGTTGAAATGAGCTACTGGTGTCCCCTTTAATTCCTTTTTCAGTTTATGACTTGTTAAGTCATGTATTCTTACTGCAAGACAACTGAAAAGTGCATAAAATTATAAAGGAGGAAAATACCCATAATCCCTTCATCCTAAGGAACACATGACAGTATTTTGGCATATTTCCTTCCAGCTTTTTTGTCTATGATTTTTTAAAAATTACTGAAAATCATAAGTATGTAAAGCTTTACATCTTTTTTTTCTTTTTGTGTTGAAACATTGATTTTTCACATAGGAAAATTATTTTTTATAAACTTAATTTTTAATGGCTGCAAAATAGAATTCTAATATACGTAATACCACAATTTAGTTATCCATTTCACAGTTGAGCTGTTTTAAATGTTTTCTTTTTTTCTTTTTGTAAGTCTGCAATGAGTATTCTATATAGGAATCCTGGTTCCCATTTCTAAGATATTTTCTTAAATAGATTCCATAATAGTAGAATTACTGACTCAAGGAAAAGGGAATGAACATTTTAAGGCTCCTGATGTATAATGCCACTTGATTTCCAGAAAGATCCCATCATTGTTCACTCCCCACCAACAGTACAGGAAAGTCTCATCACACAGATGCACAGGAGCAGCACGGAGTGTTAGTGTTTTTAAGTCTTAAAGGAGTAAAAGGAGGCTCAGACATGAGCATCTATCTAGCTCACAGGTGTCCAAGAAGCTGCATTGTAAAGATCTACTCTCCTCTCTGGGCATCTCTCAATGACGTCCCACTGCCTCTCCATTGCTGCATTTCCACATGATCAAAGTAAGTACACCCTGGCATCCATAGGATTCTGATACAGTCCTCGTGGAAAGGAGGAATGATGGTATGCTAGAGCTGACATTGTTCTAAAGAACTCCAGGCTTGCTGACTGAGTTCAGAGCATTTTGCACTGCTCATGTTTTGGTACCTTAAGAAACTTATGAATGAAAGAAATGAGGCTCTGACCTCTTCGGGGCACTAAGAAAAGTGAAATAGAAAAGTCACCAAACACAAGGAAAAAACATGGAAAACAGCTTGAGAGGGAATCAGTGTGTAGACATTTTTCTCCTACCCTTTTCAAATTCACAGTATCGATGCACTTTTTGTACTTCAGATAAGAAATTTAATCAGAAACCAATCTCCTTACTTTAAAAGTCGCTGCTGTATTTCTTCCCAGGAATCCCTGCGGTTCTCATCGACGTACATTCGAAACAAGATCCTCAAACAACATGCCAGGCTGCTGGTTTCTTGTTTTAGAAGATTGGGTTTAGATTTGCCCTTAAAACCTAGAAATCAAGTAGTCAGAGAAAATTGTGCACATTTATAGGTTAATGCTGAGAAATCATGTGGGAACCAAAATAGTCACTTTAAGCAATACTGAAATATTTTACATTCTTAATACAGCTTGTGATATCAGACAAAGGCAGTTGTGACAGCTCAGCCACTGTATAAGATACACTTCATTCCTCACTGACCTGCACTGTTCTCCACTTAGACTCCGATCACTGGCCGGTGAAGCCATTTGTTTCATTTTCTCAAGCGTAACGCTTAAAAATTCTAGTATATTGCAAGATTTTTTTTCACAAAGCACACATATGAACACATTTTCCTAAACAAAGCAGTACCAATCAACCAGATGTGTAAACCACTCTCATAAGCAAAACCTTATAGGGAAAAGGCATAAAACATCTAGATATTTCAGTCAGAGAAAAATGAGATTTTAATATTGTGGGTTAAAATAGGCCTTTGGGGATAAAATTGAAAAAGTAGTAACAATATAAAAATTACATAAAGTATTGCTTTTGTGCAAAGTTCAAAAAATGAGCCTCCCACCATCACCCCAGGATTTGTGTATTTATTTTTGGAGGTGAGGAACCCCTAAAAGCCTCAGAAAATGTATGAACGCTTTGTTTCTCCTAGACTACCACATTTATTATATCATATTTATACAATTGTAATCTAATGTAAAATTTCTCGACTTGCTACACCAACTCAATTCTCTAATTTTCAACTGGTTTTTCCATCAAATACTTAACTGAGAACCTCCTGTGTACTAGGCAGTATTTCTGGTGCTGGGATGAAATCTATCCTGCATTTCCTTTCTTTCTCCCTCCAGCATGAAAATACCTGGTAAATTACTCCAGTACTCCAGTTATGTTTATACTATGAGGAATTTCTCAAAGGCTTTAATGTGTTCGGATGATGACAGATGTGGCCACCTGTCCTGTCTACTGTGTGTCCTTACCTGCTCGCCACAGGACAGTTCGCTGCTCATAATTGGAGTTAAAAGCCTTTGAGAATGAATGGGACTCCTGCAAGCAGTCCAACAGCTTGAAGAGGTGCTGGGAAGACATGCACTTATACATGCCCTGATCCTCTGTCTCTATGTGGATATCTGCATCCAGCGTGTCTTGCTAGATAGAGAGGGGAGGATAGGAGAACTGAGTCAAGAAGATGGAGTGGTTTTGGACATTGTAGTTATCAGATAAAGGCAGTCGTAACTCCCCAAAAGTCATCCTCTGTATATGCTATGCTTCATTCCTCAACAGCCTGAACTATTTTCCATTTAGACTCTGCTCTCTGGCTAGTGAGAGAATATACTGAGCTCTTGCATGATGGTGGGTTCTGCTGGCTGAAGTTTTAGTTTTGTCAGTAGTGCCTTCTTTGCATGAGCAGAAGTGTGTATTCCTCCAATTATTTCACTGTAGGGTTGCACTGTCCTCTTCTTATTTTATAAAGAAATTGGAAAATGAGACAATCTAGATGCAGTATATGTGATAGGAGGTGTAAGTCTCAAAACATACTTGGCTGAAAGACAGAAATTGTTAGGCAAAGCCCAAGTGGCATATTTAGCTTCAACAGGTGATTAAAGAACTGAAGTTCAATAACTGTGTTTTCAAATGTGAAGAAAAAAACTCATAAAAATATGTATGAAATGCTAGAAAATTTTCTTGAACATGTTGCCTAAAACGTGAGACATAATTAGAGATTTTATATTTATTGAGCCCTCTATAAGCCATCTTCCTTATAAGCCAGAGGTTACAAGAGGATAAAAGGGGCAGAGTTTGCACTATTCTCCAAATTGATCTATATTCAACACAATCCTTATCAAAATCCCAGCTGACTTCTTTGCAGAAATTGACAAGCTGATCCTACAATTCAAATGGAAATGCAAGTGACACAGAGTAGCCAAAATAGTTTTGAAAATAGAGAAGTATTTGAGATCTTGCTTCCTGGCAATGTCATCAGTTTGGCTCTAATTAAACTCTTATAAAAATTTGAAGGAAAAAAAAAAGGAGCACAAAGTAAGAAGACTCACACTTCCCAGTTTCTGTAAGCCACAGTACGCAAGCTAGTGTGGAACTGGCATAAAGACAGACGTATAGATTAAAGGAGCAGAACCGAGAGCCTAGAAATAAATCCTTACATTTATGGTCAAGAAATTTCCCACATGGGTGCCAGGACAATTCACTGGGGAAAAATAGTCTTTACAACAAATAGTGCTGCGACAACTGGATATCTATGTGCATAAGAATGAAGGTAAATCCCGTCTTCCATCACATAGAAAAATTAACTCAAAAATGGATCAAAGACCTAAATGTAAGAGCCAAAATTATAAAATTCTTGAGAAGACATAGGCTTATATCTTTGTGACCCTGAATTAGGCAATGCTTTTAAAAATTTTTTTTTAATATTCTTTTTTCCCCTTCTTCCGCCTCTCCGCCCTCCAGGTTCAAGCCGTTGTTTCTCAGTCTAGTTGTGCAGGACACAGCTCCCTGGCCCATGCTGGTATTATGAGCCTTGTGCTCCCCCTGGCTGAGGCAGTCAGTCAGTCAGCCGCTCACAGCAGCTCAGAGCTACCGGCCATTCATGCAGCCACGGCAGCACTCAGCAGCCTAGGGCAGCTCACGCCAACCTCAGGCTGCTCATGGCAGCCCAGCTCCAGGGAGAGCTGTTGTTGTTCACAATCTTAGCTGTAGAGGGCACAGCCACGTGGGAATTGAACGGGCGTTGAACAGGCGAGCTCAGCGTTAGGAACACAGCGCTCCAACCACCTGAGCCACCGGGCCGGCCCAACAATGCTTTCTTAGATATAACATTAAAAGTACAAGTGACTAAAGGAAAACAGTAACTTGAACTTTATCAAAATTAAAAACTTCAAAGGACACCATCAAGAAACTGAAAAGACAATACACAGAATGGGAGAAAAATAGTTGCAAACATATGTCTGATAAGGGCCTACTATCCAGAATATATAAAAACTCAAAATTCAATGATAAAAAGATAAACAACTCAATTTAAAAGTGGGCAAAGGATTTGACTAGAACTTTCTCCAAAGATACAGAAATGGCTAAGATGTACAAAAGATGCTCAACATTTGTCATTAGGGAAATGAAAATTCAAACCACAGTGAGATACCACTTCACACCCACTCGGATGACCACAACAACTTTTCAAAAAGACAATAACAACCATTGGTGAGGACATGGAGAAACTGAAACCTTCGTCCACTGCTGACAGGAATGTAAAATAGTGCATTTGCTTTGGGAACAGTCAGTCAATTCCTCAGAAGGTAAACACAGAGTTGCATATGACCCACCCAGCAATTCCACTCCTATATCCTCAAGAGAATTAAAAACATATGTCCACATGAAAACTTGTACACGTGTGTTCACAGCACAATTATTCATAATACATGGACAATGGAAACAATCCAAATGTCCATCAAAAGGTGAATGGATAAATAAAATGTGGTACAGCCATACAACAATATTATTCAGTTATATGTAAAAATAATGAAGTACTGAAACGTGCTTCAATTATGATGGATGAACCTGGAAAATATGCTAAGTTACAGAAGCCAGACACAAAAGCTCCCATATATGATTACATTAATATGAACTATTCCCATCGGGAAAATCCATAGAGATAGAAAGTAGATTAATTGTTGACAAGAGTTGGAGCGAGGAGGGAACGGAAAGGGACTGCTAATGGTTCGGGCATTCCCTTTTACAGTGCAAACAATTTTCTGGAATTAAAGACAGTGGTAATGTTTGCATAACTGTGAATATACTAAATATTGTACACTTAAAAATTAAAGAAACAAAAAAAAAGACAGCCTTTGGACTGGATCTGGCCCACAGATGTATTTGTTCATCAGTAATTATAGCACTTAATAAGCAGGCGGTTTTCTGTATGGAAAAAAGTCTTGATTCTGGCTCTATGATAACATTATTTATCATAGCTTTATGGTAAATAAAAACTGGAAGACTGTCATGACTTGACCCCAACAGCAACACGCCCCTGGAGCTGGGAGGTGGCTGAGGACGGGCCGGGCTGGAGCTCTCGGCCACAGTCCCACCCACCCAGCCTGCCGCAGCACTCACGGGACCTGCTAGCCCAAGGCACTGAAGTTTGCAGTCCACAGTGTGAGGTCACTGTCGTGTTTTGGACTCAAGTCTCTGTTTCCAAGGAGGCTGTGTACACAGAAGACTGCAGATACAAAACAAAAAAAGGGGACCTTCTCAAG